>NC_135091.1:7356000-7709500 GCF_051107435.1 Chaetodon auriga
TCTCACTGTGCCTTCCTGGAAAGAGAGAAAGAGGAGAAACGAGTTTCAGCCACTTCGGCGTTACTTAAACCCGGTTGAGGGCAGCTCGACACTCCTGCAGGCGACAGTCATCAGGATGAATCACCGCGACGACGACAAGCTCACTGCAGCTAGCAAGCACAGCGCAGGAAGTTAAGGCGAGCTGAACTTCAAAATAAGAGCACGGCGAGCTTTTGTATTTCTAACATTTTACAATCTTGAACACAGCACTGCATTTTACCCTTAACATGAGCATTTTCAAATGTATATGTAAACTTGGACACCTTATTTCTATAATTTTTTTTAATCATACACTTTACACCTTTAAATAATTGATAACTCAACCGTACAAACCAATTACTGTAACTACAGGCCTGAAACAATTGTAAGTACAGATTAATCTCTCAATTATCTTTTCAGTTAATAATATTAATTATGAACTGTCCACCAATGATGAAAAGGGACCATCGCAATTTCTCAGAGCCCAAAGCAACATCTTTACATTTCTTCACAAAAGCACAAAATCCCAAAATGTAACAGTTACACTAAAGTAAAACAGGAAAGCAGCAAATTCGAACATTTGAGATTTGAGTTTTGGCCTTTTTACTTTGAATTGATGTCCTGCAACAAATGAATATTTAAATTTCTGATCAACTGAACACTCATTAAGTCTTTAAACATATTAGTGTAAAGTGTTTGAGGATACTCCTTTTACAATAATAATTGGTCTACATAAATCAACAAAAAGTTTGATGATAGTACTAACCGTGATGAAATTCTGAATTTTGCAATAATTAAAGACCTACTGTGTGCGTATCAGGCAAAACTGATTCTATAAAACCATCAAGTATCATGAGGTCTTTGAATAGTGTTCATTCCAGTCCAACCCTTTTGTAGTTGTTACTTTAAATGATTTTATTTTGAAATTTACCTCCGGAATTCTATTCTGCATCTTCATGTCTTTTCTGCCTTGACACCGTTGAATCATACATAGAGCAGGCAGGTTAAATATGGTACTCAATGTGCCTCACCCACTAGCAGTGACAAAGTTGTAGTCCCCACCCTGCCCTGTTTCAGCATTTTATTTTGGCGATTTCATTTGCTACCAAACTCACACTCCAATTCAGATCAATGGCAGCCATTTAGACCAATACTGCTGTATCGCTTCATAAAGTCGCCTTACGAGGCAGAGAAACAATGATGCATCACACTAGAGATCAATGGTCAGAAGCACTAACCCAGTCAAACATAAGATAATGCAGCGGTTAGAGAGTCGGAAAATGTGACAAAGCGATGAATTTCAGAGTATATTTCCACGGGAGGGCTGCGTCTATGCTATGCTATGAGTGAAGTGGGTACACACCCACGGCGACAGGGGAACCAGTGAAGCCCAGCAAACGAGAAATTCCACCTCCTCAAACTGAAACAAACCGTGAAACTGCTGAACGTGGTTAAAGGTGAGCTCTTATAATAATGTAAAATGATGCCTTTTGTGCTGCTGCTTCCTCTGCGCTGCAGCCACATCCTCACTGTAATCCCGCTGACACCTGTTGCGAGATTTGCCTCCTTTGTGCAGAGCGGCAGAAAGTGCGCGGAAAAAGTGCGGAAAGTAGGGGGTTTGGCGCTCGCTGCACCGCAGGCGTCAGTCAGCACAGCAGGCAGGTCGTCCACTTACTCAGAGGCTTACCGGAGCTGATGAGGTTTGGAGAAGTGAGGTGAGGATTGTTCAGCGGTCCGGAGCTCGCAGCCGCAGATTTCCCCTCCCTCTGTTCATCCAGGCGCAATATGGCGCTCATCCATCCCACCGCGTCGCGCGGCCGATCCTGTTCCTGCTGTGAGCTGCGGCGGCGCTGCTTCACAACACAGGGTCCGGGGACCGTGAGGGGACTCCGAGGGGCCTTCCAAGCAAATCACAGTTTCATTCATCATTCACAGGTTGAGGGGCATTTTAGCTGGAGGTGGGATTCCCCTTCGTACAGAAAGGTAGTTTTGAATGTGGAGCCACAGTGAGACAATGATGGTGGATGGCATGGAAACTGAAACTCTTGCATCACCGTTAGAAGATCGGTTGAGGTCTATAAAACATTTTTTTTGTTTGAATCGTACACTTATTTTTATATATGATCATAATAGACCAGAAATGGTAGACTTGACGTGACAAACACACAGTGCATAACAGTAACATTAGTACAGAGGTGTTGAGGGCGGTATAATGTATTTATTCTATTCCATATGACTGTGAACACCTTTAAATTTAATTGACAGATCCTGCTCAGTGTTTTACATCACTCACTTTTGTTTGCTGCTGAAGATAATTTGTTCTAAAAAAAGAAGACTTTTATCTGTGTAAGTCAGTTTAGCTGAGATAACCACATTAATGAGATTTCAATTATTTGAGCAATGGCTGCTGATACGGTCTGTGACAAATAGATTTAAAGCTCATCTGTCACCTGCGTGTCACCTGTGTGTCACCTGTGCTGAGCGCCGATGCATCACGGCAGAAACAGGGGAAGGGCGCGTCATCCGCCCCGCGGCGAACCCAGGAAGCGCAGCCATGTGAGAGGGGAGGTGTCATAGGCGAGCCGACCAATCACACGACGGGATTAAAATAGAGCCGTATATATCGGAGGTTTGACTCACTTCTCACCATAATACGAAACCGAAGAGTGATGCGACAGCCCTGCCCACGACTTTATAGCACTTTGGCTTTACCCTTCACCATCATGGCCACTGTCACCTCTGCCATCACTTCCTCATAGCCTCAAGTTTATGAGGATAAAGTATGTGAAAAATGTCTTGGACACATCAGGTGGTTCTGTGGACTTTGGATTTACACTGAACTTTGAGACTAAACAAACACCACGTTTTTGTTTAGGTAAGGAGATAAATTTAGCAGAGTCAGCCTGAGCAATCAATGCAAAACCTTCTTTAATTTGCCTGAATGAACTGTTTGCAGCAGCAGGCCAGATGCAAATAAAGTCAGAGGTAGGCACTTTGAATGGTCCTCTAAATATTTGCAGTTCCTTTAAACCTGTTGTTCACCTGCTCTGTGACCCATACTTCCTTCCTGCTTCATTCTTTATAAGGTAAAACTTCTTTTTTTCTGATTTGCCGCGGTTGGTGTTTCCAAACTCCTGTTGACAGGCAGGAACTCTGCTCTGATAAGTGGAAAATGGACAAATACAGAGAGAAAATGGTTGTTTTGACTGGTTATCACAAGCTAAATGATATGCTGCCGCAGAAAACATTAAGGAACAGCTAATATTTTGTGTTCAGGAAGTTCAGGTCATTCATTGGCAGCGAAATGGGAGGTTGATAATTTGGGAAATTGTAGGTTTACAGCAAATCCCTGCATGCCAACCAAGTGTTTTCATGGCATTTTTATTGGTTTTTCAAAGATTGAAACTTCACTAGAGCTCAATATTTAGCAGAAGAAAATAAAAAGTGACTCTGTTTTTAATAAGAATGGCTCACGACCGGTAACATGACCACATCTGATATTATGACTGGACTGCTGTGGGTTTTACAGTGTAAGACTAAACCAGCCACGAAATCCACTTCTAAATGAATTTATTTTATTTATTTTATTTTTTTGTCAAACTGCTTTCCAAGGTCAGGAATGAACGAACCCCTCACACTCAATGAAATATCTCATAATGCTTCAACCATTCAGAAGTAAAACTCTGATATACAGAAACAATCTTAGGATAACAAAATGATCAAAAAGGCGGCGTGACTGACTTTGTACCAAGTAGATCCTTAAAATTCTTTAAACAACTAAATGAAACCAAGTGCTTCAAACCTGAGGAAGCTGCTAAAGTCAACATCCAAAAGGACAAAACTGCACTTGAATGTTCAGCTATCTCACAAATTCACAACTAATCATTAGAATCATAATAGTGATTTTTAAGATTTGTGAACACAGAATCATCTTTATTACGCTGGTATGAACGATGTTTTGTGACATATCGGTGTCTATAAGTTCTTTGTAAAAGAAGTAACACACATGCACCTGTATCACGTTCTCAAAGAGACAACACATTGCAGTTTAGTGAGTAAAAAAAACATATTTTTGAGGATACATTCATGCCCTTAACCTTCTCTGTGAACCATCCCCACTGAGTCTATACGTCAGGTTTAGCTGGCTGCGTCTCCAGCTCTTTGAACTCCTCCAGTCTCTTCTGGGCGACATCGAGGATGATATCTGAAAGAGGGGATGAAGACGTTTCAGTTAATGACCTTTGTAATGTTTAAAAACAACCACTAGATGGCGCTCCAGCAATGTCTATGACCTGATGACCCTGTGACACTGTCAGGGATGATATCACCAGCGTTTAGAACATGTTGACTTAACTCCATCAACTTAGAAAAAATGATAAACAACCATGAAGCAGAAATCAAATGATTGATGCGTTCTCTTACTGTCCAGCAGCTGTCTTGCTACGTATCTCTTATCCAAGCTGTTGTTAACCTCAGCCATCAGCCATGGGAAGAAATTAGTCTCAATATCTGGAAAACAGAACCACAAACATGATAAAAGGTTAAACACTCATATGCAGATCAGTGATGGAGTGCAGTGATGCCCTCGTGTGTCAGAAAGGAGAACTTCTGAATGGGAGCTGAGGCCGGAGGGCAATGCAGCAAATAAGGGCTGACCTTTCGCCACGGGGTCATAAAAGTAGCCGTGGCTCCTCAGCGAGGTAAACACTGCTGGCAGGAGGTCAGCCAAGTACTGCTGGGTGTACGCCCGGGCAGCGATCTTCTCTGCTGTCTCTCTTTCTTTCTGCAGCACCTCCCTCTGCTGGGCGATTCTACGGGCCTGAGTTCAGAAGAATTTATTTTATTTATTTATTTATTTTTTTAAACAAACACAAACTTTTTGTGTGTTGATTTGATATAATCATGAGTCAGAGAAAAAATCCTTAAGACCACAGATTAAGATGCTTTTTAAGGACAGTGGCATGTTTGTTTGAAATATTTACAAGAACTGAGCAGTTAGTCAGGGCAGTGATAGTCATCCATTTCTGAACAGACACAGAAGAGACCACAACAAAACACACGCTAAGGTGTGGTGCACACACTGTCACACTCACCAGCGGTCTGGAGGAAATACAGAGCACCACAGCAGTGAGCACTTAGCATCACAGATAGAGACGGAATAAAAGAGCAGATACCTTCAGAGATATCATGACCAGATTAAATGCTGTTTCTATAATTTGCATACTTTCTCCTCTCTGCGGCGTCGCTCCTGCTCCTGAAGCCGAAGCACCTCTGCCAGCTCGTTATTCCGCATCTCTTCGAAGGCCCTCTGCTGGGCCCTGAGACAGGCCAGCTCCTCCTCCTCCATCACCTCCTCCAGGGACTGTTCTATTGTCTTACCCACCAGGACCTCCAACAATGGCTGCACCTCCCTGTCAAAGTCAAACAACTGCAGAGGATACGAGCAGTCAGCGGTGTTACATAGTGCATTTTAAAACATTATCAAGCCTTCAAACACTGAACATGTTCTTTGTCCTTAACATCTTACATGATGACAGCAAGAGGAATCCAGCAATTTAGCATTGCATTTCTATAAAGTTGCAGGACTCACAAGAGATGGAATAATAGCACAGACCTGCTAGGTTAGCAGCAGTAATAGTAGCTTGTCAAAACAACACCACAATGTCTCAAACGCATGTTTTGCACAAGTCTATTATTTATGATAACATCTGCTCATGCCCATTAAATCTGTGCAAACATCTTGGACAATATTATATTTTTTTTCTACCGTGTTACATATTTTTCCAGCGTGCAATAGTACAAAAACACTGTATTGTATTTTCAATTCAAAATTTTTCCATTGAGAAACTGAGCCATCCTTTCTCAAGACCATATATAGTTGATTTTATTTCGTATCCCTTTTTATTGCTTGTTTTTTTTTTTCTCTGTCTCCTTGTTAGTCGTGCTGTCTGTAACAACTTAATTTCCCGGTGTGGGATCAATAAAGTTTTATCTTATCTTATATGTCAAATCGGTGGAGTCTCCCCTCAAATAATGTTTGATGCAGGTTTAAATTTTTTGATTAGAACTATGTTGAGGCTATTAAGTGCACAAAGCATGTCCAGACATCCCATTTGGATCACCTACCTCTCCCTCCTCAATTTGGGTTTCAGCATCTTTGCCAGACTTGGCAGGTATGAAGAGCGGTGTTGCAGGTTTGTCCAAGAAAGCATCAGTCTGGCACTCAATATCTGTAGCATCTATAACATCACTCAATTCTTCGAGATAAAGTTCTGAAAATAAAGGAAAAACCTGCTTTGTTTTCCCAACAACACATGCAACAAATTCATGATGAACTGAATAAACTACAGATAAATTCCTGACCTGTTTGGACATCAATGTGCTTTCTGCCCTGCAGGGCCTTGGGAGTCGTGGGTCTGAACTGCTCCCTGGCTCGTTTTCGAGCAATAGCTCTCCTCCTGACCTCCTGCTGTCTGTGTATTTCGGCGGGGTCTGGCTGAGTCACCTGTCAAAGGTGGATGACAAGACATATTTTAAAGATGAAGTGACTGAAAGAAAGGCAGACATTGCAGGGATCAAGCATCGTGATGTTATGTTTCATACTTACAGTTGGTATGATGTGCTGGGCGTAAGTGTTTCCTCTTACAACACGCCGATCGTACATAATGTTTCCATAATTACTGTGTGTCCTACATTGTCAAGGAAAAACAGTGCAGTCATTCAGGCAGCACATTAGCCGCTGAGCTTAACACTTGTTAGCCTCAGAGGTGAAAGGCTGATCCGCGTTGTGCTGGTCTTTGACAGTTTAATAAGGTGGCATTTTAACTGCCATTTATTTTTTTTCATCCATTTTCTTTCAGTGTTCGAGGAAGTATTGAGAATATTTACTGTTAAGTAAAGGTTGTGATACTGCGGGGTAAAAGTGCTCAAATTACAAGTAAAAGTACAGCAGAGTTCAGAGTTTTACATTATTTCAACCCTGATGTCAACACAGTTGGGATGCTGTGTAAAACATAAATAAAACAGAATGTGAAAATTGGCTTATCTTTGTTGACATATACTCAACTCATACATACTCAACTTCGTGCTAACATTTCCTGCTAAGTGTTATGATGTGTATCAGCTACGGCAGCTAGGTCTGTCTTAGTTTAGCTAATCTTAGCGCAACGTTAGCGCTTTGCTAAAGCATAAGACACGTACTGTTCAGACGGGGGCTCTCTGTACTTGGAGCGGGTCTCAACAGGTCTGGGGCGGCTCGAGAAGGTGTAACTTCCGTTTGGATCTCTTTGGCTGTGTGAAACAAAAGCCATTTTCAGAAACTGTCACACGCCGCAGTTTTAACAGTCAGCTAACGTTAATGTTAGCCGTCAAACTACGAACACAACCAAGACAAGAGGAGGCTAACGACAACTGTTGTAGCAACCGTCTCCAGGAAGTGTAACTTAGCGACGGGTACGCCACTTCCTGTAAAAGCATACAATTCAAAAACTTTATATTTATTACAACCGCCATTACAACTTCCAGTACTACGTCTACACTTACTACACCTATTACTGCTAATTTTACTACTACTACAAATACTACGAGGCCTATAAGCTTTTGCGACTGTTACTGTTGCTCCTATACTGTTAGCATACAGCTACTGTTGATATTATCTACAACTGACATTCGGAATACTATGACTATTAGAACTGTTATTTCTACCAATACTACTACCATTATTACCACTACCATTACTGCTACTTCCTACTACTACTCATACTATTCCTGTTGCTATTGCTTCAACTCCCTCTCTTTCTACTACTACCGCCACTAACAATAGTATGTCTAATTGTATACATATTTTAGCTCTTACTGTATAAGAAAATTAAATGTCAGCACATTTAGTAGCTCTTCTGGAGCTTTCTGTAATTGATCTTCCTCATCAGATGGGATTTGCCCAGTTGTGGAAGTGTAGATGTACAAATTTCCACTTCTTCTGAGCACTTTAAGGACTTCGCATTCACGTTGGTTTAAGGATTAAGAAGTTCATTCCTGACCTGGAATTCATGCACAACCAAAAGCCTCTTGACATGAGATTGTTTTGTCAATGTGTTTCGACACATTTCAAAGACCACTGTCAGAGACCACTTCCTGGACAGTTGAGTCAAACGGTGACAAAGTCAGCCTTATCTGCGCATCAAGCACTCATTCCTGAGTATCTCCAGAAGAACTTCAGAGTTAGAAAAGTTTTTTTTTTTGTTATTCTATTTGCTCTTTTTCTACTGATGTTATAGTGGCGTTTACAGGCAGAAGTCACAGGACAAAATGTTATTGTGAGTTGCGGTGCAGGCCTGACATCTGTTGCCACCTCGACCTGCTTTGCACACTTAAACAGTGTACAAGCAAAACAAAACTGTGCCCTTGAAAACAGATTTTGTTTTGCTCACATGTGGAATTGAAGTGTGGGCGGCATGAGACATTTAGTGAAAGACAGCAGAAACTCCACTCAAGATGATGTTAACCACAGGGAGCATTTTCAGCTCGACGGCAGGTCTGAAAGTGTCAGAGAGAATTAGGGCACCAGAATTTACACTAAGCTGTGAGAGTAAAGGTGAGAGCTCTGCGGTCAGAGGGACGATGGAACTGGTGCTTCTGTGCTTCTTTATGTTTCCAGATCAGAGATTTCATGGCAAAGATGATGCATGTTTGACTGTGAAACGAGTAAATAACCAAACCAACCGTCATGAAATAACAAATCTTTATTCACAACACAAGCAGAACAATATGCTGCTAGTACTACCAACACCACTACTCCACTACTAGTACCATTACTACTAGCAACACCACTACTACTTCTATTGATACCACTTCCATGGCCACCACTACTACTACTACTATTACAAGTACCACAGCTACTGCAGCATCAATACTATGAGCTCCTCTGCTACTACAGTACCACTACTACTTCTTCTATTTATACTATGTCTATGAGTACTATGTCTACTTGCACAAATATTATTACTACTGCTTCTAGTACTCAGATGATTCTGCCATCGTTTTGCATATTGGCTTTGTTTTAGAACAGGGGACTTCTTAAATACAGAGATTCTTATGTAATATTTCCATGAAAACTACACTTTGTTCACAACACAAACAGCCAAATTTAGCCACGGCTGGAGGAACTAGGTCATGTGTTTTTGATCTTTTTTCAAAGGAACAATGAATGTCTATTCAGATGAGTGGGGAGGTTTCTGTTTCGTGAAGGCTGGGATCTGCTCTCCTGTGTGCATCTTATATTGTTTATGTTTCAACTGTCACAAATGATTACAGGTTATTAAAGGGTAACCCGTTCAGCACGCCACTGTGATAGCATTCTCTCATTAGTGTTGAGTGTCAGCCATGAGATTACATAACTAGAAGGGCATACTTCCACAGATTCATCTTTTCTTCAGTGCAGTAATGTCTGGAATAAACTATTGTCTTAGGTTTATTCCAGCCTTGAGTCCCATTTACAAATCCACAAAGTGAATTACTATATTCGTAACATCTTTGATTAAACACACTGTATGGGAGGAACAGGCACCCACAGTGTAATCAAAAGCCTTTCCCAGAGTGTCAACATGCCACCTACTGTCTTTGAAACAGTAGGCGGCCATTCAAACAAAGAGGAAATTAGGTGGTAATTAAAGTAAATAGGCACTCAAGTGGAAAAATGAGCCATTAGTAATGTACATGTGCAGTGGGTAATAAGAGGCTAACAGGTGGTAATGGAAGCAGTGAGGTTGAAACAGAGGGGAAAGGCAGCATACAGTAGACCATGCACACACTGAAACTGACAAATTCACTCATGTGTAATATCAGCAAGCTGAACATTTCCAGCAATGTAAACTCAACCATTGCCTTTTGTGTCAGCGTTGATAACAGTAGTGCAAAACAAAAGTGGGATTTGTGATGTAGACCTGGGAAAAAAAAACACAGTGCATGATGCCGGAGGTTAACTGTCTGACAGCTGTTGGGATGAAGGACCTGCAGAAACATTCTGTCTTACACACTGGATGCAGCAGTCTGTCACTGAAGGAGCCGCTCAAGCCCCCCACTGTGTCATGCAGGGGGTGGGATGGGTTGTCCATGATGGATGTCAGCCTGGCTAACATCCTCCTCTCACTCACCTCCTCCATGGTGTCCGGAGGGCGGTCCAGGACAGAGCCAGCTCTCCTGACCACTTTGTCCAGTCGTCATTGTACTTTAGTATGTATTTTTGTATCAAATGAGTACTATGAAATTTGTCCCTCACGCCCTCCATTAGAATCAGTTTGTGGTGTTCTTGTTCCGGACTTCTTTGGAGGACGACAAAAATACCACAGGACACCATCACTTCCTCAAGATTGTGATTCAGTGCTTGTGTAACACTGTTTTAATTAAAAAAAAGGAGAACATTTTAAGCTTCAAATGACAATATTATACCACCTTCCACTAAACAGGTGTCAATGTAATTGAATTATCCCCCTTTGTGACATCCTACAATCATGATTCACACCGATTTACAGGTTCACAATAATTACTTGAGAGCTCATCACAATTAAAAGACTGACATGCTATGTGCAGCTCTGCCTTTCAATCAGCTCAGCAGCAATAATGTACACTGATGAGGACATGTAGTTAAAAAAAAAAAAGAAAATCAGATAAACAGCACTTTCATTGGCTGATGGTGTGTTTGTTGATGGATGTCATTTCACAGGTGATGGAAATGTGACTGATGCATGAAATAGAATAAATGTGCCTGTTGGATATATGATTGAAATAATTAACAGAAGAGTTCAAACAGCTGTGAAGTGAAAGTCTGACACAGTTCAGGAAAATAATCACCAGGTGATGATGAAATGATGGAAATAATTGCAGCTGTAGTTATTGGTTCTCAGTCTTCAAAGCTGTTCTCACCAAATATTCATTATTAGTCAAATTAGCTTACTTAAGTGTTCATTAAGACGCCTCATAACTCACTGAAAATATAATAAAACTGCTTTTCAACAGTGTTTAAATTGAGGTTTGAAAATTACCCGTGACACATCCACCATGTTGGGCAAAGATCTTGATAACAGATATGAGCTGATGACTCAAGTTCCTTCACATTTAAAATGTCACCTTTGGCTCAGTAGAGATATGAAAACAGTTCAAAATCAACGCTGCTGTACTGATACTTCTTTCTAGTGCTTCAATGCATGAGGTGTGAGACATGGTGAGAGCTATATTAGTCCAAGATAACACAGTTTAACACAACATCCCTGCACTAAATAGTAAGTCAATGAAGCTCGTACTGTTTTCTGGCTGACACTGGGTCACATGTGCTAATTAAGCTCTCTGGTTGATTCTGAGGCTTGTGAGGGTGTTATGTTCCCTTATTTTGTAAGATGTTCCTGTTTTTTGTTCCCCTCTACACAAACATGATGAGGATACAGATAACAAAGCCTTCTTTGACCTTCTTTTAATATACATTATAAGATTCACAGATGCAGTCATCCATGCAGGACCACTGTGTGTCAATGCAGCTTTTGGTTGAATTGAATCGACTTGTTGAGGAAAGACAGAATGCGTTAAACAAGTTTAGAAAGGAAGGAAGAGGTGGCATCAGCTCGTTGTGCAGCCAGAGACGAGAGGAACAGCAATTCAGAGAAAAACCAAATCCGCCCATGTGACCATGTCTGGTTTCCTTCTGTTTTAGCACATGTGCCAGAACATGCTGTTCTCTCAATGAAGCCTATTTGCCTCTGTTATGCAACACATCTAGCAAAGAGAAGTTGAGCCAAACTAATCACTCTCCTCCATTTTCCCATTAATGCTGCCACTAATGATTTGACTGGGGAGCGATTCAGGACCACAGGACCCATTCCCAACAAGAGCTTTTCAAATGGTCTTAAAGAAACAGAGAACAAACACACTTTTTTAAATTTGTTATTTCTTTTTATTGTGTAACTTTCTTACATGTCATTACTTAAAACCCCTTGACAAAGATTGCCCATCTATATCTATTGCATCCTCACTTTATATACAGCTTAGCTTACAAATAAACAAAGCATAGATTATGATCAGAAAAGTGCTTTAATGTAGTGGAAGAAAGACCAAGAATTTAAAAAAAGCCAAAAAACACTGTGCTCAGCTTGCTATACTGTACATATGCCAACAAACTGTTCAAACAAAACTTATAGCATATTTTATTCACAGCTAGCTGTGTTTTCATAGCTTCATTGTGATATGTTAGATATCCATCGTGACATATCTTAGAAATGTTGTACTCTAAATAGTACTACTGAGAAAGTGCAACCACAGAGGCAGCACATATGACATTCATTCAAAGTGAAACAGTGATACATCGACAGATTGGACATACATGTGCAAGCATTTCTGTGACACAGAGCTGCTCAAAAATAAACAGTTTCTCTGTCTAACAGAAAAAACACTGGAAGGAGCAGGGGAGTAAGCAGCTCCTGCTATGAAGAAAAGATCAGATCCAGCCATATTAAGTTCTGTAGGTTAGAAAGAAGCTTGCCAGGCTGCTTAACTTGCAGTTTATACACCGGTTCTTCGGCTCGGCCCACTGATAGTTAACTCCAATAAATGTTAGTACATCCATGTGAGGCAGTTCCAAAGTCAATCAAACGTAAGACTCCTTGGCGTAAGAAAATTCCTCGAACACAGGCTGGCTACATCTCCGTGACACAACCTCATGATGACCTGCAGACACGGACTCAGACATCGCTCTCTGGCGGAAAGGCTGCCGCCGTTCGACAGTGTTGGCATTATCCTGTGCTGCATGAGCAAAACAGTCTATGTACTGATTGACGGAACAGGTAGGTGGGATATCATAATTTACAGAGGATGGACGGGAACTTCTCTTCAATGTGGCATCGTGCACAGTCATTGATCCATACTGTGGAGGAGGACCCATGTTCTGCACAGCGTACTCGTACGATGGAGGCCGGCAGGGCTGCCTGCTGTCCACAAGCTTAAACACTTCAATGGCCGACAAAGGGCGCGGTTTGTGCAGGAGCTCGGCTGGTGGATCTGCTTCGCTCTGAGAGTCCTCCTGAAGAGTTTCGCAAGGGAAGGAGTTTTCCTTCTGAGAGTCCTTCTTCAGGCTGCTCCTGCTGAAGGCCACTAAGCTCCCGGTCCTCAGCAGGGCTTTACTGGTAGCTCTCATGGACTGCGAACGCCTCTTCATATCTGAAATCGGTCTGGCAACGTCCGGCTGAGCCTTTGGAGCCACTGAAGGCTGGTTGGTGGTGTTTGCTCTGCGGGGGCAGGCTGGCGACCCTACAGGTGAACTGGTGAAAACGGAGCCTTCTGACTGATTAGAGGCAGCGCTCTCTAAGGAAGAGCATGAGCAGTCCCTGACGCGGGCGCCTGCCATGTAGGGCAGTGCATCCATGGTGGAGCTGCTGGTCAGTTTTGGAAAAGACAGCACCGGCCTTGCTCCGCCTTGTCTTCTGAGCAAAAAGGAGTCATCTGAGATCTGCTTTTTCAGAGGCTGCTCCTCAAAGTCCCTCCTCTCCACCGAGCAGTCGTCATGGCTCCTGGCGTGGCTGCACAGGCTCTCAAGATGAGGTGTGAGGAAGATGATGGGCTCAGAGCAGCGACGGTTGAATCCTGGCTTTGGGTTGAAGATAGCATCAGCTGGCCAAGAGGAGGAGGCGTTGAAGCTGGGACTGAGGGAGGAAGATGACCCGCGCTCTCCATGCGCGGAGCTGGCGCTCTCTCCCGCCTCCCCATCTCCATCTGGGTCGGTGCTGTCATAGGCAGAGTCATGATGCTGAGAGGACACTGAGTCTGTAGCGGGAAAAGGAAGACATGATCAGGATCTCGAAATTTATACAATAATAAATCTAATTTATTCAATTTGTGCAAATGTCAATTCTGTCTTAAAGGACTGTATGAAAATTACTATGGAGAAGGCGGGGTCAGAAAATGAGGATGATTATGTATTTATTTATTTATTATTTGCTGAAGGGAGGGTTGAAAATGATAGAAAAGCAAACTTAAAGAAACTGGCTTTTTAGATGTTTCTGACTCCACTGATCTAGTGGAATTGGGATACCAGAGGAACATTGGTCTTGCTTGCTTTCATACAGTCCCTTCAGGGAGATAACAGCAGAGATGTGAGTGATGTGTCAATGTACCGTCATCGGTGTCCAGCAGATTTGGGATGTTCTCCCCAAGTATCTCAGAATGCTGAATCAGGAACTGAGTTAGCTCCGTGACCTGCAGCAAATCAGAAAAAGAAACAGGATGAGCTAAATTAACCATATCACCTTTCAGTACTAAGACTGAAAATTAGATAAAGAATTCAGAAATCAAAGCTGACGTTCAGAGCGGATGCAGTCCTGACAGTGCAGTGCTTCATCTGGTCAAGATAGTTTGTTTTTTTTTTCTTTGCATTTAACTAAAGAAAGAGCGAACAAGTCTGTGCAAGTGTAACCTTACTTATGAAACCTTTTGAGGTTTTCTGCACTGTGAACCACAAAGCTTCAAAGCACCAAAAGTGAGACAGTGTATTCATAACGAGACTTTCTACCTTTTCAATCTTCTCCTTCTGCTCATCCAGCGGGGTGGCGTCCAGCTGCAGCAGCGTGGGGGCGATGCACACCGCCAGGTTGTGGGCGTCCATCTTGTTTTTGTCAGCACTCTCCAGGATGTGATGGAGGACGCAAAGTAGATGCTGCAGGAGGAGTCTGTTGGCCCCCGGGAGCTCGTCTACCACCCTGTTGTAGGGCAAAAGGGGGAAGGAAGGAAAAAAGAGAACAGGAAGGAGACGTTACATTGGCGCTTTTTTTTTTTTTTTTTGATGGTTTAAAGTTTCTTCCTCCTTTTAAACACAAGACAGACTAAAAAAAGAGAAGTGGGTTGTGTGCAGCCTACAGATGGCGGACACTGGTAATGCTGTGCCAAACTCCATTCAAAATATCTATCTTTTTACATCTGACCACATTAGCATTAATGAAAATACCAACAGATCCCCACTCATGTACAAATGACATTTATAAATAGGAGGTGAAGGTCACAGTTGCAGGTAAATGGCACTTTCTAGACTCATTAGCAGGTATCGATTGCTTACTTTCTGATTTCTAGAGCTCTCTGTTGGGTGTCTTCCTTGTCCAGAGCTGTCATCCAGTTGTCATAAAGTTCAGACACCAGCAGGCTGCCAGGAAGTTCCTTCAGGAAGCTCTGCAACAGACGAGAGAGACGCGTAATGAGACACAGTACTTACTGTGTTAGAAATGATCTTGTGTGATCATTAAAAGTGCTATCAAGCTAAACTGGTGCTTGTCTTTAGATATGAGTAAGAAATGTGTGAACAAGAACAGTGACAGAATGTAATGAAGTATAGCTACTTAGGCGCTGAACCTAAGTACAATTTTGAGGTGAAGTATTCAGAGGCAAATTAAAGTGAGGCTTAGTTTATATAATGGCTATTGTTAGTTTTGGTACTTAAACTTATATACTTCCAGACTTTTACCATATCAGAGTATTTCTACACTGTGGTATTCCTACTTTTACTCTAGTAAAATATGTGACTTCTTCCATCACTGTAGCAGTAAGAGTGGTAGTGGCAGTACGGCAGGTGTAGCGGCAGCTGCAGCAGCAGTAGTTGTGGTTGTAGCCGCAGTAATGGTTGAATTAACATAAGCATTGGTCATAACGGTAGTTAAATCAATTGTGCGGCAAGTACTTTTATGTAATACATAAGGGATCATACCTTGAGCAGCCCGACGAGCAGTAAGACTGGCTGACCGTCCATGTCCACCTCCACGCCGCTGTTGAGCTGATCCCTGATGTCCCTCATGTTCTTGCTGTTGCATGGCTTCCGAAACACTCCCTCTGTGGACGGGCCTTTCTTCCTCAGCAACACCAGCATCTCCTGGAGAGAAGATGAGGGGGAGAGGTGAGATTATCACAGGAAAAACAAAAAAAACAAGCTGTTGAGTGCATTTTGAGCTGATACTCATCAAGGCGCAGCTAGTGCACTCGCGCAGTTTCCTGTCCTCGTTAACAAATTCTAAGAACTACTGTCAAAGGTCAGCTCAGCAGGTGCTTGTTTATTATTCTTGCTCATAGAGGAGATCTATCATAACAAGCTGCCTTATATTGATTAGAACAAGAGAAGAAAGTTTAGGACCACACAAACATAAACAGACAAAAGAATAAAAACCATTTATTCAGCAGTTTAGCGCTTGAGAAACTTGACTGACAAGTGGGAGTGACGAGACATTTGACATTTAAGACAGAAAGTCAACTCACTGTGACGGGTTTGGGAAGTGAGCAGTCATCTGGGCATATCTTGCAGAGGGGCTGTCCAAACAGCTGTGTCTTGGTGTCTGTATCAGAGCGGCGTGCTTTGCTGATGAAACTGGAGCCTTTTCTCAGCTTCCTCACCAGTTTCCACTTGGTTTCTGATGGGAGCAGAAGTGTTACATCCATCAGCTTAGTCGAAGTTTGAGATCATATTTGCATATTTAAGCATTTATCGAATGCCTCTGTTCACAGCTGTTTAGAAATTAGTGCAACACAGCAACAAAACCAGCTGTGCAAGAGTTGACGGCTGTGCCAATGTGTCAAAAACTGCAGTTAGATTTCCTTCATCAGTTTCTGTGGTTGTTCTCTTTAGTCTCATCTTGACACATAGCAGCATTAACGAGCCCCTCCCTCCACCAAAAACTGCCATTTTCAAACTCACCAATGGGCTGCAGCAGCTTGTCCTCTGGGTTATTCAACTGCTTTGGCAGAGCACAGGTCTTTGCATCACCCTGGTAACAAAATAAAAGAAAAGTGATGTGGTGATGAGCACGCAAGAGAAACGAGGGGAAGGCTTGTGTTGTTTTCTCAATCACCAAGCAACGCGAAGCCTCGCCTGTCATGCCTCCTGACACGTGAATGAGTTAGAGTGAAGTAATCGCACCACGAACGACACCAGCAGAAGCCAACAATCAATCTGTTTTTTTATCAAGTACAAAATCTTTCTCGCTCGCTTCTGAATTGTCATCCAACTGTATTTTTTTCCAGCTTTAGTGTAAGAATTTGTACATGTACTTTCAGCATGAGAGGAAAAGCGCAGGTGTCTTTCAAAAGCAGCTGTTTCACATGAATGTCTTTAATCTCAAGAACCAGCGAAAACGGGGACTTTACTTACATCAAGTGGCAACTCAATGAATCCTTCCATGCTACCTCCTGTTAGAGTTTTAGTCTGAAAGATGGACAGAGAGAGATTATTTAGTAAAAGCTCTTTGTTTTTTTAACGTATTGCTTTCAATTAGGCATGGCAGAGAGACTTACTGTGACGCTGCCACTCAACACCTTCATGAGGACGTCTGGAGGTGAAGAAGCACAACCAACCCTCGCTTTTGCGTCTTTAATTTTTCTGTGATGAGACAAAGTGCCGTTTACTCGTGAATCCAAAGTCTTTGCACCCTCTGCACTCTTTGCACAGTCTGCATTTTAAAGCATAAAACGTCTGTATTTGAAGCTTTGTGAATCAGACCTAACAACGGATCAATTTAATGCTATGGAGTACATTTTCAGAGCAGCAGTGACACTGTTAACACTGTTCTTCATGATTTAAATGTGCTATCTTGCTCCTCTCATCACCACAATATCCAAAACCATTCATTAAAGCAAACATTCAAAAACCAACTGAAACTGATTATTGATTTAGCTGATGATTGTGCACTCCATGCAGCAACAATATGTTGTCAGAAATGATCAAAATGGCTTTGCGATCTAACGCTGTCCAACTCTTGATCAGTCATGATTAGTCGTGAATGGATATTTATGAGCATTTGTCAATAACATGTGGATTATTAAATGTTTAATATGAGAATAATGCTGTTTTCTTACCTGTGAAGTGTATCTAACCAGCGTTCTTTCACCTCAGGCGAGCTGTCGGCAAAATAACAGCATGGTACGAGTTACTAATCCACAGAAAGAATCAAACAGGCCAGCAGATAGAGTGGGAGGAATGAGGCGAAGTGTGCACCCACAGTCCCTTTTAACAGCTCTGGTGGAAACTGTAACTCAGTCATGGGAACAGGAAGCAACGTCACGGCGGCCCCCAACCAGACACCTTCCACTTCCTCCTTTGCTATGTTTGCTGTGGTTTAGCGTCCATCAGTGGAAATATGACGACGAAACAGGTACGCGTGCCTGCATGTCCACCTGACAGGCTTCACCTTTTGATAACCTGTAATACGCTGTGGCCTCCTTAATGCCGGGCAGCTGGCAGTGCCATATGGCCGTAATGTCAACAAGTGAGCACATGGTTTCTCAAATATAGGTGTGAGTGAGAAGCAATGAAACTTTCCCACACTGAATCATTGCCAGAGCCAAAACGTTCAATCAGAAATCTCGTTTTCAAACAAAACAACTCAAAACTCACCAGGGGATTCATCATCTTGGAAGACCACAGCGAGCCAAAAGCAGTTTTGTGTTGTTTTTTTATTATTACTTTGCAAGAAACCGTGGGAGTCAATGAATAACACAAATGACTGCATTTCTCAGTTTGTGCCATTTAGTGCCTCTGATGAAACGGATATACCACTTACTGAGGGGAAAAGTGTACTTGCATTGCTCTTAGTTCATTACATTGTCTAGACATGAAGCATGAGACAAGTGCGCTTCATCTTTATTGTAAAGGCCAGTATTTCTTGACCAAGTCAGCTGATGTTAATCCCCTCACATGAAGATTGGTTTGGTGGCCAGCTCTGCACTTCCCATTTCGCAGCCTCTTGTGATGCTGCCGAGAGGACTTTCTCTTTGCTACTTCCCCGTTTTCATAAAGGTCACAAATCATATGACCATTTACTACAAGTGTGAATATTCCAGCAACAGCCTCAGAGTAAAGAGAAAGCATGTGTTTGTGAGTATGTGTGCTTTGACTTCAAGACCTTTAAAGGAAAGAGTTCAACATTTTGGGAAGTACAAAGTACTTACTAGAGTCCTTGCTGAGACTGAGTTTGATGATTTGATAATAATCTCTCACCTGTAGGGTAAATGTAAAAAAAATATGGAAATATGAAGGCTACAGCCAGTTAGCTTAGCTTAGCACAAAGGCTGGAAACAGGTGGACTGAGTATAGCACAGTCCAGTCTGTTTCCAGTCTTTCTCCTATGAAAAGTACCGTAAACTGTGACATGAAAGATACTGATTACGGGTGGGTAGCTGGATCTCACAGTGACGACCACTTCCATAACAAGGACAGACTCAGACGCAGACTGAACACTCATCTCATCTCCCTCTTGTGTTTCTTGTTGAGATCTCATCTGTGATTATGAAACGTGGAGGCAGAGTCGCCTGAACAGTTCGCAGACTCTACTGTTCCAACATGTAGCTGGATGGCTAATTGTAGCTCGCAGATATCTAATGTCAAAAACACAAACAACAGGAACATAATGATTCCTTTCCAAAGCAGGTTGTGAGAGGAAGGATAACAATCAACTGAAGATCCTCACAGCCACACACACAACATACACAATCAAGCTTGAGAACGTGTGTCCAGGCACACGAGCTCGTGAAAATCCAAACATTTAATGCTGTTTGTATGTGAGTCATCACGTGTGAGTCATGCTCACCGAAAACACACCAAACAAAAAGTGAGAGCCCAGGCCAGGACGAGGGTCACCCTGAGGTCGACATCCTCCGTCGTTCGCTCCTCATCCTCCGGTTCATCTTCAAAACCGTAAAGCCAGATGTCCTTGAGGCTCACTCTGTGCTTCAGGCGGTAGCTGGTGTTCGACCTGTTGTAACAGGAGCAGAAAGAAAGACAAAACCCACCGACTGCTTCCATTTCACTCAGCTTTTTTTTTTTTTTTTTTTAAGATTAAAATGCAGGTTTCAGTTCCATAAATTTCTGTCTCAGTAATTGTTTTTTTTAGCTTTGCTGATTCCCCCATTCACTGTCTTTCCTATCTGTGGCAAAGTTGGAGCTGATGATAGAAGCGAAAGGTGTAATTCATCACATAAGAGCTTGTTTTGAAACCCAAATCAATGAGACATCATCTGTGCAGTCTCAACATTTCCCCCGTACCATTGATTCCTGCACATGAAAACATGGCGAAGAACAATAGTCTGTGATGCAAATGTTGACTCTCCAAGCTCTTTGTCGCTGTTGATTGACATTTCTTCAGTGCATCACACTTCTGAATAATCCAGTAACAGCTTTAACCACTCCTGGACACACATGGAGCTAAAATTTAACACTTGGACGTGCTTCATACACCACAGGAATATCAAGGACGATTAACTGAAGCTTGCTGTCGAGGTGGATTGTGAATAATACCGCACTCTTTCCGTCAGTCAACTCTTACAAAAAGCAAAAACAGTGACACAGAAGGGTCAAGACACAGAATAGAAAAATAACTATGTATACGTACATTATGTACAGATTATAAAAATACTAAATTATAAGAGAGGAATCATCCTTTCCCCAGAACACCGTCACGCAGCCACATTTCTGAAGTAAATGGCATCGTATCTTGACCCTCCTGACCTCTACGTCTTTGCAATAATACAGGCTGGCTGACTGAAGTGCTGATGGAGTGGGAAGGAGGTGGGGGTCCAAATGGGATGAAGACAGGAAGAGAGAGCTCGTTAAATTCAAGAGGTGTGATGGTATATAACTAGAAAGAGGGAACTGACATGCAACTGACCAGAGGTGTAATATGGAGAGGCTGTGGAGAATAAACATGGATGGATTAACACACTTTGGGGCCCGGGATGAATTAAGGGACTGAGGGCCTCCACTGATCTACAATATGCATATTATACTTTCCCTGATTCCAATGAATACTGGAAAACCAATTTTGCAATACATTCATTTCTATGTGGTAAGACTGAACATACGATAACCTGAATACTGTGAGCGCTATTTACCAATACCAGCAGTATAATGATGTCAAATACATAAATCTTACATCTATGTTTTGGACCATTCTGCAAGACAAAGACAAAAGATTATAGCTCAACAATTTGGAGCTTTAAACTCATTTGAGTTCTTCTTGGGAGCAAGTGTATGTCAAGTTGGACTCACGGTGTATTTAGCCAAACTTAGCATACATACTGGAAACTGCGAGCCAGACTAGTTCAAAAATACACCTGCCAACACCTCTAAAACGTGCCCTTTTTTTTTTTCTTTTACTAATTTACCACCAATATGTTCAAACTTTATGTTCCTTTACCACCTACAGTATATGTTGAAACTTTACATTTCTTCACATTCAAACGTTAGGTATCAACACAAAAGACACTTGGTTATGGTTAGTGTTTCGTCTTAAAATACCCGGGTTTGTCACCACAAAACACGGCTGGAAAATGTCCCAACATCTCATTAAAAATACCAAGTATTGTCGCCACAAACATGGCTGGAAGATGTTCAGATGTTTCCTTGAAAGTACTCGGTTTTGTTGTCCTGACATCTCATTAAAAGCACCTTGTTTTGTTACAAGAAACACGGCTCTAACAGTGTCTGCTGCTGTTGTTCCTCCTGATGAGAAACTCAGCTCATACACATGCACCGGTAATCTAACATCACTTTGATACCTATTGTAGAAACACTGATAGGATACGTATGAAATGTGCAAATGTAACGTATCCGTGGTTTGCAAAAAATGTGTTATCTTCAAAATAAGAAGTAGGCCTGCTCACAATGACCGGTAAACCGAACTGGATGAGTAAAATCTGTGACCACTGAATAGTACCATTTCTAGAAGTAACGAATGTATATATAGACTCAAAAGACTCCCAAGTCTGTTTGTTGTATCCCAGCTGTACTTACATACTGGAACAGTGGGCAGGTTGTGGTACAGAGATGAGTGTTATTGTCCTCCCACTCAAGAGGTATAAAACTTCCACCTGCTGCTTTGACCGGCAGCTCTAATCTGACTAAGAGGAGCAACCAGGAAATACAACAACTGAAAGACTGTTTATAGTAGTTTATTCTGTTTAATTATGTCTGGAAAAGCGAGGTAATCCTACATGAATAAAGGAAAGTGAGATTTTCCATTGTACCCACTATTAATAATAATATTAAAATTGGCAAGGCGGTGCATGGTTGATTTTAGATTATTTTGGTTTTAAGATGAGGCCACTAAGAAATGCCAGCACTCAGAAATGAATCACTGACGTATTTAGTCTGTGTTAAAGGCAGCTTCGGCCGAATATGTGTTGAAACGAACACATTTTCCTCAGCGAGCGCCGTTGAGTTTCTCCTTGTGTGACATCGCTCAAAGGGAACCACCAAGCTTTCTTCTTCTAGTCAGAGTGACTGCACACAAACAGTTTGTGCGCTGGGAGATTCCCCAACAGTCCGAGTGTGCAGTCCAAAAATACACAGTTTGTTTTTACTTCCTCTTTCACTCTCTTGCTCCAACTGTAGGCAAACACATGTGTGACATTTTTCAGCAGAAAGTTGCTGAAATACCACTTCAGCATCACAGCTGCATTTCCCATACTTTTTACTGTCTCTCAGTTGACTCGTTTCCCAGTAATTGTTGTTTTTTATTCTCCGAGGACGCTTATTTTTTCACACTTCATTACAGAAATAACTGATCGTGACCGTCTATATTTTGGGGTAAATATTAAAGACTTCTTACTTGAGTTTAGCGAAGACAATGACATCGCTGAAGAGGAACAGGTGTCTCTCCTTGGTCTTGGAGCCCTCGGTGACCTGAACGCACTCGTCCAGCAGCAGCTCTCCGTTCTCACTGGTGAGGCCGAGGACGAATGGACTCTGATCCACAGAGACCCAGCAGGAAGCCTCCTCTCTGAGCGTGAGGACACACATAAATAAGGGTGGATGACAGGGACAGCCCACAGCCAGACCAGTCCAACTTTGGTATTTATGCACATGAAAGTGAAAGATTGTATGCTTTTCAGGAGGTTTGCAACATTTTCCATCCTCTTAGAGCCATGACACTGTGTAGGAGGCCACTGGAGTGCCTGAAATATTCTCACCAACACTAAAAAAAGGGACATTTCAGAGGGACAGGAAATAACTTATAAATAATGATATACAACATGTCATCCAACTAAACAAGAATCAGAATGTTCGGTTGACTGAAGTTGAATTTGAAGACCAGAGGACTAAGTAACGGTTATCTGACTTTAAAACACATTGTGGATGAAGTTTTGGGAAAATGTTTTACTTTTTTTTATAAACTGACAAGCATCCAGGGTAAAAACTTAAAAGTAAATAAAGTTTTACAGGAGTAAAGCCACACATGAACCCCTGACTCATGTCGTTTTCACACTGCACCGGTGTGGTTCTTCTTCGTCTTTAGCCGGCCTGTGCATTAGCAGCTCAAGCAGGTGGCTGAAAATGTCACAGCTGGCAAATGATGTCTGAAGAGAGAAGGGCTTCATAACATGGTTCCACAGTAAACCGCTTTTTCACATGAATATGAATAGTAACCATTTCCTGAAGTGAAAATTTCATTCAGTACGTCCTGTAGCACATTGCATAAGTTTTGCCTGATCATCTTATGCAAGCAAATATTTAAGAACTAAATTAGCATTCGTGAAACTGCCTGTTCATCCTCATCCTGTGTTAATAATGTGCGAGTCCCACCTTTTCAACTCTAAAACTCAGACTGTCTCTTGAATAAATGTAGGACCAATTCAGTATTTCACAACTATTACAGAGAGAAGAATTCATATTTGTGTATCTGAACATTGCTGTTTTTCATCATCTCAAGAACCAATCAGTACACACCAATGGCAACGGCTCACAAATGGACACTGCCGTGCTTTAAAAAGGTTGTGAGCCACTCGTCAAGTTCACCCACAACTTTATCAGTCCCCATCAATCCAAACAGATCTCAAATCTGCATCTGTGCGGTTGACACCTCCTGTTTGTTTCATCCTCCAGCAGGTGTGAAACTAGCAAACATCAGTGATGATGATCCCCTAAAGGATGAAGGATCACAATAGACTGATGAAGAGCCACCATTTGATTTGGAAAATAAACATTCACCTACTATAATACTACTGTGATCCTTCCCCAAATACCACAGAGAGCTTACAATCATGTTTTAATTAAAAGAAAAATGTCAGATCCTTGTAAAGTCATCATCTACCCCAATGGATCAATAGCTTGTCAATATCCTGATATGATTTTATTATTGTCATCACAGAGGAAGACACGAGGATTAACAGATTTAAGATTGTTTATTTGTTCAGTTGAAATGGATGCAACTTTTGGCTTTTTAAGGAGCAATGACTTTAGACTCAGTCGTCCATTTTATGAGGGTGTTACATCTCATCTCACTTGATATTTCCCACTACAAAGCCTGATCTAAAGATAAAATAATGTGGAATTTAAAAAAGACTGCCGTGCCGTCATGTCTACAGATGGTTCAGGGTGCATCAAATCAACACACAAGACAAGATGAAGTTAAGAAGTAAGAGTTGTTTGTTCTAAATGATTATGAAACCAGTTTTTGGTCATTGTTCTTCCCACTGACTCTGTGTTCAGGGCAGAA
The DNA here is from genome assembly GCF_051107435.1 of Chaetodon auriga. NCBI lineage: Eukaryota > Metazoa > Chordata > Actinopteri > Chaetodontiformes > Chaetodontidae > Chaetodon > Chaetodon auriga. Next base: position 7,380,519 of record NC_135091.1, read on the forward strand.
ATTCAAATAGGTGCAGCACAGGTACTTTCCCTGTTACCCTCCAGGCCCACTGCAGATGACACATAAGGCCGACAAATCAAACAGTGGGAGAATTTCAAACTCCAGCTGGTGGTTATCGCTGTGTTTAGACGCAAACGGCAGAAAACAACCACAACATAAGATTTAGCAGTGGTGGAAGAAGCACTCTGATCTTCCACTTCAGCAAAAGTAGCAGTACTGTAAAAGTTCTGCATACAAACGTATTAAACGTATGAGCATGAATACTTTAAGTCCAAAAAGTAGTACTCATTAGGCAGAACAGCCCATTTCAGAATAATATATACTGGATTATGTATCAGAGAAAAATATTTCCCTCTGCAGCGCCGTAGAAGTATAAAGTAGCACAAAATGAAAATACTCAAATACAAGTTACTTAAAATTGTACTTAAGTGCAGTACTTGACCACTGATTTTAAGTAGTTCTAAAAGCTTATAAACACACTATTAACATAAACCACTGCTACTTAACTACCTATTAAAGTAATAGTTGAACATTTTGAGAAATACACTTACTGGTATTCACTTTCCTTCCAAAAATTACATATGAAACTAAAGCCAGGAGACAGTTAATGTTAGCTTAGCTTACCAGCTAGCCTCACTCTAACTGGTAAATGAGAGTGAGGCTAGCCCAAGCTAGAGCAAGGCTAGCCCGAGCTTACTAGCTAAAGCGAGTTCTGTCCAAAGATGACCCCCCAAAAAAAAGACAAGGTTTAGCATTAAAGGTCCAAGCGTCTGGCACAGAACCAGCCCTGAAACAGCTTGTTGTTTTTACACTTCTGTTTCTGTTAAAGTTCAGACAGAGTGAGTCTACCTGGTAAGCTAACGTTAGCCTCGTTAGCTTCATAGCTAATGGACACATTTTAGAGTGGTACTAACCTTACGTAACTCTCTGCGAGAAAATAAACAAGAGAAATGTCAGACTATTCTTTCAGCTTAACTAATAGTCATATTCTGATTAGTGTGAGGAGTAATATTAATCAAGACTATGTTGTAAACATTCAGAACGAGAGAAGAGGTGAGTGCTAGCATCAGCGCTCCATCCTTCATTTGAACATCCTCATTATGATAAAGCAGGTATTGTTGTGGAATAGTAATTTTACTATATTAGCCACATATGGTTAATTATGTTGATTTTTTTTTTTTTTTTTTTTTTGGCGTGGTACGCTCTACGTCAGAGGCAGCCCACTACAGTGAAACTAACACCCACAGAGCCCCCCCACCTCATGGAAATGCACAGTGTGTGTGTGTGTGTGCGTGTGTTTGTGTGTGTGTGTATGTGTGTGTGTGGCTGTGTTTGAGCGCTGAATGATGGCACGAGTGTGGGATGTGTCTGACTCTTTGTCGTCTTCTTCCTTTTTGCTTTGATGGAGTCGCCCACTGGATGCTCTGGTGGTCTGTGTGACTGCTGTGACAACAACTCTGAAAGGTTAAGGAGCTGAAGGTCAGACATACAGGAGGAGGTGATGAGGAGGTGATGAGGAGCCTACACACTAAGAGTCTGACGAGGCACACAGCAGACTGCAGGTGGATCAAACCAAAAGTTTGACTGATTAACGATTGATTTTTTTTTCTGTTTATTTATTCTGTTCTCTGTAAATGTGGTTATAAATAACATTCAACAGTCTAAGTCCACAATTACCTACAAGCCCATCACGTAAATATCAGAGGATATATTTAGACTTTCTGACTTTCTGTTGTTATTTAACTAAACTCCACACAGTTTGCAGACAGAGATCATCTTAAGTTTTGGTTTTCTCTTATTATTATTTAAATATTTTTATTGATTTTTCACATTATGGACTCACAGTAGTACACAATACCCCAAACAAGAGGGAAAGAAAACAAATAATTAGATAAATAAATAAATAATGATGAAAAATAAATAAATACAAAATCAGGAGGATAAAACAGAAAAATTACTCACTATACACAAAGTAGCTATACGCACACACATACACATATATGCAACACACATAACTGCATATACAGAGTTACATAAAAACACAAGGGGGGGGGGGGGGACTTAGGCTACACTATATTAAGGGCAGGGAGTTCATCCTCAAAATATGATAGAAATGGTTGCCAAACTTTATAAAATCTATGGGTAGTGCCCCGTGTAGCAGTGTATTTAAGTTGTTCAAGTTTAAGATGGGACATCACCTCCTCCACTCAACGCCTATGAGAGGGGGGTAAAACCTTCTTCCAACTAAGGAGTATCAGACGTCGAGCCAGTAGACTGGAGAATGCTATAGCCTCAGTCTGGTGCCTAGTTATTTGTGTCTCCTGAGGGACGACCCCAAACAGTGCAGTCAATGGGTTCGGACTAATAACTTTATTACACGCTTATGAAAATGTGTCAAACGTGCATGTCCAAAATTTCAGTTTCAGGCAAAACCAAAACATGTGACTGAGGTTAGCAGGGTCCTGCCAGCATCTGATGCAAGTTGGGTCTACACCAGGGTAGAGTTTTGCTAGCTTACTTGCAGATAAATGTAACCTGTGCAGAACCTTAAATTGCAGCAACCCATGTCGAATACATATTGAGGAAGAGTGTACCAATGTAACTGCTGCCTGCCAGTTTACATCTGAAATGGTAGTTCTTAATTCTTCTTCCCACAGCCTTGCTAAACAGTTAAGTGATACAACGGCAACCCTCTGGATGTTATCATATAACACAGACACCAGGCCTCTGTCAGCTGGGTCCATGTTCAGACATTCATCTATCCATGTACTCTGAGGGGTTGTTAAAGAGAAGTGTGTTTTAACATAACTCCGCACCTGCAGGTATCTAAAGAAATGTGACTGAGTGATACTGAAGTCTTTCTTTAGCTGTTCAAAGGAAATTAAGTGCCCTTCAGTTTTGGTTTGCTCTTGCGTAATACTGGAGAGTTTCATGCCTTTGGGCTTCTGAAAATCCCTTCAATTTTACAATCTGCGAGGCAAAAATGAGTCTTTGGTTGAATTTTTCATAGTCAATGTCAACACTGAGGCCATAAAGGGTCAAAGCCAAAGAGTTTGGGAACTTCCTGGCATACTGTACGCCACCTGATGCCATACTGCTTTTGAGTTTATTATTGAACGTAGACTATCGTGTTTTCATTGTGTAATATTGAGGGCAACCAGACAACCTCCTGTAAATTTATCTAATAATCAATTACAGAATGTCTGAGTGTGAATTAGTCAGCTTTCCCACAGTATGGAGGGCTGAAGGTGATACGTTTAAATAGAAGACAGATCAATATCAGACAACCAGTCTTGTCCTTAGAGCCAGAGTGGTGTGAGGTTCAAAGGTTTGCGCAATGTGCAGGTCACTGTGTGAAAACCCACTCTGTGAATCCCCTGCAAGGACATCTGTGTCTGCGGCCTGAACAGAGTGGGCTGTAACCTGCACACGGCAGCGGGGTGACATCAAGGCGACATCAGGACACCGTTCGACATGTGCTGACATAATGGGGAGGGGAAAATACACTTTTCTTTATATGGTATGCTGAGTGCTCCTCTGTGACAGCAGCGGAGGTGATTTGAGATTGTGTTCATATGTGCTGCCACCTGTAGGCTGGAGGGTGAAGTACAGAGAGCGACAGACTGGATCAGCCTGAACACAACCAGTATGTCCTCCATTAAGGCTGCACGTGAAATAGGAAGTTGCTACATTACTTGATATAATCTAATTAGTTAATAGTAAAATTAGAGACTTTATATCTATGTAACTAACTCACACAAATGTAGCCTAGAGGGGCAACAATTTCTTTGAATCAGATGAATGACTTCATTCTCAATTATTTTCTTGATTCGTGGATTAATTGTTTGGTCAATAAAATGTCTGAGGTGACATCTTCAAGTGTCTCATTTTCTCAAGATATTCAATCAACACAAAGAAAGGCAGCAAAACATCACAACTCAGAAGCTGCAGCCAGAGATTGGTGGTGTTTCTGCTTGAAAAACTACTTCAGTCATAAATCAGATATCAGAATAGTTGCTGATTAATTTTGTGTTTCAGCTCTAGTTTCTCAGTAAACACCAAAGTTCACTCCCTCTGGGTTCATGTCCAACTCTGGATCCTGAAGCAAGAATGCAGGAATAAGCAACTAAAGTACAAATAAAGACTGGTATTTTTCCATAACTGATAATTAACTAAGAGCTACAAGAGAAATAATATTAAAACTTAACTCCGCAACTTTCCAAAATGATTCATCAAAGGAATTATTCCAACTAAAATCACAGTGAACGCACAAAGTAAGCTTATATAATTAAGATAAATGTCAGGTAAAATAATGTACCTAACATGTGCCCCCTGTTGTTTTAACTGAACATGTGGTTGTGGTTTAAGCAAAGACCTGACGAGATCATATATCACATTATGTTATTATATTCCATATCATACTCGTCATTCCACCTGATCTGAGCAGCTTCACTTCACAAACTTCAGGGAAAACGAAACACCGTGAAAGAAAATAATTCCTCAAAAATTCACCATAACAGACAAAACCTGCTGTGAGCACCTGTTTTATTACTTTTATTTTCAGATGACCCACATTTACGAACTGCGTCACCACCTCCTGTGGGTTTGAAGCCGTCAGGTAGTCGGGCTGAGGTTTGGTGACAGCTGCATACAAAAGGTGAAACCACCTGGAAAATTGTTTTTTTTATGTTACATCACTGACTTCTCATCTTGGAGAAACTGTCCATGTCTGTATGATGCAGGTTTGACCTTTGACCTTTTGTTTTCACTTGAAAAAATCACTCCTCTTCATCCCTTATGTCATGTATCGAGTATGCCGACTGTAGCGTTGCTTTAGCTGCTGTAACCTGATCGTAATTGGTTCAGTTTGAACAAAATTATGACAATAAATTGTGAGATACCAGCTTTATGTCATAATCCCTTCGAGTGCCAGTAAACGGCACTTCTTTGTGTCTCCAGTCTGCTTCAGGAAAATATGACGTGCATCAAGTGAACAAAACAACCTTCCCCCCAAACAACTACTGACAGGATGCCCAAGCAACTCCGGCTAAACCGCTCAATTGTCCACAGCAGACAGTTGACAAAGACTGTGATTGTGCGCGCTGCTGTCTGTTGGGACAGTATGAACAAGAGACACGCATTGCACAAAACTGACGTCAAGCAAGTGTTGCAATGGACGGAAAAAGGTTTAAAACAACGACACACACACACCTGATAGGAGACCATGGCATCCCCAACGCCTTCCCAAAGACCAGTGACGGGGCTGAGCGTCGTCTCTGAGCCAAGTGCCTGAGGTGCTGTAAGAAACCAGAAAACTTTCATTTATCTGTTTGTCAATGTGATGACAATGTGTTTTACATTTTAAACCACAAACGCACACCATGCTGCATTTTCACACTTGCTTTCACATTTGAACTGGCTGTAAATCAGCAGCTGTGGGGTGTTTGACACAGTTCTCTTCAACCTTTTCGTCAGTCCCTCTACAATATAAACGAAATATTTGTCTCCATATGGTCACACAGAAAGTCTAATATCTCTGAAGTGAAGAAACTAGAATCATAAAAACCATTAATAATGTTCTTTAAAAGGTAAAATTTCACAGTACACATGAGGCTATATTCAGCCTTGGACAGCCTGACTATGAACATAGTGCAGCTTAATTTTCACACCGATAATTGCTTTGGTATTTTCAACCTCCCCATGTTTTTGTGTCTAAGTGACTAATGGGGACAATCATTTTTGAAACTGGCGACTGCTGAGACATGAAAAAATGATGGAAGACGATTATCACTACTGTCGTTGCTTTGTTCCTCAGCTCCTTAGAACATTTCCAGAGCCAGACCTCGTGTTCATTTACTTTTATACTCAGGCAGTTAAAGGGCTTTGTCACCCGCTGCACTACACCGGAGTGTGCATGCTTGTGTCTCTTTTATGCACATACAAAGACCCTTTCCAAAGACCTTCCTCGTGTAGTTTGTGTGATCAATGGAAGCAGCAAAACAGGCAGGATTTCAATCAGGGAGAGAAACCAACAACAACAGAACAGATGGTTTACTGCGATTGGAGACTCTGTGTAGGAAGGCACTTAGAGCATTACGAGCGCGACCATTCTGAAGCCTGTTTGGGTTATTTTTAACAGCCAAGATGAGGAAACATTTTAAAATAGAAGGAACCATGAATGGAGCTAAATACAAGTAAAAAACCAGCAAGAAACTGGCCTCAAAATACCAAACCCTTCAGACTGAAATTAGTCAGCGTCGTGTCTTCAAAAGCAAAATTTCCCCTCTAAAAATAGGCACGTAGAGGAAGCACATTAAACCGGGACACAAAATTGAGAACACTACAGCCTCAGCTACAGATATAGAGTCTGAGAACCGCACAAAGAAGATCCAAGCATCAGCTCCCTCCATTTACCAAAACAGATTGAAATTGTTTCTGTTCACTCTGTTGAGAGGACAGACGGCATCGACACGTTTGAATCCACCCGCCCATGACAATAACATATGGAGTCCCAGCAGCGTGCGGTTTCGAATGTCTGCATCTGATCGCTTACGTGTTAGTTCGCCACTGCAGACAGGATTGACAGCAGATAATGTGTTGCCAAGAAACAGCGAGACCTTCACACTGCAAAAATAAGAAGCTCGAGTGTGACTTGGATCACAGCTTTAGATTAAGCCACGGTATATCAAAAGTATAAAAAGCTCATGCTAATGTTGAGAAGTAATCCTAAAATGGCTATGATGGCTTCTTCTACTCTGTTCATTATAGCAATGTGTAATGTAGCTTATACTGCTACCTTCTGACAAATATACTCTTTGTGTGGCCTGGTTTAATCACTCCAAGCCATTATTGGAAACACGCTTTTTTTTTTTGTTTTATCTCTTTTGCGACATTTCAAAATTTTGCTTAAAATATGCTTGACAATAGACAGAAACACCGCTAATGAGACACTTCAGTCTGGAGCACACGTCCAGCAAGGCTAACATCTAATCTGTTCTTTAATCAATCCTAAGCATGAATTTATCTTTTAATAGGAACAGCTCACACACACACACACACACACACACACACACACACACACAAACTCTGTTTTGTTAATGTGGGTGAAAGAAAACAAACAGATTTTCCGTCCCGCTGGCTGCTCTCGTGCTCTAATTGCTGGACAAACTGGGTTAAGCAGAATTGAAGAAAGAGAAAAAGAGCCACACAAATCAAACAAAAGCAGGAGCTCTTGACAAAGCATCGTTTCTTCTGCCCTCTGGCTCTGACGCCAGTCTCTACCCCACAAACTACAGACGCTGATTGCTCAGGGTTGACTCGTTATCACACACCAACACCTCCAGATACTTCTCATGTGGAGCAACTGAACTGAATTCGATCCGACCTTCTGCCTGTTTCCTGTCACCTAATTACAGTAAAGTAGCAGTAAAAGAACATAAAGATGCAGTTTATCGGTCTCCTATCGTATCTTTACCCATTTGGCTGTCGATTCAGGGTACTGCTGGCCAGCTGGAAGATATGCTTGTCTGTGATTCCTCTTGTCATACAGGCATTGTGGCCCTTTTTTCACAACATGTCCTCGTACCTGAAGGACTGAATAGGTTCTGGATCTTCCTTTTTTTCCCTCTGAGCCTCTACATTGCTGCCACTTCTGTTCTGATGTTCTGATCACAAACCATAAAAGTTAGTTTCCTAGCTATGCAGATGACACCCAGATATACATTTCTGTAACTCCAGATGATCCTTGGCTCATTGTTAGGTTGGTGCAATGATTGTTTGACAAATATTTGATTGATGATTGTTTGACAAATATATGGATGTCACACAAGGGAGAGAGAGCGCATGTGTCTATGCACGTCCAGCCTTGGGATGAAAATTAGCTCTTCATCTCAAGGAGCAGGTCAAAACACCTGTCATAATGTATTCTGACCTCGGTTTCGAAGCTCACATTAGAAATCGCCATGGTAAGACTACTTCTCTCTCAGACTGACAGGTAAAATTAGACATCCACTTTAGAACAGATTTTAGGATTTTCTTTTATTCTTTCTTTCTAAATCGCTGGATCTCTCAGACATGTCGAGCAGATCTCTCAGCTCCTCTTCAGCTGGTCTCCTGCTCGTTCCACCGAAAAAAGACATTTCATCTTTTTAGCCCACCTTTTTTGTAAAGGTTCCTTGTCCTTTGCCTATTGTTTTATTGCTGTAATTTTGAAGTCTTGTTGCAGTTTTAATCTTGCTCTGCGAAGGACTTCGAGCTGCATATTTGTATGTAAGGTGCTATATGAATACAGTTGGGTTGAGTTGAGTTGTCCTTGATATTTACGGACCTTTTTTCGACCGTCTTATGTAACAGCCTTCAAAACTCTCCCTTATATGCAGCAACTGGTGAACATGATGCTGCAGTACAGGTGGCAGATTCATGAGTCTGGAACAATTACAAAGCAGCATCTCATCGTCACCAACAGGACGTTTTCCACCTTTGGCCGTTGATGGCGGATCAATACTCACAGGGCGAAGAGAAGCTGCAGCGTCATCATAGCTTCCTCTCCTCATTGCTGCAATTCCATAATCTGGACAGTCCATGCTGGTGTATCCGAGTAAGCCCTCAGCCCCCTGTTATCCTGTCCTGTAGTTTGTGTAGTCAGTCAGCAGTTTTTGCTCTGTAAGTAGAGGAGAAATAGTTTGCGTCCCACTTTCAGGGCTCTGCTGTGGACGAGCCAGGGAGCGGCTACAGAATGACGCCTACTGTCCTGCAGGACAGCTTCTTCAAACTGCTGCTAATGAGGTTTGCAACAATGGAGGCCCGGCTGGCACACAAAACAGGAGGGGGGGTTGTGCCCGACCTGGACCTGTAGTGCCAGCCTGATCCGAGCCCCTCGGCTCCCCCTTAAAAAAAAAAAAACCATCCCTCTCTCCATCCATCACAGCCTGTCCTGTTCCGCTCCAGTGGGGCAGCTTCCTCCCGTAATGAGATCGCTGTGCGTCCCATCAGGGCCTGCCGCCTCGTCCCCATTTCCAGGCTAACGAGGGTGAGATGCCGTGACATTCAGTGCCCCCGAAAAACAGGGTCTCACAGATTCTCCCCATCCCCCCCTGTGCATACATGAATAGGTGCACACACACACAGATATCCTTTTAGAATTTAGCTTTTACAGTGTGTGCAGTCTACTTTCAGTTTAGCCAAGGTTAACAACTCTTGATTCAAGGACTTGACAAGCAGCAAGAAGCAGGAGAGAGTTAAAAATGCATTGTGGTGACACTGGACAGAGCCACACAAAGTGAATACATACAATGAGGAGACAAGGCCTGATTCATAGAATATTTAAGGTAGGTTGGGATTTTATGTTCAAGGTGATACAACACATGATGTACTGTGGCAGAGGAAGTATTCACATCCTGTACTTAAGCGAAAGTACTAATAAAACAATGTGAAAATACTTCATTACAAGTAAGAAAAGAAGGGTGTTACCATTCAAATGGGACTCGTTATGTCGTTAAGGATCCAGTGCCTTAAAAACACCATGACTAAGTGTCCATTTGTGACAAGTTGGGAGTGAAAATGTTGTTTCATATGTCAATCAAGTGTTGTGTTTACAGTCAGTTCAAAAGCTCCTAAGCCCCAAAGAGATCAGTTCATGCTGCTGTAAGTAAAAATTTAGCTTTACAAAAATTTATGGTTCACTTTGTGAACCAAGAAATGCTCTACGGACACTCACGGTCCCCACGGGATGACAAGAAATGACCTTGGTGATCCCCCAACTTTTTGTGTAGCACCATCAGCAGGTTTGTAACTTGACCACTGAACAATGTCGACATCTTCACTTTAATAAACTTTAATAAACATTCATAATCCGGGGATGAACTGTGATAACTTTGGTGATGATACCATGAAATCTCACAAGTGGCTTGACCTTTCTGCTTGCATCATTCTCCCACATAACAAATCAATACTGTCACACTCATCTCTTAACACTTTTATGCTCAAGACCTTTTGATCTAAGAGGCTTTGACCTTACTGTGACGCCAACTTCTGTCTAGTTTTTCCACTCACTTCAACTGCTAAGTATCACGACCACACTTTGGACCTCAATAGACTCAAATTAAAAACAACTCCTGCACATTTGTGTAGCTAATCTTGCTGGTGCAAAAAACATGGCAACAGCCGGAGCTGTTGTCCTCAGCTACAAATCATTTTACTTTATTTCCAATGCATTCATCACAGAAAAACATGACGTACTGCTCAGATTTGCGTCTCGGTTTCGCCTGACCTGCATTTTTTTGCACTAAACTCCAGTGTTAACTTGTCAGCAGGGAACAGTCAAACAAACAAACAGAACTTTAGGCCTTTTGTTGAGAGCATTTTGAGTTGGTCCTGGCTCTGGAGGACTTCATTTAGTCTTGTTCAGAAAAAGTTAATGGTCTCCATCTTGTCGTCAAAAGCTCAGCATGGAGGCAATTCTGAGTATGTCGTTGTTTTCATCACTGGTTTGATCTCGGCCGTCTGCTGGACGGGCAGTGATGGGCGACATTCTACGGGTGCATTCAGTTATTTGTCACTGCTGCACTTTATGCCATTTCACACATGTGCTCTTTAATAGATCTAGATTTCAGGCAGGCTTCCATTTTCTAGACGTGTGTGTATGTCTGTGTGTTGTGATTGGCACTGAAAAGTAATTAAGCACAGACTGATTGGCCTCTTTGTAAAGCTTTCCCACGCCCAATCGCAGCCTCTTCCCTTCAAAGTTGAATGTTTGAACACACTGACCAGAGCACCTAAAACTTTGCTGAGTGTATGTAAAGTTCCTGACGCATATACAGGATGCCCTGTGGCGAGCTGATACAGTTGAGGCGATGTAGTAAGGCTTGCTGCTGCACAGTCGGACAATGGAGGAAACACATTGCAGCTTTTCTCATCAATGCAGCCTATTGTCAAGAGGTTACATAATGTGCAGCTCATACACAAAGCCTTGCTAAACATTGCGCTGCTCATCTTTGGCGACCTTTCGCAGGAACAGTCTGAAACAGTATCTGTAATCAGGGCTTTAATCTCGGGCTTTGGTCTGATAAAAAGCATCTCACACCTTGCATTTTTAAAACTAGCTGCTGATGACTGTGATCGTGTTTTACTAGCTTTATTTAGACCTGTGGTCAAAATAGCTGCAAACACAGCCTTAGCATGCTATCACCTTGTAAAATTGTTAAGGCGATTGTGTTAGCAAACAGTTGCTTTTTTACACATCGAGCAGGCACAGAGCTGCATTATGATTCATTTGGCTTCGTGTTTCTGGTCACCCGATGAATCAGTCTACACAGGAGCAGCATCTTCAGTCTGGGTCTACACAGGAAGCGCTCAGGCAAAGTGTTGGTGGGTTTGGCAGCGCTGCGACTTCAGCACACATTCAGTGTTGTTACGCACACAAAACGGAGGAAGTACTGAGTGCTGCCAAAACGTGAGTGACCTACACTCATTACTGTGCCTGAACGCACCCCGTCTAGACACGCTGAACCTGCTGCTGCTCTGCTAACATGCTGCTCATGTTACAACACAGTATTAACCTAGTGTTCACTCATTAGCTCTGTTTTGGTCTCCATCAACTCCTGAAGGAAATCTGGCTCTTTAGCAGCTAAATACTCCCCTGTGTTCACGAGCAAGGTCTTAACTTTGTTGACCGGCCGGGAAGCTTCCTGTCGCTGCAGCCAAAAACAATGACAGCGTGAGAGTGCATCCAAACCGTAAAGATGAGGGCCTGAAAGCATCGAGCTGAAGCTCTGCAGAGCAACAAGCGTGACATGATGATTCTCTGTGGGCTCATTACGATGCCACACATTCACATTATACTGTACATCAGTCCATTCACATTAATGAAATATTGATAGAGCTGCTTTAAATAAAATAAATCATCGAGATTACAGGACAGTTACCATTAATCATCCTTTTTCATCCACTCGCATAAACACGCTCTGTAAAGCTCTAATTGCTGCCACAGTGGAATACAAGGAGCTCTTTAAGCAGAGAGAGCAGCAGACGAATCCTCTCATTAACATGAATGAAGCTGTTAAATCACTCAGACTGAGTGTAAAGACATGAGATGAGGCTGATTCTGTTCTGTGGGGGAATTTTATTTAATTCCACACATCACAAGATAATTAGACTGTGGACTGAATAGAAAAATGACAATATATGAGCATTTTGAAGCTTGAAAAAAAAAATATATTTACATATCAGAGATCAGAGGAGTGATGTCAAACATTTCTTTGTTTTGAACAGTTTATTATTGTCAGTTAAACTGGGTTTAATGTTGTACTGCAGTCAGTGTTTTTATCAGTTTTCTATGTACATTTTTTTGACGATTTATTGTTTCAGGCTGTCAATATATCAATATCACGAGACGTCTGAGTGTTAGAAAAATAAAGTCTTTCAAGCTGCTTCAAGAGCACAAAGCAGAGAGAAAACACTGCAAAGACAAACTCACGGTTCAACCTTCTGTCAATGTCCAACAGCTACAAACAGTCAGCTCACATCAGTACAAGTTACATCTTTAACAGAAAAACCTTAAATTTGTGAAGGAGAAACACATCAAAGGGACGAAGAAACACTCAAATATCATGGAAATGTGGGTCAGTAAGTTCAGGTTGAAATCAAAACATCAGACAGAACATTTTATGTCTTCCTTTGCGAATTCAGCATACTGTCATTATTATTGATATTATTATCGGCAGAACAACCACAGAGCGTACAAAATATGCCGTGTGCAGATATAACAAAGCTCTCACACACACGCATATAAACTCACAATGAACCAGGACAGTTATAGTGGAGTTAACGCCATCATAGCATTCAGCCGGTCTGTTTTCAAAGCACATGACAGGGAAAACCGCTGGCACCCTCTTTGTGCTCAGCAGTTGACCAGAGTGGATCTACTATGTGTAAAAAAATACAACTGCAGGCTACAATCATGACAAGAAAGAGCAAAAACCATCAAGTGAAAAGGAATTCACAAAAACATGATGAATGTTTTAGAGATGCAGGGAAAAATATCAATAGGGTTCATTGTTGAAATTCTCTCGATATCCCAACAGCAATCTATAAATTGAATGCTCTGAAAATGAAAGCATCTGAGGCTGTCGCAGGCCTGTAATAAGCTCATCCAGTCATTTCATTCGGCCCGCGCTCACGCTGCCCGTGCACTCGTCTTCCACGAAGCCTTGCAGGTATATTGCTAAAGCTATAGCAAGCTAAGAATGTCAGTGAAAGTGCAGCCAAATCTCCCAATGCTAACATGCTAGGCTGATTGCCGTGAGCTATGATAATGTGTTGGACACGGTCAGCGATGATAACCATGTGCAGACAGCAGCAGCAGGCAGGTGGTGCACGTTCAAGTGTTTTGGCTTTGGAGAGGTCGGGATGTTTTTTGGTTGGATGCTTTCAAGATGTAGCTTAGTCTTGCTGGTTTCTCCAATGTTACCGACCACAGCTTTAAAACTGATCTTAGTACTCTTACACACTGTGCTAGTTCATTAATCCACACAGACATTTAATGACAGCATAACTACTGAAAAACAGCATCAACAATGCAAAAATCTGATAAAATGTTTTGTCTACAGCCATGCTATGAGCTCTGAGTGGCTGTATTCATGCCACGTTCACATAATACGACATAGACAGAAACTCTTTCCAATCAGGAGTAAATGAAGTAACTGTTTACAGTGACATGATAATTCAGGCTTGTGAGAAAGGAGATGATGAGTGAGCACGTGTAAGAGGAGCGGATGCAGGATGGGTGAAGGACCAGGCTTTTTGGTTGCTCTCTGTCCTCGGTTTAACCATTTAAATCATAGGTCTTACCTGCCGTAACAGTGACAGACACATAGGGTTCATATAGAGACAGACGGGGAGTCTTTGGCAGGTTTATTGTTCAAGATGGGGGGGGTGTTCTTCGACCCCCAGCAGACGTACACCTGCCTGCTGAGGACACGGTTGCTGCTGGTGTGCGTTGCTCTGCCTTTGCCCTTGCTGAAAGTTCTGTCCTGAGACAAACCAAAGCTCTTCTTATGGACGCAGCCTCTTTCCTGCAGCTGAATGTGGATGGGATGGGATGGGGCTTGGTGACCCATGCTGATGTGGACCCCCACTCGGTTCCCTCCCAGCTTGGGCCAGAAAGAGAGGAGCAGGCGGCGGAACTCCTGCTGGAAAGTCTTGTTAAAGTAGAAGTAGATGAAGGGGTTGTAGATGTGGGAGCTTTTGGCGAAGAGGGCGGGGAACACAAAGCCCTCAGGAGCCATGTACCAGTTCCCCTTGTGGAAAATGAAGAGGAAGGACACAACGGCGTACGGGGCCCAGGCAATCACAAAACCCAGGCTGATGCAGAAAAACATCTGGAAGAGGAAGATTTGAGAGTGTCACAGTGGAAAAACATCAGTGCTGAACATTCTTATTTCTTATGATGCACATTACGAACGGAGGTGCAGTCACACGGAGCATGTTTCCTGGGAGACTGTCCTCTTTAGAAAAACACAACAATAAGAAAGTCAATATTTACCTGGCAAGTCATCTTTCACAGTCATATGAATAATGACTGTTCTCTCAGAACGCGTATTCAAAGTACTTAAAATGACATTTGTTTTTAGCAGCAAAGCAGGAAATGTGTTGTTCTAAGAAACGTCTTAAGCAGAGGCACGAAGCTGCCTGACTTCAGATCTCAGAAATCTCAGATGTGTTTTTTGTCCTGTGATTTCTGAGCTTATTTATAGATGTTTACTCACGATATACATCAGTGATACTTCTATCAATGGAAAGATTGTGTTGCACTGATTCCAGGAACCCACAACTTATGGTTTTTAAGGTCTATTCACTCACCACGGACAGTCGTTTTTCAGCGTATCGCAGGTTGTTGGGGATGCCTCTTGCAGACAGCGAGTAGGAGAAGCGGGACACCTTGTAGAGGATCCGACACTGAGACACCACAATGAGGAGGACGGGAACCAGCGTGAAGCAGGCGAAGGAGCAGATGACGTAGAAGGCATCCTTGGCTGAGGTATGATAACCCCTCCAGGCGATGGTGCAGGACAGTCCATAAGGCTCGGGGACGTACTCGCCCCAGCCAAACAGAGGGAAGCTAGACCACACCGTGGCCACGAGCCAGATGCCACCGCACACTATCCGGCTGTTTGCTCCCTCCAACCACACAGCTGTGAAGAGGAACAACACCAGTTAGTACAGTTCTGCACAAAAACCAAAGTGTAAATATGATCATTTTAGCTCTGTTATAACCTCCGTTAACTATTTCCTGAAGGGCCACAGTACCACAAATTGATGTGATGGCCTTCATCAACATATTTGTTAACACATTTTGAAGGATCACATCAGAAAAGGTTGAAAATTTAAAAAAAGCTTCACAAAAAATGTTTTAGCATCTCTTTAAGCGCCATCAAAGTCCTCAAAAAGTCCACAACCAATCAACAACAGCTGCCCTCACCGTAAACCAAGCTGTAGCAGGTCTTGAGGTAGCGGGTGATGCTGATGGCGGCGATGGTGAACATGCCGCACAGGCCGAAGATGTAGCAGCCGAGGCCGTAGTAAACACACGTGATGTCTTCTCCCAGCCACGCGTGGTGAAAGGAGGACAGGATGGAGAGCGGGTAGAAGCAGATGCAGCAGAGGAAGTCGACCACGGCCAGGTTGACGCACAGCAGCTCAGAGCCCGCCATCTTCTTCCTCCTGCGGTAGCAAATCACCAGAACCAGCCCATTGCCCAGAACGGAGAGCAGAACTGGAGAAGCAGAAAACATCATTTTTGTCTCACATGATGCTGCGTTTTAGCATCGTTCAGCTCTTTGTTTTGGTTCTGTTTCACTCTTACCAATTTATTTTCTGCTTTAAATAAAACACTATAAACCTGCTGTACACAACCTGATCAGGACCAAACAGCAAGCAATCACTGTTAGCGACTAGCTGGTGAACATAGTGGAGGATTCAGCTGCTGGAGAGCCAGATATTTACCTCAGGAAAACAGAGCTGAACGGAAACTGAACACTGGACTTAAATTCCTCACATGGCCAGACTGCAAATGAATGACAGTGTTGCTTCGTATCTGCTGGAATTTGTTTGCGAACAAGCTCGCCTAAAAGCTGATGCTGTGTCAGCGTTCACAGCTTGTTTCCACTTCCCCCAGGCGGCTACAAAACCAGTTATTACAGGTCCAAGCTCCATGAAGAAATACAGTTTCTGAGTTAGCTGTTGACATTTGACACACAGTCAGTGACGCATGATGGGTGAGAACACCTGCAGTGTATTTGATGCTCCCAATCTGACCACTGCTCAACATCTGTCTGACGATCACTTTCAAGTTTCCATTGCAGAAAGGACGCACAAAGTTTGGCTGTAAGGTTTGACTGCAGCCAAGAAGACTACAGTGCATCTCCAGACCTTGACATCAACCATGCAAAGCAGCAATGTTCCTCCACTGTACTCTCTTCAGTTCATGTATCACTACAGAAATACAGACGGATTCAGCTTCCTTTCACCATTATTACATCAAGGCAAGCCGCTGGTGATGCTAATTCTCACATGAGGACACAGTGAGATGATTTCATTAAAAGAGCAAAAGCTTGTATGAATGAAACACAGAAAACATGATGTAAATGACTGTTTATCTCCTGTATTAACTTAAGGAAGGTTACAGTCTCCTCCACAACACAGCTGAGGTTTCTGTGTGCTGCTGTTTCTCATCTCCGCTTCCATCGCACTCGGTCATATTTTGCTTTTATCGATATGCATCAGCTCAACATTTAAAAACAGCTGGATGGAGCTAAAAGTACGGAGAGGTTTAGAAAAAGATTTCTTTCAATATGAGCAAACTTTAAATGAATATGGCAAAGATTTAAAAATATACTGGCTGTTAAAGGAGTCACAGACAAGAGAGGCAACAGGCACAATCACTGGTAAAATGAACAGGTATGTCACAGACTGCAATGTAAGCGCTGCAAAACAGACACTCAAGGCTCTGTCTTATTACTCCGACTCCACACTGATAAAGCCCCATCGAGGTGTCAGCGGCAGACACTGAGCAGGATGTCTCTGAAGCCAAATGAAGCCAATTAAATTTCAGTTAAAAAGTCAAAAAAGTGAGTGGAAAGTGAGAGGTCATCTGTCTGATGTCTCATCATCTGTAAATGAAAGAAAAAATAAATCCCTAGCAACATGTTGCACATCAACATTATTAAAAATATTAGATTAACAGCTTTAAAGGATTGTTCAGCCTCTCTGCTCTCTTACTTTTTCTTAAAATAAGTGATCAAACCTGCCAGCTGTGAAAGTCTTTTGATATTTAGTTTTGGCAGAAAACAACACCGACATTTCTAATATTTTCCTCTTTGGCTTTACGCGGCCGGTACCTCGTCGAGAACAGTCTTTGGACATCTTCAGGAGAGACAGAAACGTGCAGACGGTCACACATACCGACGCAGAGGATGGTCAGTCCCACACATGTGTCAGCAGCAGGGGTCAGTTTGGAGGTGAACACAGAGGCGGTCCGGTTGTCATCAGAGGAGTTCAGAGGCATTGGTGGAGCTTGTTCCTGATGTTGTTGCGGGAAAAAATCCTTGACTTGTCTCCCCTTCCAAGACGTGTGCATGGAGGCTCACTTTTATGCAGGCGGATGTGTCGCCATGGTAACTTAAAGCACGGGCTAACAAGCTCCTTTAAAAGCCCGGAGACGCCCGTGGTCTGGCGCAGAAGGTTCAGCTGAAGTGTCTGAAGGAAAGGTGTGACTCCGGCTCCTCCAGTGTCTGCAGGGAGTCCCGGAGGTGACAAAGCTCACAGCTGATGATGACACTGAGACGAACGCTGAATGCTCCAATGACGAGTCGAACCAGTCAGATTAGCTGTGACACACTTATTGTCTTTTACCTCCAGTAGGTTGAATTACATTGATTTTTTTAAAATTTCAGATTTTTATTATTTACTTTAAATAATACTATACAAAGACATATGTAACTGTTTTCAGTTTTGCACAGAAAAATGAATCTCCTTTTTACAAAATGCACTATAGTAAATTAAATACTTCTACTGCATCTCATGTACACGGTATGGAGTAACACTCAATGTTTGAATGATGAGTTCAACCAATCACATAAATTGTACAAGAGTTCTAATTTTTTTCCCCTTTTGCTTTGTTGGCTTTATTTTCAATCTTATATATATATTTCATTTAATATACTATATATATTCTTTTTTACACAGCTGTGACCAAACTGCCTCCCTCATCCTTTGGGAGTTGAAACACAATTTCACTTCACATTGTCTTCGTCGTTCCGGAATGAATTAGATCTATAGACCTTTTCCTCATTGAGTTTTCATGGCAGGAAAAGCTCGGGTGGAACAGGTGGAGCAGACAACATGAATGGTTGCTCTGTTGCAGCTATTACTGCGAGGCAACACAGCGATTGATTACGTTAACAATGCCTGACAAGCCACATGTCTGCTGTGAAGAAGGTCTGTTCAGCTTCAGCTTTGATGATTGAGTGGTTAAAATGACGTCATGCACCTATTGAAATATGTGACAAATCCCATTTTAATTACACGTCCCACAAAGCAAATAATCAGTGAAGGCCAGTGGTCCCCTCCTCAGAAACAATGGGCTCTGATGACAGTTCTGTCAATAAATAAGCTGTGATTATTAATCATGATTATTCAGCATTAAAAGAGCTTTCATTACTGCTCTGTCATTCATGTTTTTCAATCACTCTGCAGTATAATTTGTCTGCTGCCTCTTTGTAACAGCTCAAGGCTGATTTTTCTGAAGAGCACTGGTTATTCTGTTTCCAGCTGATGTGATTACATGATGCTTCGATTCTGCATTTGGGTAAACAAGTGACTTACATCCATAATATACATCCTACTGCATCATCCTGTCCTGTACCACACTATATTATACAGTACCATACAATACTATATGATACTATGCTTTAATGTTTTTAGTAACATCTGTGCTTTTTCCACTGTGTCAAGTCAAAATGTCTGCTGTACTATACTGTACTCCACTCCACTATAATGTGCTGCACTGTACTTCACTACATTATACTGTTCTGCACTCTGTTGTACAGTACTACAATGTACTGTTCTAAATTTTTTTTTTTTTTTTTCACAAATTAAGACAAACTTGTGTTCCTCCTTTCTTCCCTCATTACTCATCTCGTGACCCTCAGGTGGGCCCGACCCACATGTTGAGAACCACTGGACTAAAATACCAACAGTGACAGAATGTAGTTAAAAATGGCTCCACCTCCACCAGCTACAACAGTAAGATGCTGCTTATACACTGATTAACTCACGATGTCATGAAGTATATCATCATATACAGCATCAGCCAGAGGAAGTACTTTTGTTACTTTAAGTACATTCAGCTGATAATACATTTAAGTAGGATTTTGAAAGCAGGACTTTTACCTGTAATGGTGTATTTTTTACATTGTTGAGTATTTCTTGAGCACATGAACGTCTCGTCCCGTTGGATGAATTTGAACTTTTATTTCAGGACATCTTCAGAGAGATTTCAGATGGTTCTGTTGTTCTTTTTTCTCTCTAGCAGAAGAGATCTTGATCTAAAGCAGACCTGAGCAAATAAAGATTATACACACACACTTTATTAAACGTTAACAACTCAGAGAAATGTTACAGCTCTCATACGAAGCCACCAGCAACAAGGAGCCCGACGCCGCTGACGAGAGAAAGAAAAATCACCTTGCACCATCTGTTGACCTCCACATTGTACTACAACTCAACACGCATTAGTGAGAGAGAAAAGGGAAAGAAGACACTGGTGTTTAGGCCTTGAGTAGAAAGATAAAGTCAACTTTATTTGACGGTGAAACCTAAATAAGATCTGCGATTACAAAACAGGTTCCCCACACAGTTTTTTTATTCACAGAGGTTGGAATGCAGTACTGACAGAAAGGCATCAGAAGAGACTGGACCGAGAAAAAAAAAAAAAAAAAAAGAAGAACTCAGAAGTAAGAGAGCAGACAGTCGGGTTCAGAGGGAACACCATTCAATGTGAAGCAGTCATTCCTGTGATCTGTGGCAGTCAGACGTTCATCTATCAACTCCCAGTGTCGGAACGTGGAGGAAAAAAAACCAAAACATTGTGAGGTTATAATAAAGTCTGGAGATGCAGGGAGTGAACAGGCATCGATGCCAACGATCGCCTGTAAAAACAATTTTCTGGTGCTTTCCTTTTCTTGATATCACTACTTCATAATGAGCCTTGTTTGGAGATATATATATATATATATATATATATATATCTAAATGCCTCTTGTGCACTGTAAAATACCAGATAAGTGGTAAGACAAGTCTGAGTCTTTGCTTTTCAGCTCCGACAGAAAACCACTTGCGTTCCTACGCGGCGACTGCGCGTTCCTCGACCACAGAAACAATGTACTGTACAAAAAGTCTTAAATTGAGTGGCATTTCCCTTTAAGTAGCTTCCAAACTAACATATACACACATACGCACTCAGCAAATGTACACACTCAAGCGCATCCTGCATCCCATCATAATCCATCTGCACAATGAAACACTCAAAAATATTTGCTTCCTCAATACTCTGGAAAAAAAAAAAATAGTACTGTAGGTCTCATATGTTTTATTTCTGAAATCGACTTCTTTTAAAAGAACAGTTCAACATTTTGGGAAATTAAACTCTTATTTGTTTTCCTACTGAAAATTAAATGAGATCGATACCACTCTCATGTCTAAGTATGAAGCTACAACCAGCAGTCAGTTAGCTTAGCTTAGCATACAGACTGGAAACGGAGGGAAATAGCTAGCCTGGATGTGTACAAATGAAGCAAAATCTGCCTACAAACACCTGTTAAGTGCACTAATTGAGATGTTTTTTGTGATCAGTTCAAGCATTGAAGTGTAAAAACAACAGTTCAGAAATAGTCCAGAGTGCAACCTCCCCAAAAGTGATGATTCAGAAAGAAAACTGCCGTTAAAAACGGCGCTGTGGGCGACTGTTGGTGACGCTGTGTTGTTAAGGGTGCCAGTGAGACAATGAAGCCCGATCCAGGATGTTGAAATCACAGATTAATGCATTTAAAAGCTTATCAGACGCCAAAACACTGCACAACCGTTTGTAGCACTCACATACAGGATTTTACAACTTTAACAATGGTTTTATCTTTGGTCACGACAGTCGTGAGGTAAACAGAAGAAACACAGCGCCCACGTTACAAGAGATCACCAGGAATGTGAGCTTGCTTGTGTGTGATTGGCCAATGCAGCGCCGTGGTGGGCGGGCCCTAATGTTGACGCAGGGCTCAAATCGACCTGAACGCAGCTTTAAACGGAGCCAGGCGAGCCCACGGTTTTTATGCTAACTTAAGCTAACAGCTACAGGCTGTAGCTTCATATTCACTGTACAGACATGAGTGGCATCAATCTTCTCATCTAACTCTCAGCAACAAAGCTGATGAGTCAACTTCCCAAAATATGAAACCATCCATTTAATTCTAGTCAGGCTGAAAAACGGTTCATTCTCTGAAAGCCCTGTTCTCAATACTTTAGTGTAATTAATCTTAGAAACGCAGGTGTTGTGTTACAACTATTAGCTTCACGTTTTCACCCGGATAAAAAAATATTCACCAACACCTGAAACACAAAAATAATCTCACAAATATGACACTTACTCTTAATTGTGAACCAGATTTGACTTCATAGTCCAAAGTAGAGTCACTTCCAGAGATATCAGTCCACATCTGGGATTATTACTCTTTAGATTTACCTTTTTTGGCCACGCGCCTCCCATTCTGTCTCCAACGGGAGGTAACTGTCCTCTTGCGTCTTCTGCTCCTGATAACAGCCCTTTTTCTTCGCGACAATGGACACTGAATGTCTAGCTATGGATCTGGTCCCATCTGCCCCAAATACTCCCAAAGTCTGCAGTTCCCTTCTTCCTTAAGTGTTGGCAGCAACAAGGAAAAGCACATTAAAAAATAGACATCTTTAAATAGCTATTCAGCTCGTCTAAGTGCAGCACAATCGGAAACATTAAATTCAAGTCATAATTATTTTCTCCCCTCCCATGTATCATACAATCATTTTCAGTTAAGAAACTAAATGTGAAAGGATACATCTTTGATCAGACAAATAAACAATATACTGCAGCCACACTGTAACATCCAAAAATAGTCTTAAGTTGAAATATAGATTTTTTTTTTTTTCTGCCAAAGAAATGCTGGCGTTCTAAGTCACTCTAACTAGATTTAATATACTGTTGAGGTGTAATTTGTGTTTTTCTCTCTCTGTTAATCCTCTCCTGACAGTCCTGAACAACACGTCAAACCGTCACGGGATAAAAAAAACTCGACGTCCGCTGTCATTTGGCACATGAGGCGCTCTCACTGGCTGCCGCGCTGACGTCAGGCTCGCTGTTGTCTGCGTCTACGCTCTTGTCCTGGGTGTCGTTACTATTACTGCTGTTGTTGTTGTTGTTGTTGTTGTTGTTCTGGACACTCTGGAGGCCGTGGCTGTTGTTCTGGACCAGAGTGGAGCTGCTGAGCTTCAACTCCTCCAGCTTCTTCCACAGCTCGTCCCTCTCCTGCTCCTTCTTCTTCTCCCTGTGAAGACCACGTTTTAACGATATAAGCATAAAGTGGCTCGTTTTCCTCAACAGTGTTTCGTTAGAAATGAAATCAGTTTTCACGGGGAGGCGTAGCTGCTGTGACCGACCTCCAGAACAACCACTGCTGCTTATTGTTTGTTGGTTGAAATGTTCAAAAAACCACAGGATGAGTCTTCGCGTATTCTCACAGAGTTATATGACCATCTGTCCTTCACTATGCAGTACAGTACAAGTGATATGTATTCAGAGCCTGCTTTCACAGTGTGGGACTCAGCTACAGGGATATATGTGTGTGTGTGTGTGTGTGTGTGTGTGTGTGTGTGTGTGTGTGAGGCAAGTGTTGCATAAACCTTTCTCAAAACCATCCTGTGGGGGCCACCTGACTTCAGCGGTGCCTTTATACTAAAAGCCATAGGGATCAAATTTAATATTACTGATCACAGCTTTCTCAGGGCAGAGGTGATCAGAGAACAGTGTATCTCACTCTTGAAAGGGAAAAATTCCACCTTAAAGCAAAATAACGCTGATTAAAAACTCATACCTTGCACTCTGATTGTTAAAAGCACCTTTTCAGGAGGTATTCAGACTCCTTCACCTGTTGGACACGTGTTAATGATTTAATTCAAATGGACTTAATAAGATGTGAGACAGACCTTGACTGGTGTCAGTCTGTGCTAAGTTGCTAAATGCTAAAATTGCCTGCATTTATGTAGCATTTTTCTAGTGTTGCCGACCACTCAAAGCACTTATACAGTCACATGTATACAGTGGCCACCAGGAGCTCATCATGAGCATCATAAGCATTCACACTCACCGTGTACATTTGCTCAACTATAGTGTTGAATTTTACTGTATTACTGTCAATTAAAAAAAACCAAACAACCATACTAGCGTCACTGAAAACAATTTGCGTTATTATAAAAATGCAGAACACATATTTTGTGAAATTATAAAAAAGCATTTCTTCAACCAGACATTCTGTTTTCACTCCTCTCAGAGTCTTTGTAGCTGACTATAGTAACCTCATTAACATCTGGTTTGCAAGCTGAAATTGAAATGACATGACTGAGCGGCAGCACTTTGTACCCTGAGGGGCAGGATTGAGAGATTGCACTGATTCATGCTTTCAGAGAGACGTTAATGGAGTGAAGAGGACAAACTGGTTCTGTGGCCTCAGGGTCAAAGACTGAAACTGGCCCAGCAGATGATACATATGATTTACGGCCCATGTTTCACACTATGGAAGTGTCTGTTACTGACCGCTGCCTGTCTGCTTTATAGGAGGAAGTCAGCTCATCGAACAGAGTGCAGTTCATCTCCATCAGCGTCTTCAGGACGTTGTAGACCAGAGCGACGATTGTCCTGCAACACAGCAGAGATACTCCGGCATCAGTGACACAGCTGGAAGACACCACAATCATGTGCTCACTGCAGTGTTCGTTTAAAGGGCCGATCCGAACCAGCAGGTCAGACTTTTCTAAGAAATCAGAATTACGAACTGACAAGCAAACGTCTTAATGTCTCTCTGTGTGCAGCAACTAAATGAATGACACTGTGTTCACAGGTTTGTCTCACTTTTCTGTCCAAGAAAACGGTAAATGATGAGACGTCGTGTCATCGCGGTGGCGTCTGTATGTCTGTCTGCAGTGTGTGTGTGTGTGTGTGTGTAAACACACTGTGACGAGCAGCAGATGACAGCGGCTTCAAACACACACACAGCTGGACGTTTGGGAACCGTACATTGAGTCCACGCTCGACAGGTCCGCTGGCTAAGGATTCACATGTGGTTGAAAGTGTGAATCAATAAGTGGACTTTGAGCTCAGACTCTATTCATCAAACAGTTTCTTTACAACGCTGAGTACCTCAGGAGTTACCATGGCAACGCAGCTAAGCGTGTGTAACTGTACGTGAACGATATTAAGTTCGCTGGACAGCTTGGCCCTCTCTGGACTCGAGTACTTACGGATTCCAGTGCTCTTTGGAGATTCTGTACAGGCTACCGAACACGATGGGAAGGATCTTGTCGATGTTCTCCTCGATGAGGCTGAGGATGTACTCGTTATTCCAGAAGTACAGCGCTCGCTCTGCTACCTGCCAGGACAGAGAGACGGAGAACAGTGACAAAGTCTCCCCATGAGGCTGACTGAGAGGGGTTGAGCTGCTTAATGACGAAGGTTCAGATGAGGAAAACAAAAGCCCCTTTCAGACATGCATCTTGTAGCGTACATGTGATGGAAGTTCACTTCACCATCATGTCACGTAAAGTGTTACCAACATATTGATGAAAGGAGCGCTGGCAGACGACAAAAACAAAGGCCTGTGTGTCTCTGTATGTTTGTGTACCTGAAAGTGTGGGTTGGCCACACATTTAGAGATCTGTTTGAACAACGGCTCCTGGATTTTCTTGAATTGCGTTGGCTCGATGACATCCAGAATCTCCTCAATCTCCCCGAGGAACATCACCTAATTAGAGGAGAGGTGCAGAGCGTGAAGCCACATTCAGATCTGGTAGACGACTGTGATAAGTGGGATGTGTGCTTACGGACAGAATACCTCTTTCTGGCTGCAGGTTTTAGGCCAAAACTTCAGCAGCCCGCGGATCACCTGCACAGACAACAAGAGAATTTCAGGAGAATTTCGGTCTAATTTCTGCCAAAAAAAGCAACAGTCTGTTTGAGTGGGCGGCTGCTGGCACCCACAACAAATCTCTCCACAGTGTACGTTGACTAATTTAGTGCTCGAGGCTTTTTTTGCTTTGAGTGGGAAGAATGATTTTTAAAAAAAAAAAAAAAAAGAAAGTACCGGTTCAGTGAGTGTAGGATCCTTCTCCAGGAACTGGACCACACAGTAGGCCAGCTGAGGGACACAAGAGGAAAACAGTAAATGTACCCAAAGACCGCATCAGACCAAACCTCTTGTTAAATGTGTATTTGGGGTGAATTCATTAATTATTCTTATTGATTTCTTATGTGGAAAATGTAAGAAATTGAAGATGCACTGAGAAACAGTAATAATCACTGAGCCAGTGCATTTCCACATCTGTACCACCAGGAGGTGCTGCAGTGCAGAGATTACATCAGGACTGTGCTTCAACCTGTTTTTTTTATTTTTTAAATTATAGCTGTATGATTCAGCTACACACTCTGTCAAATCTTTTCTGTGCAGTTTTGAATGACATAAAGCAAACATTAATGCATGTTATGACAAAAATAATAGAATTAATAGCAGACAGTTTCTCCTACCTGCGCATGGAAAAGGGACAACGCTTTAGCTGTGTGTAACGGGATGAGCACCTTCATGAGGAACTGCTTGTGCTCTGCCTTCAGAGGCAACGCAAACCCGTTGATGATACTGTAAACAGAAACACAAGAGGACAACGGTAAGACAGATTACTGCACAGAAAGACAAAACAGCAGCACAGACTGAACGCTACAAAATCAGAGCGGAGCGCGGTGGTGAATACATTCAGCTCCTGAGGCCGAAAAAAGACATGGAGAGAATTCACTGCAAGATGACAGAAGAGAGGACGCCTGAGGGGCCTTTTAGTTTAGGACTGCAAGAGAGCACAAGTCCTCCACGTCCAAGCCTGTTTACAACCCGGACTGTGTGCAGTAAAGCTCAGGCTGAATAAAGAACAGGTTTCTCTTGTACTGATCATCTTTCTTTGAGGGTGTACAAACAAGACAGTTTCAAAAAACAAGTCATCGTACTTGTTAAAAGGACAGAAAGAAGCCAAATTTTCAACTTTTCAAATGAATTATTATGACCAAATGTGTTCCAGCTGAACGAATTATGAGGAAGTTTTAAAGTTCTACTTACACACATTCAGCACTCAGAGCCAAAGCACATCAGTGGTGATTCATGGTTACATGACGACCAGACGTCATTACTCACCTTCCCAGGATTTCCAGCAGCTCAGCAACTCCGTTGAAGTGCTCAGTTTCATAGATGAACCTGCAACAGCCACAAAAATTGTGAAGCACACAAACGCAAAAAAAACGCAGAAAACAGGACACACAAGTGATTCAGCTGCTCACAGTACTGTGCTCCTTTGAAATATCAACGCGCTCATTTGGGAGTTGGGTTTTATGAACAAAATGTTCCTGCTGTCGCCTTGATTCTCAGACATTCAGACCACAAAACTCTTGTTTCCTATATTTAGTTTAGGTTTTTTTTTTTTTTGGCCTAAATTAGCCGTCAGAGTGCATTTGGTCTGGGATCACTTGTATGTTCTGGGCCTGAAACCTCAAATCTCCGAGCCTTACGTAACGTGATGATCCATACCATCTTTCACCTCCTCTGTCTGGTAACCCGCTTCCATCTAGCCCTGCACCCATGGTATGTACAGACAGAGCCTGACAACTGTGGCACTATTTTTATTCCCAGCGACAGATGGTCAAAGTGGGTGCACCCGTTTTGCCACCTTGCCTGTTGGAAACGACATCAAGTGCCCCCCTGCTTCAATCATCTGAAGCCCATTGTCACGCAGCAACAGGAGGCAGAAGAGTCAACACACTGCTGCTGAGGATATCTGATGCCTCCATGTGAACATTTTTCCTCTTCCCCTCTGGTTTAAGGGGCTGGGATGAATCTGTTTTTGCCTACACGGTGTAGTGACATCAACAACTCAGATGAACTGTCTTTTCCAAATGAAGTTTCTGACTTGTAGGAATCCTCAGTGAAAGTCCATCGCAATCAAATAGTTCCAGAAACTATACAGACAAAGGAAGTAAAGTGGAAAATAAAAAGCCTCGTCTAAAGACCCATGAAGATCAGTCCCATTCATGTGATGACAGATCATTTTTATAGGAGGAAACAACAGCGCAGAATCTTCATGTTGCTTGTTTGAACCCTTGGAAACTACTACCTGAGGAGAAAGGACTTTGTGGCACCTGCAGCAGCACAGGAACAAGATTTAGTTTGTATTTCCTCTGGCTGACATGCAGGTGTAGTTTCTGATTTCCTCAAAAGGTTTTCAGTCCTTAGGAACATTTCCTGTGGTGCAGAGGCCCGACAGAGCTCCTGGTGCCTTCCTTATGAAACTTTATTCTCAGATATGGAGGTACTTGTGAAAGGCACTGTTCCAAAACATTTTGCCAAAGATTCAGTGGTGACTTTCAATTTCTCATTTCAACTGGCTGATGTAAAAAGAAAACACAGGGAACAGGTGTTAGGATCAGGAGACTGTTGGGATCATAAGAACAGTTGCAGTGACTTTGCTGAAAGCAGGAAGTGACGCCACACCAACTGGTTTGTGATTTTTCTTACATCCCTGAACATTACACAGACCTACTCGTCTGTGGCAGTTGTCTGAGCCTGTTTGTCGTCTACGTTACGCTTTGCTTTGACGCTGCCTTCCTGGCCAAGTCTATCTCGACATTTTAATCTCAGTGAGACTTTTTACCTGGTTTAAATAAAGAAAGAAAAGGCAAGAAAACAGGACTACGTGATGGGACATCAAACACGTTCATGTTTCCAACATTTCACTCACCGCAAGAAAATGTTGTTGATCTGCTTCCTGATGAAAGCCCTCAACCCCAGGAACTTTCCATAAATCCGATGCAGGATGGTCTTCAGGAAGTCCCTCTCCCTCGGGTCCTCACTGTCGAACAGCTCCAGCAGCTGAAAGGACGGACAGAGAAGAAGACAAACACACACGGCTTCAGTTCTGAGTCCATCTGAAAAGGGTTTTCAGTGAAGTGACAGTACTACCTTCTATCATGTCTCCAGACTGTAGACGTAACTGTATTGTCATGACTTGAAATTTTGTACTTGTACTGGGATCATTTTTGACCAATAGAGCATTTGACTGAATGGGAAGAACATATATTCAATTACATTTGCATATCTTTAAATGCTTGCTACATAGTCAGGGTTTGGGTTGTAGATGCTGGTTGCGATCGATCGGGCCGTTTGTCTCTAATTTTCCCTGGTTAATTACAGCAAAGTGAACAGATGACATAATCGATCGATAGATCGCCCGCTGAGCTGGAGACAGACTCTACATCTTGTCTCATTATCAATGCAGTTGCCAGACGACTCACTGAATATGTGGCCTTTGTTATGTGATGTCCTGGACAATCTCCCCTGAGGCATAATAAGCCTTCACTATAAAACGCTGCAGGTTCGCCTGATACTGCTCCTGAAGTGCTGCTGGCTGCTGTGATTACTTATTGTGAAATGAGCTTTCTCCATATCTCACACATCTAAGCTAACTAACAAACTAGGGACGCCTTTTCGACCAAGCTTAACAACTTTATTGTGCTTGCTGTAAGGCTGTAAATTATCAGGTCATATCCTACCAGCATCTTACATAACAAATATACAGTATGTACGGTATGCCTGGATGCTCTGTACTGTAAATGGATCTGAAATCTCTGGAATTTAACAGCTATTTCCAGCAACATATGATAAGTCATCATTACAATAATGTTGAGGGCAGCAGGGCCAATGCCATCGAGATGAGACACAGTGTTTTCAGGCTCAAATCAGCTTCAGGGTTTTTATCTTCCACTAGCGAGCCGACAGCACCTCAGTGACAGGTGCCTATTTTTAAACCTGTGTCTATCCAGGAAAGGGTTTCATCATGGACATATGTTCTTCTTCTGCACTGCGCTGAATCACATTCATTCAGCCACACATGTCAAACGCTGGGAGTTTAAACAGTGCAACCGGTCCTTATTTGCTGTAACCGAGCAGCGCTCATGTAACAACTGGAGATCTGCTCAGGTGCATCACACGGTTTTCAAGATCTCAGGTCTGGCTTCTTTGGTGCCCAAACATATTTTCCAAGTTCCCAGGCTTCGAGTTAGCCCTTACTAGTCACCATCACCCTCCATACTGGACCAAGAAGCACAGCAAATAACAGCTCTGAGGGCGATCAGGCCTTTTCTTGCAATGCCTTAAATTAATGTCCAGGACTTCCTTGTGGCGTGGCGGTGTTGGATTTACAGGATTTTACCTTGAAGTATTTGAATCTGCACATACACATTTCCATCTATTAAAACTGTCTACCAATCAAATGTACAATTTGTTTTCTGAGGATTATCTGCTTGTGTCTCTTTTCTGTTATTGTAAATTAAATATCTGTGTGTAATGGACTGTTATTGTGACACAGGGTGTAATTTGAAGACATCGCCTCGGGCTCTGGGATCATTTCTTAGTCCAGGCCTGAACAGCAAGACACTGATTGTCTCATGAAACTGATGCATGTACACAGAGGGAGGGAGGAAAAATAAAAGAGGCTTCTGTAAATATATTCATGAAAACCCTTTTTTCTCCAAACTTTATATTCTTGAGAAACTTTTGACCACTCAGCTGAGCTGCTGTTGATTGATGGGGACAGAATGGGACACAGACATTGGCTTTATTATGAAACAAAAGCTGCACAGAGTATAATTCAGACATGCAGTGTGTGCCTGAGGAAATGTCAATATTCAATCACAATAGGCCGCACCAGGATTGGAGTTTTCTCAGGAGCCTGACCAGAACATGTCCCTGAATAACCGAGGCAGCCACAGTGTGATTTTCACCTAGAGTCCAGAAACAAAGTATTGCTAGGCTACATGTTATCTGCAGTTACACACAAGGCCCACTCATGAAGGCAATTAGCTTAAAAAAAAAAGATTTCTATATTTACTTATAAAACCTCAGGCTCCATCTGGCTGGACGATGTCACGTCAGAGTTCATCTGTTCTCATCTGTACCTTGATATGATTTTGTTTTGTGATTAAATGTCTTTACCAGTTGTGTGTGAGGATCAGTACAGCCACAAGGAGCTGCTGACAGGGATATCAGATTTTCGCACCCTGCTACAGCGTGTATGTGTGTTCTTGGTTTTATGACTCAGAGAGGATGGAGGTACACACGGGCATGAAAGCAACCAACAACACACCGAGGACACGCTGGAAACTGATCATTTAAAGTCAACACATACACAGTTAGTTGTATGCAAATATGTGTTCCTGGCTGCTCTGAAAGAGTGCTTTATCAGCTCTGTTGTATGGATTTAGCAGGACAAAGCTGCCACACACAGTCTGCAGCTGAAACAGGGAGCCGTCTCACAGCCTCGCACTTTGCAACTGCATAAACTCAACATTGTGTGCAAAAACAAATGTGTTTTACAGTTGAATAGTTTAGTTACAACTAGACTGAGCCAACAAAACAGTATTCAGCATGCCGGGCTTGGAAATGATTTAAGCTCCCACAATGTTCAATTCACTTCTAACAGGAGCATTTCAGCTATTGTTCATAGGAATATTAAACTGAGGAAATCAATAACACATAGACCATTGAAACTTTCTGAAACAGGTTTGGATTTAAATGCATCAAGCTTTTCAAAACCCAAACACTTGATAATAAACCAGAAACTGAGCAAAAGCAGATCCCTCACACCAACAAAGACACAGTCCAAAACATTTCACCAGTGATCCCTGACTAAAAAAGGCCTAAAATACACCCTGACCACGTGTCTGACCACATGTTCTGCTCTTAACTCCACATATGGCTGTTTTCCCATGTTGGAGGCTGTTTCCAGCAGCAGCTGTTTTCTGCACAAGTTGATCACACGTGGATCATCTTTCTGGCACTCGGATATGTCACCAACACTGTCATGCATAGTATAATGATTTTTGTCACTTCAGGATGTTGTTGGACAAGTACGGTTGTAAATCATGATTACATGGAACAGGTACAAAGGTTCACAGAGCGCTGACTAAATCAAAGTTGACATCAAAACATGTTTCCCACGCTGAGATGCTGTGTTGCATGTTTGTATTACTCCACACCCATTTCTGGAAAAAAAAAAAAAAGGGGGGGGGGGGGGGGGGGGTCGCTGCTGCACGACAGCAATACAATAAGAAACACCTTAAAGACATGGACAAATATCAAACAATCAACAACGAGTAATGTCACTTCAGGGGTCTCCCAGACACACCTGACAGGGACTCTCTGAGGCTTTGAATGGATGCCGTGGAACCTTATCTTTTTGATCACTGCAACACAAAAATGCCTCCTCCCATGTCAAAATGCCCTTGAGCAAACCACTGAACCTCTGCCTCCTCCAGGGAAGCGTCGCCTGGCTGCCTTTATGCTTTGACCTCTATGTTGAATATGCATGTGAACACCTCCTGTGCTGCGTGTATTATGAAAACTGAAATTTAACAAACCACGGGCCTTCTTTCACGGCCTGTACTGCCTCCCAAACCTCCACCTCATTCCCTCTGCTCCAACCACAGTCTTTTTCTCTCAACCTGAGGAGTAAACAACGTGCGGCTATTTAAAGCTCCCCCACGACACACTCACATCATGGAAAGTCGGTCCAGGCACCTCGGATGTGGCCCAGCCAACATTCCAGGCCCTGTGGTCCCCCGGTTATCTGCAGCTTCGCTCTGCGGCTTCATGAAAGCAGCGCAGCATTCCTGCAGTACACTGGTACTGAGCCAGGGCAGATGTAGCTTAGCTACAGCGTACTAATGGTTTGACTCATCCAGCTAATTGCACCGTAGCCTTGCTGAATTCCTAAACACATTGCAGTGTGCTTGTAATTACTGTTATTATGTGCTCACTGTCTTAAAAACTCCAAGCATTTGTCCAGCCATCTGTAACAGCCAGTAGGAGCTGCAGCGATTAATCAATTAATGGTTGAAGCAATAAGCTTCTTAAATGTGAATATCTTCCTTCTATGATAGTAGACTAATTATTTTGCGGTTTTGGGAATGTTGATCGAGTAAAACAAGGCATTTGAGGACACCATGCTGGAATTTGTGTGTGCTGGCCACTTTTCGCAATTTGATGACATTTTTTTCTCCAGAACAATTAATGACAACCCCTAGTTACAAAACTGTCACAACAGCCACCAGTTGTCTGCTCTAACATACAATTATGACACCAATTAATCATGCTAAAAAAAAAGTCTCTTACCTGCAGAACAAATTTCTGATCGATGTAGCGCTTTGCAATGCTGGGCTGGAAGTCTGGATTCTCTAGAAACCGCAGGAGAAACTCATACACCAGCTGGAAGAAAAAAGAAAATACAGAACTGAACATATAGAAATACACCACTACAGCACACATTGATGGCATCTAGAGGTTGGTAAAGACAGACAGGCTGAAGCATCAGATCCATACTTGAATGTGAGGCCAGGAAGCCTCTAGAGTGGGTTCATCCTCCTCTGGGTCAAAATCAGGGTTGTCACTTGGTGGAAGAGTCCGGAAAATATTGGTGCAGATCTGGAGGAGGAGGAGGAGGAGGAGGAGGAGGAGGAAGAGTCTCATTAATTAAAAAAAAAAAAAGATGAATGAAATAACATGTGGTATTTGCTTTAAAAGGGGGCCATTTTCTTATTTCTGTGGCATTACTATGACTGCTGTAGCTCCATGACGCACACTAGAGTTCGGTGTTTTTCCGCCAAATGTTGTTCAGTTTCACTAAATTGTATTTGGTTTCCTGAGCTCCACACCCATGTCTAATAAAACAAGATTATTCAACAACTGCTCCTGTAATTGGTAGAGTCCCTCCTACATCTACGACAAGCAGTTTGTTCTGTATGATGAATGAGTAAGAGTAGTGTGCTTAAAGCATGATAAGCCTTCCAATGGACTTGGTGGTGATATGCAGCTGTTCCCAGAGATTAAATACATGGGAAATAAAAATAGGCTGGCAAAGTAAACTTTGATAACAAGCGGTTCTGAGTGGACTTTTAATCCATTAGAACTGGATCTGGACACCAAATTAAGTCAGTGTTCTGGTTTGTCCAGAACTGCTAGAACAACGCAAGAGGAATCGAAGACACACACATGTATGAACATCACGGCCAGCTTGCTCATCGGAGTGGAAAGCCTCCATTTCTGTGCATGTTTAACTTGACTGATGATATCTCATAGCACCACCAAACCATGGAGGGGCTGGATAAAACCATGAAAGAGCCTGCATCTGTCGCAACCCCCGATGTAAATTCTGTACTGAAGACAATCACTGTAGACAGGTCACCGCCACCTCTATCCCACCTTGTTATTTTTAGCAAGGGTAAATTTGAGAGTGACACGCATAACAGTGGGAGCTGGAAAAGCTGGCATTATGTGGCTGGGTGCACACTCTCATGCTGAAGTGATAAAGACAACATCAAATTATTTTATTGGCAGCTGGAAAATCCAAGTGACACTAATGGGAGAGGAAGGCAGCGAAGGAATTCAAACCTGACAGTGGCCTAAAATCTGCCAAGCTGCAAAACTCACGGAAAAACTTTGCGAGGGAGAATCATTTGTGAATGGGCGAGCAGAAACTCCACAGATGGAAATGGTAAAAACACAGCATGGACACGATGCTCCAAGCATCAGTTCACACCAAATGTGCCGAGCGAAAACACATGAAGAGCAGCACAAAAATCCTACGACGCGGTTAAAGAGGTTGCTTCATCACAATGTAAACGATGCCTATATTAATATTCTAACCTCATCCTCTCTGTTATTTCCAGTCATGCTTGAGATTTTTTTTTTTTATTATTGTCCCAGTAGGATCAGACGGTAGAGTTACAACAGTAGTTCCCAACAATTTTTGGCCTGTGACCCCTTCTCAGAATGTTTTAGTTCAATACTTATAGAAGACTGGGGCCTTTGAAGGATCCAGTGATTCAAAGAAACTACAATTACTTCCCCATGGCTGAATGTCCCCATTAACCAGTCAAATTACATTTACATCCATGCCTGTCCACACTCATATATGTAGGGAAGTAATTTAATAAAAAGGCATTAACTGTATTTCTTGGTGAAACGCATGTTGTCACTATATTGACGTGTATGATTCCAGTGAGTAACTTCAAGAGAGAAACATGCTTTCTTCACTTAGAGACTATTTTTACAGAGGAGGACAAAGGACTGATAGAGAGCTTCATCACACTGCGGAACAACAATCATCTGAAGCTCAATATCAGCAGAACCAATCAGCTCGTGGTTGACTGCAATGATGCAAACATGGATGTTGCTGCAAAGAAGCTACATAGTGTAAAACATGGATGCTTTCCACACATCTTCAACCCTGCAGCACAGAAGATCTACACAATCAGCACAGCTTAAAGGTGGAGGCCCAAGATTAGTGTCACCAATTCAGCATCTGAAATGTGAAATATGAGGGACTTAGTGTAAAATTCTGTTATAATCTGCACATGAATTCTTGAGTTATGGCCAAAAGTGTGTTGTGTGAGGCCACAGTGACTTCCACCCACTGGACATGCGTTGTGCAGGACAGCATATGTGGTGTCAAACTTTAAAGTGTCACCTCAGTCCCTGTTTTGCTTCCTAAGTTGTCTGAACGGATCGAGAACTTCTGATTTAGAATTGCTGGATGTGTTCCCTTTGAGTGCAGAGTTCCACAGGACTTGTTTTGGCTGCAAAGTCACAATAATATTCATGGAAGCACCCAGAGACGGTGAGGGCTTTGTGACATTATACATCACTCTGCTAGCATGGTCGGCAACAATGCTTCGGTGCTGTGTCATTCAGATCTGGTTTTGATCCTCACATGACCACATCAGCCTGATCGTGTTATAAGCTGAAAGGAATGGCACCCAGCATGGTCTTGTGCTGCTGTAGCCCATCCCCTTCAAGGTTGAATGAGCTGCACATTCAGAGATGCCCTTCAGCTCACCACTGTGACACTGAGCTGTTATTTGCCTGCTTGTGTTCTTCCTGTTATTTTAGAGAAGTCTGAAAGTGGAGTGCAGCTGTTTCTGAGCTGCTGAAAACACCATCTGGAAACAACAATCCTACAATGTTCAAACTCGCTTACATCCAGCATCTCATCCATTCTTGAGCCAAACAGTGACAGAACCTCTTGATTCGCTGCATGATTTGGAGTTTCTGGCCGTTTGCTTTAAGTAGCACTTTTGACAACACTGCAGGAAAGTTGCACATACTGCACATACTACGCATTTACCACACACCCACAAATACATCTGAAAGTCATTACACTCAGCTTAACTATGCCTATGACTGGCAGTAAACTTTAGTACTTCACTGCCGATGTCGTTAAAAGTTTCAAAACAAAAGACAAAAGAACGATGAACAATTATTATCACCATTCATTCATTAGTCTTTAAAATGACAGAATACAGTGGAAAATCCATCCAGTCCATCACATTTTTCTAAAAGCCCAAGGTGATGCCCTCAGTTTGCACATCTAACCTGCCTCTAACCTGCCCTACTCCTCTGACTCTGCTCACCTGTTGGCTCCGGTTGTTTCATACCTGTGTGACAAGTCTGCGTCAGTCAAGGTTTAACCTGACTCTGGTAGCAACTAATGAAACAAGCGTGTCTCTTATGATATAACAACCTAGCAATTACATGGCAATGATTAAAGGAACAATGTTCCTCTGATTCTTCCTCTGATTCCTTCTAGACCACAGTAATGGCTTTTACATCCTCATCATCATCTGCAGAGAATGCAGATGTATGCAGATGTTGATAATGAGGCAGATGAATAATAATCAGTGCGCCACCTCTGTGAGCTCTCTGTGGAGTATTGCTTTGCTTTCCCTGGTGTGAGGCACATCATTGGCTGTACTGCAATCAGCTGACTCACAGAGCGAGTTGCCAGGCGAGACCACGGCATCTCCATGTGATGTCCATTTTTCCAGAGGCGTGCTCTGAGGCCAAATGCTCACACAGTCGAGACAAATGATGGGGTTGATGGCAGCGGGGAACACACAGGAACAGAATCTGAACCACATCTAGCCTGGCAATGCATGTTTAACATCACAGCAGCCTGTCATCACTGAGGGGATTAATCTGCCTATTCTTCAGCACGACCACGGTGAGAAACACGAGGCACAGATACTGCAGGAGATGAAGGGGACGGGTGCACCCTGGTGTTCTCAAAACACTGGAAAGTTACTTGTGGTTTGACACACTGATTTGGTTCACTTAACACGATCAGCACAAGGAGCAGCAGCAGAGGCTGTGACACGCAACTAATGAAGGCAATTAAGGTGCTTAAAACACTTAGCTTCTGATTGCCACACTTTGCGTCAAACAACGTACTCCCTCTGACTCATGCTGTCACTCGGTCATATTTGAACACATACTGTAGACATAATGCACATATTTTTAGATTCAGTGTGACTTATTCTGCCCAAGGATATCATTATCTTTGACACCCATAAACAAATTAACATCCATATTTCTGCTTAGAAATCACAGAAAAAAGGCGCTCCTTCTAACCTCAGAACATTTTAAAGTTTTCCTCAGTATCAAAGTAATCCCATGACAGTTTTCTGTACATCCATCCACATTACATGCAGGAACTGCTACTAGCTAATTCAGCATGCTTCATCGTTACCAGTAGACAGATACAGAAAAGCAGGGCCCAAGCTGTAGCCCACAGCTAACTCGGTGGCTCCACGGCAGCATTATACTTCCTGTTTGTAACCCCCCAATTACGGGAACTGTCATTAAACAAACTGTGAGCCCCCAAACAAAAGTAAGACAATTTCACCTCACATTTGGCATGCTAAAGCTACTTGCTCACTTTGCAATATTAAAAAATAACTGCAATTGGACAAAACAAGAGAAAATATTGTGAGTGGACAGCAAACAGGGGAAGCGTGTGAGAAATTCTCATGCACGGAAAAAGGAAACTGATTTGTGTGCGAGTGTGAGTCAAAGCAGGAAAATCCTTAAACGGCTGTTCCTAAAAGACGGTAAGTGAAACCAGAATACGCTTGCTGATGACAAGGGAGGCTGCAGCTCTGTATGGGGTCAAACTGAGGGTGACACTCGTAGCAACCAACACCTAGCAACACACAAGATGAGAGAGACAGAGGGGGAGGAGGGGAGTGAGATAGAGGAAAATGTGCAAGAGTTGAGTGCAGCATTAGCAGAAAGGATGAAAAAGGTGGGAATTAAAGCGAATAAAAGGGGAATTACAGCTCATAGATGCGCTTTTTCGCAAACCCTGCTGGCTTTTCACTCATCTCTGGCACTGAAAAGGAAGAATTCAATCAAAGCTGTCTGAGAGAAGTGATTTTCTATCATATAACTGTATCACTAATTATAGAGACGGCAAAAGAGGCAAAACCTCCTTTTACATTGATGAGAAACCTTGCTGTTTGTACTCCTAACAACCTCAGTGATCAAAGCAGCCCTCGCTGCAGCAGAATAATAGGCAGCACTCTGAACACTCACCTCTTCATTACCATGTGATGCCAAGCATGGAGTATCTGGGAGAGCTATTATCAAGCCAGCTTTCTGAAAGTGCAGCTGCTATTTGTCTAACCTCATTCAGAAGTCTGTCTGTAGCACAGACACTTTGCACTGAACTGGATTTTCTCTTGAGCTCGACCCATGTCCCTCCGTTCTGCCCTGAATGGATAAATGAGATTTCTGGGAAAAAACGCTGACAATACCAGCTGGAGTCATGCATTTAAACTACTCCATCCTTACACCCCTTAGAGATCACTGATGTGCAATGTGCATCCAAGCTACTACATGCTAAGTAGCTCATTTTCGAGTGGATGACCTGTTGCTCACGCTTTCATTTGAGCACTTTTCTGGCTGTCAGTTTTCGGCCACATCATGATTGAAAAAGCATAAAAACAGAATTTCAAATGCTTCAGATCAAAACATACTTCACTCACACCCACATCAAAACAAATTTGTTGTCAGGAGGCAGAGCGGGTCATCCACCAATCAGAGGGTGGCTGAACCCCAAGTAGGTCCTGGTGTGTGTTAATGGGTGAATGTGGAATGTGCTGAGTGGTCGGTAGACTAGAGGAGTGCTATATGAATGCACTTAATCTAAAATTTTAATTGCAAATGAACTATTTCTTTCTTCTGGTTGGTTAAATATATTAATACAATTGTATTAGTGTAAGTGTAACTGATGATTTTTAATACTTTGGACTGCTGACATCAGAGGATTTGCTGCTCTCATCGCTGTCTGCGGTGGCCCTTTGAAAATTCAATCATGCCATGTTGCAGACACGGCACAAAATCCCATATATCCATCCTGTATTTACCGCAAGGTCTAATGTTTAAATCTAGGAAAAGTTCATTCTACAACTGTACAGACAGGAATGTGATGTGACATTGAGACCACGGTATATCAGCACGACGGTAAAAACTAAAATTTAAAAAAGAATTTTGTGTTTCTCTTAATGTGACCCATATTTGATTGCTATGTTTGTTTGCCGAGCTTGTTTATAGAGCTTTACCAACGCCTGACAAAGTAAAGGTAGAGGGCTAATGTCATTTATATTCTGCTGGCATCAGCAGCTCCATCTCACAACAGCCATAACTCTGCGAGCAGACTCTCCGTTTGAAATCAAAATGATGTCCTCGCTGTGCTTTTCTGGTTGCTTTAAGGGTGGGACCAGCACAATAACAGGGTGCAGGATGTTGCTAATACATACTGTATCTTAAACACAGATGTTGCGCCAGTTTAAACATTGACATTAAATGTAAGTTGATGACACTCTTAGCTGTCAACTTTGCATTTACCCTCCTCTTCCATGTTTACATTGCCCTGCTGCTGCCAACGTTCAAAATGTGGCAGCAGTACCCGGAGCTGGCTTAAGACTGCCAGTGAAAACTTTTTTAAAGGAGCAACTATTTGTTTTTTTTGGCATTTGATTACAAGCATTGTCACTGTTTAAGACTTTTATCTTCTTATCTGGAAATGGCTCATTTCTTGATCACTGTAATCAGACCATCTGCACCGCACAACATTCAACACGTGCAGTTAGAGACAAATGGATCCAGAAAAACTCGACAGGCTTTTGTGCCAGTTTTCTTTTTAGCAAAAGTGACGATTCATGTTTTTTCATGAAATCAAAATGAAACGATCTGATGCAAACATTTATGATGTGCGATGCTGTAGAATTGAAAATGAAATTCTTTTGGTGTGATGCCATCATCCAAACTTGCTTCGTCAACATTTTCTATTATTCATTTCATTCATTGTACACATTAAAAACCACCTGACACAGTCTGCCTTCAGCTGTAGAGTTTGTGGTCCTATGTGTTCATATTGTGCCACTCTGCCTCATCCAGCAGCAATGTGATTTGTTAGAGATGTCATGTCATTGCATTTGTTTGATGAAAATAGGACCTTCAGTCACATAAACTCTGGGAATTTATATATCAAACTTTTCTGCAGAAATTTGGCACAAGAGCATACTTTCAACAACAACCTAGACTGCCAAGTGCATATCATCTGCTTGAACAAAGTCTTTATCTTCACCTGCAAAAGACCTTAGACGACAAACTGAATCCTAAATCAATGGTTGCAATGTATGACATGGATTAGTGCCTACAGGCCATTAATAATCTGAAGACTCCTTGACTCAGCTGTGGATGTGCTCACTCGTATCCATCATGATAATCTGCTGTGTGGAGTGAATCACTGCAGCACTGACTACAGTACTGACTGTTGTGTTCTAAATGTTGCGCATGAGTCATTATTGTACTGTAGGAGGAAACTAGGCTGCTCAGGGCACCTGCTCCATCAACACAAATCTATACCATGTTGGCTGAAGACGCTTGCAGAGGGTTGGGTTGGTTTTCAAACAGGCCATTTTGTTCCTGCATTAGTCAGTGTGTTTATCGCTGAACTCTGACCTTCATTAAGCTCGACACTCTGCCTTTTCTAATGAATGCACTCACGGAAGTATCTCAAGATAACTTATGCACTAAAGTGTCTTTTTCACATGCAATTAGGTGACTTTCTCATTAGTTGCTATTCTGAATATCTCCCACGCGTGATGAGTGCAAAACATGTTTGCAGACTTCTAAAAATACATCCAATTCATGACGACAGAACCCTGATTACAATCACACCAGACATGATGACAACCTCAAGAAGAACAGATACGCATCACTTGCAAATTTGTAGTAACATACACTGTCATGTAAATAATAATGATGTTTTAAGTATTATAAAGTTGTTTCTTTCATAATGCAAGTGTTTTTTACAATAAACTTTGATGTGTGGATGAGGATGTCACGTGCCTCCGCCACAGAAGAACACTGCTTCTTGGAGTTTGGAAAATGCACAAGTGTGCAAAAGAGCGAGCAAAATCTTTTCAACAAAGAGAAGTGTGTGTGTTGACTTTGTTGTGAAACAGCTACAGGAAGTCTTGTGTGACAGACACTGGCTTTAGCTTAGTGTGGGATACTTAGGTTTTAACTGAGGTTAAAAGTTGGCCTAAGTCATGAGTCGGTGGATTCATTTTACACAGTGAATAAGATGGGTCATGAACTGCAGTACACTTCATTAAGGTTAGCAGTACTTTTCCCTCTTCAGTGGCTCGAATTACAAAAAAAAAAAAATGGGTAGATGTCATCATATAAGCTTTCAACTGCAGCTACCAATAGTAGACAACACAAGGAACAGTGACGCACGGCACCTCTCGAAATCAAACTGGTTTTTGAAGGAAACTGGTGAAAAAAAAAAAAAGGAGCAACCAAAGACAATGAAAAATCCAGCCTTATGAATTCTGCTGTGCTTGTACTGCAGGGCTCCAGAAAATAACAATTTCAACTGTCCTATAGTCAATGTTAATGGTCCCAAATCAAAATTATTATTATTATCTATAGGTGTTAGTGACAGTTTATGTAAAACACTTTGCAACCAACAACAGCTGCATTCATTGTTTGATATCGAAGTGGAAGTACCTCAAATTTGTGTTGCCTCACACTTACGCACCGCTGCACTTTTAAAATGCTGTATTTTATTTGATTTTAGGCACTGTATGTACTTTATATTGAAATTAATTTTACTATTATTATCAAGCAGGTTTTATTTCCCTACTTATCATATACAAATGACTCTATCCCTGTTGTTCTGTTCATTCTATTTCTTTTTTACCTGAAGCATTTGGCACATGTCATTTCTTCATTGTAAAGCACTGCGAGCTGCATTTCTTGTATTATTATTATTATTATTATGATCACACTCTGCTGACATGACACACCCTGTCTAGACACGCAATCAGCCTCCATTTTTTAATCCTGCTCAAGTGCACAGGCTGTTGCACAGTGACACAGAGAGGAGCCTTCTTTTCTGTTTAATAATAAACACCGGTAATAGTGATTAATTGCTGCTGTTGTTGCCTTGGGCAGTGCATGCGGAAGGTATTTGCAAAATCTAAAATGGCTGCAGAAAGTAAAGGAAGCACCAAAGAAATTAAAGCCCTTTGTGTCTGTTTCCTCACCATATCCGTGATCTCTGGGTACGCAGATTCCACCAGCACCCCCCTGTTGGTGGAAACGTAGTCCACAAGCTCGTTAAGTGCGGCCCTCTTGACCTCCTTGCTCTTTAGGTCTGTTACCAAGTCGAAGAAGTCGAAGAGCATGCAGCACTGCTGGAGTTTCTTGATGAACAGTTCCTGCTGCTCTGTCGGGGTGGCATCTGGAATTATACAAAAGAAAGGAAATACACTGATTCACTACTTATACACACTAGAATGCACAATCTATTTCTCTGTGGAAACAGATGAGACAAGAGGGGATGACAGCTGCAGCTGTTTCCCTAGGTGGTGAGATTTGCTTGTGCAGAACAGTAGGAAATGTGTGTTTTTTAGTGCGTTTTAAT
The DNA here is from genome assembly GCF_051107435.1 of Chaetodon auriga. NCBI lineage: Eukaryota > Metazoa > Chordata > Actinopteri > Chaetodontiformes > Chaetodontidae > Chaetodon > Chaetodon auriga. The sequence goes on from NC_135091.1 coordinate 7,422,732, forward strand.
GGGGCTCGGGTTAAGATTAATTGCTGTTTTTAACATCCTCAACTAACTCAAATCATCAATGAAAGGAATTAAAGACACATGGACACAAAAGAAAAAAATGTCCTAAAATTCTGTCCTGAAATGTTACGTATCTACCTAAACTTGACAAAGAGGCCCAGAGACACCATACACAGATGTATTTTGCCAAACAGAGGCAGCGCAGTCATTCTCAGCTTTGATTGTAAAGCCTTTTATGGATTAGACGGTGAGTGCATTCAGGGTTATTAGAGCTGTCAAACTTGACCCGAGCTAAGCTATAAACAGCATTTGGCAGCCGTCCAAAAATGCAGTGACACACTGTACAGTGATGTTCTGTTCCAACACAGCAGCAGCAGCTCATTGCCGCAGACACAGGACTCTGTCTGTAATGGTAGCAGAGGGACGCAGTTAAGGGAACCAGCACTGCAGGTTTGATTTACTACACCTCCAGAACCAGATACCCCAAAGGTTTGAGGGTTACACAAATACAGGTGCCATCTATGACACTTGTTGACATCAAGGTGCTAATACATGTCTAAATTAAAATGATGCACAATTTTCTGTGTAAACTGAAGGTAATACATTTGGATCGTTTATTAGGTCACAAGCATCAGCATCAGGGCTGTTCCCCATCTCTACTGCAGTCACATGCATGTGAGGTGAAGTTAACCCCGCTGAAGCAGTTCTCAATATAGCTAAACTGACATTCAATTACAAGAATACTGACATGCAATACTGCCTTAAAATACAACAGAACTAAAACAATTAGTTCATTAACTGATTTGTCGATGGACAATAAAATTAGCTGGCAATTAATCGTTTGAGTAATTTTTTCAAGCAAAACTGCCAAGCATCTGTTGCTTCCAGCTTCTCAAATGTGCAGACTTGCACATCTTAGAGCTTTGAACTGTTGGCAAGCGATCGGTAACACTTATGGCCCTTTCAATGGCCTCTTTTCACTATTTTCTGACATTTTATGGACAAAACAATGAACAGATTAATTGATTGTGAAAAGTCATTTGTTGCAGGCCTAGAACACACAAACACACTTGTGCATTCACACTCCAGTGCTACAGGGAGTGTATTTTAACAACAAAAGAAGAGGAGCCAGGATGAGAAGTGTCAGTTTCTTACTGAGCGGTATTACGCAACTGGAGAGGCATTACCCATTAAATAGTGTGGCATCGGGGCAACACACAGTCAGACAGCCAAAAAAATTCACAATGGGTTTCACACCTACTGAAAATGTTCCAGTGGTGTTGACAGCTGACGGAGTACTTACGCAACTGAACTCTACAGGTCAGACCACTGGCTGCTGCTGAGAGTAAGTACACCAAGCTGACTTGTTAACGCACTACTTTGCCTTAATGCCAATTTTCCAAAGTATCGAATCTCAAAGGATTCCACATTCAAAGGGCAGACTGAATACCAGGCAGGAACAAGAGAGGAAAATGGACTGATGCCCCTGCAGCCTGATTGTGCTGTTACCAACATGAAACATGGATAGCTCACATGTCCTTCCTGCAAGTTCATAAACTAACATATGGTATACACGCTCCACAACTCACGATAAGTCATGGTCACATAAGAGGTAAGACTTGGCCTCCCTTGTTGTTTCATGCAAACAACATATTCGCAGATTCAGAATGTGTTTTCAGTACGCTTTTGGAGTAACGTTAAAAAACAATTTTATTTTTCTTTACAGGGAATTGTCTTGATCCCCCGAGAGGAGGAATGGCAGGGCCTGTTAAGAGTCTGACATGTAGATGCTTTCCCAATGTGAAGCTATTTTTGCCTTTCAGATACAGATGCATGAGTGCACAAACTCCTCAGGGTTCTCAGCAAGGAAGGGAAATATTTCCATTACAACTATGAAACTAAACACAAAAAAACAAAGAAGAAAACATTTGCGACATTAGATAGAAATTCCAAATAAATGAAGCTGTCAAAGATCTACATGGATTATGCTTCAGAGAAATAAATGGTCATTTTAATCTGACGGCCATAATAGGAGTCCTTCACTCCCACATGAAATGTTTTATCTTGGCATCACAATGCAGCAGACACTGGAAGTAAGATGAGGACAAGCATTTCATGCATTTAACAAAAGCAATCTCCCTGCGTTGCATATTCTGACTGCTGTATCGTACACATAACTCCAGGAATCACTTAAACAATTATCTAGGTGCAATAACATGCAATTCCATAACCACACACGGACATGAGTAAGAAAGTGGCAGGGTTAAAAGGAGAGACAGATACAGCACGAGATGTGTAATTAGTCCTCAGTGTGAGTTTGTGTAAACTCACAAATGGTCTTCATCGTGTCTCAGTTGATCTCTGCTGGTACTGGTGCCTTAGAGTTGAACTCTGTATGTTTTGAGTATAAACGTCTCTAGTGAGAGGGGCTCTGTGACTGGAGGAGTCCTGAATTACAGCTTTTACCATTCATTACTGACCTTTTGAATGTCTTAGAGATGATAGCATGACCTCAAATGACAGACACAAGAAGCATCACTTCATCCAAACGGCAAATAAGCCCGAAGCCATTAGATAACGTTACAAGCCAAATGTAGTAAAAGAGATTTACAGGGAACTTGATCGGTTTCTGCACAATTCTGTGAGCTGTCATCACCCGCAAACTTCAACCATGTTACCGTTAGTGGAATAAGATCCAAGAAGAAACACACACTGCATCTACTAAGTCCTAAAACATGCTGCAGCTTAGTCTGTTGTGATAAACTTTAAAACGGAGAGAAATGCGTCAGTTCATCTGCTCTGCATTTAGCAACGCAAACTTGAGATGTTTCCGACCGCTGTCACATAAAAACCAAATGTTGCACAAGCGATTCAGTCGTAATGTTTTCTGGGTTTGATTTCATGTTGATCATATTTTCAGTGTACTGGACATGAGTAAATACCACATTGATGTGTCATTATGAGTCAAATACTATGCTGGGGTTTGTTGAGCACCATACTTGCAGAACAAAGCATGCTTAGCAGGCTGCACATTGTACAACGCTGTTATTTCCAAATCCTATAATTGCATATCGAGACGATTTGCCGAAATGAAGTCTTTTTCATGTGCTGACATTAAAATCTGGGGAGGGTCACCACTCATCATAGCACTGATGAGAGCGGTGGTGAGAGCTAGCTCATCTGAACTGATTTGCTTGAATCCCTCGCCCTCCACCACATTGATTGGCAACATATCATCTCAATCATTCAGCTCACCAACTGGGTGATGGCATCAGACCAGCGCACATCACACTTGGACAGCAGTGATGTAATCTTTGGCTGCAAGCCGTCCTTGGACATGGTAGTCAGGTGCTTATCATAACGCTAGTATTACTCTTAAACTGAAGAGTGGCATCACACAATTTATATTTGACTCTGTTGCCTTTCTGGAGGAAATGTTCCCACACCGAGCTTCGACTAGCGTGGAAGGTAGCAGTTAGCTCGAGGCAAAGTAAAGCCATTAGCTGAGTGTGTGTGTGTGTGTGTGTGTGTGTGTGTGTATGCAAATTAACCAATTAACCGTTTTAATCTCTATTTCTAATACAATTCAGATTCCTGAATTTGTGTACTGATCTGATATCTGTGTTTACTGAAGCTGTTAGACTCACTGTGTGGAGACTGGGATCATTCTTTTATGTGTGAGGCAATAATAAATGGTGAAATACCTCCAAAAAACCTTTGTTGTTAGCTCCCTCCCAGTCTCAGTACCTATCGGCTATTATCTAACCTCTGCAGGCAACAGTCAAGGTTTTGGGGGCTCTGGTGTGGCCAGCAGATAGCCGAATAATGGATATGCAGGCCAAGACTTTAAGCCAACATGTTAGACGGCACCCTGCTTTCATCATCAAAACACCAAACAAGGGAATATCTTTGAAAAATAAGAGTGGTCATCCCTCCAGTAAAGTCCTGAGGCACAGTAACTTACAGTGACAAAGCAAAAGCAAATTTTCAATAAAGTTTGCAACTAAGTTAAAATTTGAGTAATGTATTGTGTAAACGCACTACATTTTCAGACTCCAGAAATTCTGCTTTGGTGTACCTTGTTTCTGTTGATCACTGTTGGAAACCCAGTGAAGCCATTTTGCATTGTATGTGCAGACAGGGATTGAAAACAGTAACAGTAATGCAGAGGGCTATGGTGAGCAGGACTGAAGGTGAAGTATTGTGCATTAAACTGCACACATTTCATTGAGCGATGACCTGAGAGTGTTCAGTATTCCATGAGAGAAACATCCCTTCCGGCACCAAGTACAAAATTACGTGTATCGGCTAATTTATAACCATGAAAGCTCTCAGTGTACACAGTGAGATTTTCTGTCAGATGTTTTGGATGTTTGGACTGTCTTGTACTTTACAAGTTTCAAAGAATGTCCACCGGTAACCTATTGTGACAGTGTACCAAGTCCTTTGAGACCCAGGGCTGCATGCACGACAGCAAACGGGAGGCATTTCTGTGACTTGTATTCTGTAACAAATGAATTTTTCCTGACGTTATTTAGAAAGGCTAAACCTGTCCAAATAAGGCTCCACAGGTCGGAAAACAGGAGCCAGCTTTCTCAGCATAATGTTGAAACAATATCTGTATCATCATAGATGGCTGTAGTTATGCAACCCTTTTCCATTTAAGCATCCCTTGTTTAAATGGCTGAATGACCGATGTGTTGTGGCATCACTGGATAAACAGTGTTCTGCTGCTTTCTCCTACAGCAGAGGGCAACAGCCATGGAAAACAGAAATGCATCACTGACAAGGTGCATTTGTGGCAACAAAGCAACCCTCTCAGTTTTTTTTTCCCCAAGTCAGATTTGCAAGAGTGAAGTTTAAAGACAAACTTGCCATAATAAACTTTTGTTATTGCTAAGATACTGCAGTGTTAGGAGCAGACAAAAACAAAGTGCAGAAAAGATATTTTTCAGAGCTGTGGCTTATTGATACTGTGCAGCTAGAGTTAAGTGTCTGACCCCCATTTGCATTTTGATTACATTCTGCAGTAGCACTTCGCATCTCTTTTCAGTTCAAAATGTGGTTAAACAGAAGGAAAGTATTTTCTCAATGTATAATCATCTTTCAAGCTGTAAGTGAATATATCAAATCTCAGCATCAAGGCTGAATGTCTATGTAGGTTTGTCTGAGTGTTTCAGCCAATGCTTTGGCACAACTGTCAGGACAGATTTGTAGTGTGATGTGAACACAAAAAATTAATCACAATGATGGTAGAAACACTGGGGTCTTGACCGAGTCACAGTTAAATATACAACAAACATATTTATATTTTACCTCAGAAATCCGAAGCTTACCGCGTCAAAACTGCTTTACACTAATCCCTGCCCCATCAACATTTCACAGAACTATAGCCAAGCAGAAAGTGACCAAAACAAACTGAAGGAAGTATGCAGGTCAGGTGACCTCCGAACAGTGACAGATTAGTCCTGCACAGTCTCGGACTCCACTGTTCAGTGTCAAGCCTGATTTGCCTGTACTAGCACAAATGGGCTTATAATGCTTCTACAGCCAGTTGATGTACTTTTACAAATCTCACTCTCAAGCCACAGATGAGTACCAATATCTCGATATAAACTCACGACACACAAACTCACGACACACAAACGTTCCAGTGGATTGAGAGGGTTGAAAACAACTCGACCGGTCAGAAAAAAAAGTCTAATTGAAAGAATGGTTTCTTTAACTGTAGCCTGCTTTAAAGGAGCACTGAGGATCTTTTCCTCAAAAAGCTCAACCAGTGTTTTAAATTATTGATTATTAAGACAAAGACAATGGCCTAGGGTACAACCTGCCAATTTAGCCAAAGAGACATCCATACTGTATGCAGCCTTGATGCAAGGCCTGCCTGAGAGGCTCAACGCAGAGGAACAGAGTCCCTTAACTAATACTGATGATAATTCACACTTATGCATATTTTACATAGATCTGAGGGAGGTGAAAAGTCCATAAACCAATGGATAAGCTAATCAAATGACTTCTGGAGCACCAGCAATCAATTCAGAGTAGGAGATGACAGCCCTTGAGTACTACATCTGCAGGTACTCTTATTAAGGCTCCAGTATTGTCTACACTGGTTGGGATTTCATTCCTGCCTGTTTGACAGACGTATGGTCTTTAAAACCAAGGGATAAATGAATTAATTAACATTCCTGGTGTCACAACACTGAAAGAAATCTTCTTAAACACATTGAAGGACATATGAAGGGCCTCAGCATGTGCAGAATGACTGCTGAATTGTAAAAAAACAGGAGTGACAGTCTACTGTAGGCCAAATGTGACCATTAATGCATGACAGGCGTGATGGCACGCAGGTCATACTGCAGCTGCTGAACTGGTTGGGTAAGATGGTGCCACATGTATACTATAGACTGCCAATTTGTTTGGAGTGTACATTAAAATAATGCTGGCACAGTATGTCACAACAGCAACTGACAAGCAGCTTAAAGGGTCTCTTCAACAGTTTTCATGTAAGTTACAAATGGAAAAAGACAGAAAATTTAAGTAAATATTAAGGTCAAAGTAAATTTACTTCGCCGGGCATCATATGATCTGTGAGTAGATGCATTGTTGGGTAATGCCATACTGAGTGCAAAGAACCAAAATGTGGACTGCCACTGAGAAAAGACCTAAGGACTAAAAATGATAAATGCATTTGCATTCTACTATAACAGTGGATAAAGACCAAATGCAATAAAAAAAATTGACGTCACAGCAGCTCTGCATTGATCTCAAGCTTAATACTGATAACAGTATGTCTCCAAGCGTGTAGCTCCAGATGATAAACATTTTGTTGGCTTTCACTTTTAGGTTTCCTAGAAGGGTGTGCTTGTGTGTATAAGAGGTCATGTGGTTAACACATTAAGTTTTACCCCATATTCAACCATTTCTTTGCTTCGCACATAAAAGAGTATTGATCCATAGTTAGAACTCCATGCGTATGTATGAAAACTTGCTTTCAGAAGTCCAACTGAAAAAGTAACCTGTATTGTAGTCAATAGAGAGGTCAAGAGGTCAACACCCTCTGCTGGACCACAAGGCAAACTACTTCAAACTGGACGATGTGCTCACAGAATGCAAATTTTGAAGTCTTTATAGTTTGACTATTTCATCTTTCCCACATTCAAACCAAAGGTCAAATTTAAAAAAAAAAAAAATTAAAGTAATGCCAACTTTTGCCGTTCTGTGCCCCTGGCTGTCTGTAATCATCAGGCCCGGGCTGAGCAGCTGCATAAATGGTAACAAGCAAACAAGTCCAATCAAAAACATACCATAGGACATAAGAAAGGCAGGCAACTGGGGCAGTAAACTGAAAGCTGTTGTCAGCCAATCAGCCAACAGAAGAACGCTAATAAGTCACAGCTGTGGTTAATAGGTTTGTTTACCCAACTGGGAGCCTCAGTAGTGAACCAGCCATCATTCAGAGGTGTTTAAGATCATCTTTCAGGAGACAGTGACAAGATTCTGGACTCAACTAGACTGGTCAGAGGCTAATTAAAGTTATTGGTAATTAAGAATCAAATCCAAACCAGTGAAAACAAGTGGGTTCGCTGTATGCTAGTTTCTAATTACAGCACATTCAACACTAAAAGTACCACTGCTCATTTTAAAATGAACACAAAAAACATTAAGCACAAAGGCAGAAAGCTACAACTCTTTGCTCAGTTCAAGGATGATCAAAACACAGGAGAGAAATCCTTGGAAAGGAATCAAACTCGAGATGTTCTATACTATACTACGAACAGTAATCCAGCCTGTCTCAGAGAAACTACTCGTGCCATCTAACTCACATTCCCTCTACAGGTCACTCTGAAACTTGAGCATGTGTTACAGTTGCTGAGGAAGATGAATGTCAGGTGATCTGGCCAAGGAGGTCGGAGCTGTGCATGGAAAAAGGGTGAACGAACCTGGTAAGCCGGATGCCCGGTGCATTCCCAGTCCTTCCTCAGATAGCAGATTTCAACACGTCAAGGTCTGCGTTCACGTCACTGGCTCATCAATTAGAAATGGTCCCATAAGACACGTTCACACTCTTCCTCTTTCCAAGCTGCTAGCAGTTACTTTTCCATTCAAGTCAACGGACAAGTGCTTGTAATTAGCGACGCAAAGATTAGTTGATTACTGGGTACATTTCATCATGTTGTCTGGCACATCAGCTTTCCACATTAAAAAGCACAGTAAACATGCTCAATTCCTTTTGTTCACTTTTCATGGCCTCACCAAATGCCTGAAGGAGTTTTGCACCTTCTCCAGCATATTCAAATGTCATAGCAGGCTTTTGTCCTTGCAGAGTAGCAAAATGCAGTGTTAGCCCTTTCCAACTGCTTTCACTGACTTAAAGGTTGCTTTGCAATTCACCAATAAACACAGGAGAAGAAGACCACATGCAGCAAGCTGTTGTTGTGCTCATGACGTCAAATAGCTGCACCTGGACAGAGCAATGCAGTGCAGACTAGAGAGCCAAACGTACCATCACCTGTGTGGATGTTTTTTTTACAGTCTCAGAGGAAGACAACACCATTACAATTTGCTACACATGTTCCACAGGTAAGAAAAAGTCTGAGTTTTAACACAACAAATCTTCTATCATGATATCAGTCAGATCTGGTTAAGTTACAGCTATGGAATAAATTACCAATCTTTGCTCACTATATCTTAGCCTTTTTTACTCTCAGGTGTGCATAAAATACAGGTTATGACTATCAATGCTGAAGATAAATATTATAAATGACACAAACATACTCACCATTATATGTATTTCATCATTATTCTGGTAGGGCACATGCCACACAAAGTGCAGCATCACTGCAACTAAACTAACCCTGATAAGTGAGCATACACTTCCCTTTTTAACATAAAACACATTATTTGCATGCTCATAGAAGATTGGTGAGAAGATGAAGACAGACAGGCCCCAACGATGAGGAAACATTTCTGCAAGTACAAAAAATGTTTGAGAATGTGCTCTGCTTTCAACACGAGTAGCTTCAGCTGCGGTGGGAAACGAAAAACCACAACTAAGACATTCTTGCTTCAGTTACTAATTAGTCGCTGTCCTTTTAAGAAAGCCAGTGGTGGAAGGACATGACATAACTGTACATCTATGTCAAAATGTGGTTTCCATCAAAACAGCCAAAAGAGATGGCTTCCCAGCAATGGTGGAAAGGCGGCATTTGCTGTAAGTTGCATCAAGCTCCAAACATTTCACCTTAATATCTGAAAGTTGTAAAGCAGTTCTCTCTCTCTCTCTCTCTCTCTCACACACACACACACACACACACACACACACACACACACACAGCTGTACACTATAAGGAGCTCTTAAGCTTCATGATGTATGAAATTTTGCATCCACAACCACTGTGAAGTACAAAAGCTAAACAGAATGAACAAGCACTACACACAAATCTCAGCACTCACATGACACACTGAATTTATGAGGGGAAAATTATATACTGTGGTATACATCTTTACCACCCATTCCATGATAAAAATGTATTATGCAATGACGCCCAGCCCTAGTTGCAGCTGGTCATTATGGGAGCACAGCCTCACACAGCCCATGTCTTCAGACAGCAGACTGCCAGCACAAAATAAAGTAGAGGCAGCAGTTTCGTACAAAAAGGTGGAGGCAGACCCGAACCTGCTGGAGGCGACAATTATGACACTGACAGCCACAGACACAAGGACACAAACGCCATCACAGTGCATCACAAAAGCTTTGTCCCTTTTTTCCTGGAAAATTATTTATCGATCTACCATCTGCTGGCAGACATGATGGAAACAGATTGTGTGGCACACACACTTGTCAATCAATAGGCCGATACAGTGGACATGTTTTCCATGAACAGACACTGATGAACCATTGCTTAAGGTTGCAGTAGTCGAAACTGACGAGAACTCACGTCCTTAGGTTGCAACCAACTTTCAGTGAATACCTTGATTTTATTTTGAGTCATCATTTGGGCTATAAAATGTCAGAAAATAGTGAACATGTCCTTCACAATTTCCAAGACTTCATGGTGAAGCCTTTATTTACTTGGTCAAATCAGCCCAAAAATCCAAAGATTCTCAAAAATGGACAAGAGCGGCACATCCTCACATTTGAGGAGCCAGACTCACAAATTCTGTGTTTTTGCTTCTAAAAATGACATACCAAATATCTTTTATTTATTTTCTGCCCATTGACTTGTAAATTAATTAACTGTTTCAGAACTATCAGGTGCAAAATGAACACCAGGTCAATGCTAGGACTAAGTGAAGCCAGGGCAACAAAGTAATATGAGCACAACTGAAATGAAATTAAAAAAAACAGTATGCACAATATCATTCAGGGCTTAAGATATAGTTCAATCTTAAGAGGAATTTTCTGTGTGGGAACAAATTATGGAAATGAACATCAATGCACTTTTCTGTTTCTTCTTCTTTCTGTTTCTGCACTGTATTTAGGCTACTGACCACCACACCACCCAAACGTAAGCTCGGGCCTCGTTAGGAAGGGCTCAGCTCAAAAATCCACTGCAGTGACAGAAATATCAACCTAAATGAAGCAGTCTGTATTTGGAAAGTAAAACATTTCCCTGGCTTGCTCTCAAGGCTTCTGGCTGCCATGACAACAATGTTGGTCTCTGAATGACTCATCTTTTCAGTGTCTATCACACAACAGGAGCTATAAGCACTCCAACCTCTCCACTGCAGGAGGGAAGAAGCATCTTTGCTGTCTCCAGTCTTTTAGGACCAACTGGCTGCAGAGATTTCCATTACACCTCCTATAAGAACCAAGAATAATGCTGATAAATTGATCACTGTATCTGAGTTAAAGTTGGTCAAGTAAACATGTGCTCTAATTTGAGAAACCATGTCAGGATGCTTGGTGTAAGCTCATGAAAGGGGCTATTGTTGCATGTTAACATTTTACTCCTATCACTTTGGCTTTTAGGCAACTGTGTAACTGACTCAAACACTGCAATCAGCTGATAGCTCAGCACCACCATTGTTCTGTTTCTACATACCCCAAGTACAACAACTGCACACCTGCTCAGATAGAAATGGTACAAGCTGCCAGCAGGTGACAAGGATATTCTACCAATTCTTCTGGCTGTAGTAATATGGATGTTTACATTGAAAGACTTTCAATAAATTGACACCTTAACATACAGCAAGTATGAACGGCCATGTCTGTGCATGTAGCCTGTTTGTAACTACACATCCAGGTACTCAATATGAATCATACTGAGTCATACGATCGTGTGCTACTAAACAACGAAAGGTGAATCAATGACTATAAACAGGCTTTAACAAATGTGACTGGTCCTGCAAACATCCTCAAGGGAAAGCACTAAAGTGGTTCTTATAGTAAGCAGAAATACAAATGTATTAGCTTTGGATTCCCATTTGTGAATATAATGAAAAACACACTTCTTTAAACATGAAGTCCTGAAAGTGCTCAGAATAATGGAAAGTTTGAACATCCACAGTTCTGAGAAAACCCCTTCTGCTGATGAACACCTTGTGATAAAAAGTCCCAGAACAAGCACGCAAGAGGACCTTAAAATAAGACTGCTTTGTCAACTTTACTACATTAAAATATTTGTGGACATCGGTGATGTAGAGCTGGATTACCAGAGAACACTGTAATGTTGTATCACAGAGCAAACACCACACCGAGCCATAACACACAAATTCATCTCAAACACAGAGTCTGAAATGCAACGTGTGCCGCATTTCTTTGCTGTGTCAATCATATCCTTATTCTAGTATAATGACTCCACTTGTGTCTGATTTTTACCACAAGGCATATAGGAGCTGATGCTATCTTCACAAAGTACATATAAGTGAGCATTTTCTGCTGTGTCCCCCAAGCAGCAGATGCACATCGAGTGCATGACTATAGACATAGCGTGCACTTATCATGGAAACTGAACTCAATTTTGAAGGTGTTTATTCCCAGATGTGTTCAATTGCCACAAGAGAAAGCTGCAATTCCATGCATCAATCTGTGGTGAGACACAAGGCTCCACAGAAATCACCAGAAACAGCACAAGTTTTCATTTTACACACACATTTGGTGTTCTGTGCATTGACAGTCCAGGCTATGTAATATCACAGTTAACTGTGACTCATTACTGCTAATGTATTGATGGAGCTACCTACAATTTGAGCCAAGGGTTTGTTGGCTGCATTGGAGTGCTGCTGGCAAACTGTTATGAGCATTTTAGTGAGAATGCTGAGCAACTACTTTTTTTAAACACTTTAGTTTCTCAATCTTGTATTAGATAATGCCACTGTAACGTTTGCTTATTATTAAACTTCCATCTGATTACCATAGTCATGATTCAAAGTACCTCACCATTCATAGAGAACTCATAGGGGACTTTCCTGCTCGTCTCCCCTTTGCTGTGATTCATAGAAGCTCTCTTGCAATGTTTCAAACTGATTCACTGACACAAAAATCCCTAAAACTGTACAAGTCTAACTTTCAGTGCGTGGATAGGCCTCTGGTGCCTCCATGTACATCACATGCCAATAGCTCCTCCACAGTAAACACTTTACAGCTCTGCCAGTAACCAATTACAACACTTAATCACATTTCCTAGGCAAGAAAAGAGTGGTTGTACAAGCTCTTCAAAGGCCTTTTCCCTACATAACATCAATAGAAATAACACTCAGCATGAATAATGGTCAAATACTCAAACCACTGACTTAAGAATGCGCCCTGATTAGTGCACTATCAAGGAAAATTAAAATAATAACAATGAAGACAATACACAAGAGATGACAGACAAGTCCACGTGGGACAGAATCATACACGTGGGAAGAATCTGCACACCTTATTCAATCAAAAAAAGGCAAGAAATACAGTTTTTCTTAATTCTATACCAGCAGTAGTCACCATGACAAGTCACAACTCACCCTCAAGCTTTTAGTGGAAGAAAGTTGAATAATTTGGCTGTCACTTTCACACTTGTCAACAAGACAGTTGCTGCCACGCTGTTTCAAGTCAGTTTTGGGTGATGCTGTGGTGAAATGCTCGAGTTCAGAAAATCATATGAAGCATTTCAAACTGCCGGAAAATATCTTTTAACCATCTGCTCTGTGTGCATCACACAAGATGAGGGTTAGGGTCAAAATGAAACATTGGACAATACATTTTCTGCGATCCTCGGAAATTGTATGAGAGTTATTGTTGATGCCGACTGATTGGTGATATGTTTTGTTTTCTGCCTCTTGAGAAGTTGCATCATGTTGAAAAGTTCCAACTACTTGACCAGGCAAGTCTTTATAACTTCAACTCTGCTCTTTTCCCCAGTAACATAAACACTGGTAATAAGCTGTTGAGGCTTGTCTGCATAAGAGTGAGAAAATTAGTCATTAGATTTTACGGTGACATTTTGAATGTTCAAGTATGAGAAAAAAAATAATGTAACCTGTTAATACAAGCCAGGGCAACACGGTGTCAATACATCAAATTCAATTTTTTTGTGTGGGTTACAACAGGATTTAACATATCTGATTTGATATTATGCATAGCAATGTCTGCATGATAAACGAAAAATAAGCAGTAAATAGTTATGAATGTCATATATAGTGTTACAGGTTAGGTTCTATCTCTAATGTACTGCAGTAGTAGGCAAGGTTCAATCAAAACCCCAACGTAATATTTCTATTCCTCTGTATTGTGCTAAGTACATGTAATGTTAGATGTATGCTGTACTACAGTGCAATAAGTAGTGAAGCATGTTTAAGTGCACAGTGGAAGAGCACAGGTTGTTGTGAATGGAGCTTATGCACACATGGTTGTAAGTCGGCTCAGCTCTGTTAGATTTCACTGCAGGGTACAGGAAAGCAACAGACAGGTATCTTGTCAGGTGCATGCATACTTGTGTCGTGTGACCACAGTTTTTGGAAGAAAGATCTGGGTGAAATATGTGAAAGAGCTGAGGATTATTTTATGGATGACAAGTTTAATTTGGCCCAAGTGGGTCCGGTTTTGTGTTGGATTCATTCCAGGAGCACAAAGCTGTCAGTTCTTGCCATTGCACTTTTCAAACACACATTTAACTGCTGCCAAGCACCATGTAAATGAACTACAATGACCACAGATCTTGGGTAGAGTTTGAAACAGTCTAGCGTTAAATATTCAAGTATAAAATATAAAGGATTATTTGACGTCAAACTCTACATAGGAGAAACAACCTGCCAACGTGCACAAAACACTGCAAGCGTTACCAGTGTGTATAGACTTTATATTAACTGTTTAATTTACAGAAATATTAAAATTTTTATGTGTATCATTTGTGGTTAACATGAGGAAAGAGGATATCTCCTTTTAGGAAGAGTAGCACTACACCCCACAGGTGGGAAAGAGTCCATGATCAGGTCACATGCCAAACCTTACTCAACATCCACCCCACATGTCCACCTTCACCTACAACAAAGCACTGCATCAACTAACAACAGACCTTCCACAGTTTGATAATGGCCACCCATATTATCCCACATCGCCACAGTGTTCCACTTAATGCATTTTTGCTCTCCTATATTCTCCACTGCACTGTTCTCCAACTTAGTCCTTGCTAGCTGCCACTACCATACATTCATTGTAAGATGGTGACATATACATCACTTCAGGGTACAGACAAGCCCCTGAAAGACACACTGCAAAAACAGACTATCTGGTATTCAACAAGTAGTTGTAGTTCAGGTAGCAGCATTGTGATACCTCTTACCAGGTACCTTTCAGTCGTTCATTGTTGGAGTACAACTGTAGCATTGTGAGTAAGCTTTAGCATCAGACTTGGATCAAGTGGCTTGTGACCAGCAGCTTAGAAGTTCAAATTCTTAGACTTGCTGGGATGACTTGGACTGTATGTAAGGATGAATGGGACTAAGTTAAGACAGCTGTGGGCTTCTTTGTTGAGGTGTTCCAGCAACCCTTCCTCTGGCACAGCAGCTGAGCTGTAACTCACCATGTGTGCACTGGAAAATGGCTTCGCAACATCACAAAATGTAAACTTGTCAAGCTGCAGAGAAATGACTACTGTGCCTTTCTTGAACTTTTCCAGGGTTGTATTCACTATCAACAGTCTCTACCAGCATCGGCCTACTGGGGGAAAACACAAGCAACGCATTCTTACCAATCACATGTCTTGTGTTCTACATATTGTTTCTCCATAGTCCTCAACTGTAGTCACTTTTGTGGCAAGGTCTTGACCCCTTCTTCAACATCTCTGTGAATGAGCCTCTGCATGTAAACTCAGGCCCAACTGCTCCAGTCAGGTTACCTCTGAGTCCCAGTTAAAAACACTTTGTAACTTAAAGGCAAGTACGAAGCAACTATGAAGCAAGCAAAGTAAACAAACCGAGCTGACAGTATTATGCACTAAAAACAGACGAATGATGTGATGCACTTTGGCAGTGGGGAGCATGTATTTGTTTCCAAATGCCCCGTGGACAAAGAAGCTAGTAACTAATAAGGAAATATCTGCAGATGTGTCCACAACTATTTGATAAATGTGTTTCCCTATCCAGCAGGTTTAAACATATTGCTCCATGCATGTTAAATGTGTGCACAAACTGCTTTCACTTTATGTATGCTAACTGAAATTCTTCTATCATGCACGCTAAATGTAATTGTTGCGCATCTATCAGCGCACAGCACACTGGGCATGACTATGGGCTGACTATTTTAAGCGGCGGACCCTTCATCCTCTTACCGTACCTTTGAGCTGCGTCAGCGGGGAAAGCTCCACCCGACCGCTCGGAGTGCGGTACTGAGAGGAGCCTTGGGATTTCCTCTGTTTCTGTGCCTTCCTCATGGACTTTCTCGTAAACCCGTCCACTTTCTCGGATGCGGAGATGGCCGACATTTTGATGCATAAACCGACGAAGACTTCAGACAATCTACTGTATCCCTAGGTCAAATGAAAGGTTTGCTCTTCGGTTCCAACCGCTCGCATCAGCACTAAAATATGGAGCCAACTGCGCGACTTGAAGCTCGTCTCCCGTCCAAGTCTTGCTTTAGTCTGTATGATCCAACATGGTCGCTCGGTGTTGGGGTTAGACTGTGTCCAAAAACTGCATCATTAGGGCGACGCGTTTGTTTGAAACACGGGAACAATCTTCAAAACTCGAGCCAAAAAACAAAACTGCAACTCACGACATTGCCCAAGGTATAACCCGGAGTTACCAACGCAAGTCAATTACCAATTACCTTTCTAAATTTCGGATGTTTTTAGTGCCTCGTCGTGTTTGCAAACGATCTACCTGTTGCAAAACGCGTAACAGACATTGTCATAAAAAAAAGTAAGTCGTCCTGCTCCGCTGCTATTGTGCCGAGCTAGCTTGCTAAAATTAGCTGACGTTAACGTATGCCACTACGACAAGTTTGCACCGCTGTCGAGGGGAAAAAAAGTTTCAGAAGGTAGTCGTCCCATGTACTTCTCCGTATTCACACAAGGTCCAAGTCTTCAAGCACCGCTTTTAATCAGAGTTAGACTTCCGCTGAATGTGTTTTCATACGAACTATCGATGAAAGTTCAATTTCGGTCGACGGCTGAGCCTCATTTAGCAATTAAAAGTTAGCTTTGTCCACAATGGAATGACTCTGTCTTATGTCCATTCCCCGGTGAAAGCAGAGCAGTAGTTTCGTTGTCACGGCCTCTAAAAACAACGACTGATCGTAAATAAAACAAATTCCGTCGTGCTGAGCAGACAGCCGTGAAGAACGCTGCCAGTGCGGCCGTTCAGTCGTTGTCTGCCCGACTTGACTGTTTCGGTGGACTGCGGAGCCTGACAGCCGTACGTCACTGAGTGACAGCCATAACGGCCAATCACAAAGGGACGATTAAAAAACTTGAAACTTTCTAAACCAATGAAGTCGCACAGAACGCGGGCCCTGAACATGTGACATGTGAAAACAAATACATGACGTTGAACGTTGAATGAGGAGTGGCAGAAGAAGTGGGCATGACTAGTGAGACAAAGTTACTGCAGTGAGTCTGAAACATCAAGTCTACATCAGTTACACATGGTTTACGACAGATGAATCACTACTCCGCAATTATTAAAATAAAATTAGACTAAAAAAACATTTATTTTATGCTTATTCTGTGTTTTTATGTAGTTCTTATCAGGGAAAGCAATCATTCAAAGTAAAAACAAATCATAGGACTGGGGATGATTGTAAAATAATACATATTTTAACAATAAATCAGATGAGAATAGAAGATGTATGTTTCCCAACCCCAGGCCCCCCCCCTCGAAGGGTCATTATACAAATTTTCTATCCTGTTAAGCATCTGTGAGAGATTTCGAGGTACTTAACAGAGTATAAAATGCAGGGAAGATGCATTTCACTTTATTTTCTAATTGTTTCTTTTTCTCTTTGAGTTACTGCGTTATTTCAACTCTCCATACCCCTAAAAGAATTTGAGTAAAACCATCAGAGAAGAAAAAGATGTGTGCAATCTGCAAAGAGGGTTCACAGGAGACTTGGTCATCATTTCACTCTCACCTGTGTCTCACTGCCAAGCACTCTTTATCACACAAGCACGTGGATCACAATGATAATATGCAACCAAAAGCATGCCACGCACTTTGAAAACTATTTTCAATTTAATAACATCTGACCACAGCAAAATTGTGTCAATTAAATACAAAGGAACCAAGAAACAATCATTGGTTATTTTGTACATATAAACAACTTAAGCATTTGCTCAAGAAAAAAAATACAATTTGCAGAACTTTATACGTGTATCACTGAAAGACAGACGGCAAAACCCATACATGAAAAACCCACAAAGAGACGAAACGATGCATCTTAGTGAAGTTCATAAAAGAGCTCCAAGATGTGGATCAAATTAATGGCAATGGTTTTTAGCAGAATTTAAAACGTCCACACCTGCAGACAAATCGCTTTCTCTGCACTTGAGGCTCAACACATGTTTGACCTCCTGAACAACTTTATCAAATGTGGGTTCTTGTATCAAACACTAATGCATCTCTTAGAGCTGTCAGCTTTGAGTAAAACAAAAAATTTACTCTGCAATGTGCAACTTGATTTTTTTTTTTTTAACAGAGATTCTGCACAGCACCAGAAAACTGTGTAGGAGGCAACTGTAAAACCTATGACCCAATTAAAATAAAGCAGCCTCTCAGGATCTGAACACATCAAATATTCAGACTGACGGTTCTGTCAGTGTCTCTGCAGCCAAGGTTCATGCGCTCGTGTTGTCTGGACGCAGATCAGCGTTCTTAGAGGCGTATTGTCTGTGGGTTCAGGTTAAAAATACTCAAAATAAAAAATTTTAAACAGGACAGAGCGTTCGACAGGCACAAGAGGTCACTCCAGAGGCCTTCTTGTGAAATACGTGGAGATTTTCTTCATGATTTGTGGAGAGCGGACGGTCTGAAAAACAAGAAACAAGACAGGGTAAATGCAATATTCACCTTTAATGGCTAGAAAGCATCCCCATACATGTAAGCACTAGCCCTGATAAGGAGGGATAGACCTCAAATACCAAAGTCACCCCTCTGTGTATTTTTACTGTAGGGCAGTTATTCTTGCTCAAGGACTTCCAGTGAAGAGCCCAAGCTTGAACTCCTGGACTGACAACATTCCAAAGAAATGGAAGTGAAAAAGGCAATGATGGCACACAGCCAAAAGAAACTATTTCCATGTCCCTAAAGCAAATCTATATGACTTCCAATAGTCTCAAATAAATACAGCACCTCAAGGGAATACATTCCACATGTGTTTACTTTCTTGAGACCTTTATGAGAAGATCAGTACCACTCATGTCTGCACAGTTAACACGAATCTACCATCAGCAGACGGTTAGCTTAGCTTCATACGAAGACTAGAAACATGAGGGAAAAGCTATCTGGTTCCGTCCAAAGGGGATATAATGAGATTTGATCTTTAGGCAAGGGCTGGTAACCTTTGGACAGAGCCAGGCTAGCTGTTTTCATATTTTCTGTCTTTGTGCTAAGCTATGCTAGCCTAGCTGACTGCTAGCTATTTTTTACAGTTTTTTTCCTCCCTTTATTACATTGTGGGCAGAGGCAGACAGGAAACGTGGGGAGAGAGAGCGACAGAGGTATGACTGGAAGAGAAGCGCGGACGTTGCAGTTATGTGGTATCAGTCTTAACCATCCACTTCTCAGGATACCATGAACCAGCTGCTAGCTGTAGCTCCGTGTTCACCTTACAGATACAAGAGCTGCATTCATCTTACACTGAACGCTCGGCAAAGACAGAAAATAAGCACATTTCCCAAAATGTCACACGTGCTTTCAGAAAGGGCTACTGCTAACAGAACTTGGTTATTTCAGCCTTCCATGATTTTACAGTTGCATCAAAGACATTTTTGATGCTTGAAAGGGAAAAAAGCTCTAACACGACATAATAGGACATAAAAGAGAAGCACTCATATGACTGATTGAAGCAGGGAGCAGTTTGTGCTTACCGGTGAAGCTGGTGTCTTGCCTTCTTGTTTCTTAGAGGCACTGGGGCTTCTGGGTGTACTGGGGCTTTCTTGACCTTTCCTCATCTTTTGGCCCATCATGGACAACCAGTCAACTGCTCTGGGGGAGCAGTTCTCCTTGCCAGTCTGTCTCAATAAGGCTTGCTTGTCGTCCTCTGTTTGTGCCCGGCTCTCTTGAGCGGGGCAGCAGACTCCAGACAGGGTCCGGCTTTTCTTGGCTGCAGGGTAGAGTTCAGTAATGCAGTCACACGGTTGTGCATCCTTGCAGTGTGCGGTTGCACCATCGCTGGTCTCCAGCCTGCGTTTGGCACGTCGTTCTGAGGGAGATGTGCTGCCAGCAGGGCTCTGGGGACGCGGGCTCAGCACCGGACGGAGCGGAAGGCTGACCTGAGCAGGAGACCCACGGCTCGGGGATAACCACTGTTTGATAGAGGGCGGCGTTCTCTGGCGAACAACAGCAGCCTTAGTGTCCTGAGATGGGACGGATGAGGTGGTGCTGGAGGGCAGAGGCAGGGCGGCTCCGCTGGGAGCACAGACAGCAAGCTGGGGTGACGCCAGGCCACCCAGACTCTCTGTCCTCTGGGTCTTGGCAGGGGTGGTTTCGGCTCTGATCGAAGGCCCTTAACAGAAGCAGAGGTCCTTGTTCATTCGGATGTGACACCATGAATACTTTGAATTGAACAGGAATCAAAGAAAATTGTATATATTGTTACATGGCAGTTAATAGTAGATGTAATACTTACTTGAGGGAGACTTCGGACACGCCCAGCCGACAAGGTTGGCCTGTCCCACTGAAGACTGCACTCCATCCATTTCCCGGCGAAGCCTCCAGATCCGCACAGTGTGGTCATCAGAACAGGAAGCAATCTGCCAACAGAGCAGTGGGGATTATACAGAGCCTAAATCCATCTTCCGAGCCTATTAAAACAGATCAGTGTCCCAGCAGGGAAACACAAAAACCTCTGAATGCAACAAAGGTTTTGCAAAAAGGAAACAGGATGGAGATTACGTAGCTGTGACTGGTTATTTGGCTGGAGGTTACTCAGAAAGTCTTTGAAAGACTCAAACTACACAAAGAAACACGAAAGTTTGTGTCTCACCTTAGTGAAATCTGTTGGGCACCATGCGACAGATGTCACTTCCTCACTGTGACCCTGGAGCGTCATGGGAGGATGTTCAGGGTGAGAGATCTGAAATGTAAAACTAGATTTAAAAACGCTAAAACGTGCATCGTAAAACATTACAAACACTAAACCATTTCCCTTTTTAATGCAGTGAAATCAAATAGAGGCCGTACCTTCCAGATGTATGTGTGGTTGTCACTTGAGCCACTGGCCAGGAACTGATCATCTGGGCTAATAGTGGACTTTATATAAAAGGAGGAGTTCTGATGGCCACTGAAAACTGCCACTGTGGAGGAAAATAAACAGCAATATTACAATCACCAAATCAAAACTCCACTCAGAAAGCAGCTCATCCTGAAACAGTGTGATGCAAACAGACAAACCTTAATGAGCTGAGAAGTTTTAAGGACTTCATGTGCATTTAGTGGTCCTACCAATACCCCAGCGTCTCAAAATGGCTACCTGGCTTGCAGTGTGTGAGTATTAACCAACTGATTTGATGCTGATTAGGGCTCCACATCCCTCAGGACTTCACATATTCAAAGCTCTGACTTGAAGATATGAGAAAATGTTTGCACGAGCACACAAAGTCCCTGCTTCTCCACAGTTCCTCAAACAAACCTCTTGCTTTACTCTCTGTTGTTTAAGCTAAGCATATTAGTTTACAGCCCCATCTAGTGCTGTGCAATGGCAATGTATTAGTGATGAACTGCAAAATGTCTATTTTGGCACAGATACACACACACACACACAGGTCTTGATTACCTGGAGTCGTTTTTACTCCGCTGACATTGAACATGTAGATACTGTCGTCAGTGCAGTTACAGATGACGTTGGATCTCGTGGAGTCCAACACAAGGCCGGAATAACCTGCGACACATGCAAAACAACAGTCAGCTCATTCTGGTCGTTTGCATGTTCAGGTTTACGTGATGTCCTGCGGGGAGCAAAACGAACCCAGTCGCGTGCGCATGCAGGACCCCGGGTACGGGTACGTCTGCAGGGGAACAGGATCGTGGCGGTGTGCAGTGTAGTTCTTCCTCAGATCCCACGTCTTGATTACTCTGGTCGAGGCGAATGAAATGGAAAAATGAACACGACAGTGCGAGTTTTCTCCTCTGTCATTCACAGTGGCTTGCTGGATTTCTTACCCATCGACAGCCCCAGAAGAGATGAGGGTGTGCTGATCCTGAAACAAAACCACTGTGACGCTCTGCTGGGTATCCTGCAACACAGACGAGACAAAGATCAGCCTTCCTTCTGCACAGCAACACTTTGATTAAAGGAGTGGAGTTGTTGAAGAAACCCACCACGCTGGGAGCCATGCCACGGGTGCTGCTCCGCCTCTTCTTTGTTCTGGTGAGGAGGGCCGGCTCTGCTTTGTTGTGAGCGCCGCTGATCTGTTTCACCTGTCTGTAGAAACCATCTGGGAGGGAGACACATGACAACATGATCACACAGCCTGCACAAATATAAGATAGCCCCTAATGTCTCCACATTTGCCCCCTCTTTATGGAATCAGTGTTGCATATTAAAAATATTGAGTCAGACAAAACACTAAATATTACACAATACAAAAGTCTCTGGAATTGAAATCTTTAAGCGATACCTTTTTTGCTGCACCTGGTGTCCCAGACCATAATATTTCCATCTCTGGCCCCAGTGCAGAACACGGCTGTTTAACAGAGTAAAATACATCAGTAATGTGATACAACAAATAATCATTAATGCACAAGACAATAAATTAAAATCAAAAATTCTGTTTCTCGTGTCATTAGAACAGAAGAGAAATCAGGGAATATAATAAAGCGACCCCTCAACATATAGCATACCTTTCTCCTGCGGTGTGAACGCGACAGACTTGAGGCTGCAGAGGTGACCCTTGAAGCTGCCTAACAGCTCGCCTGACTTCACATCCCACAGCCTGGCTGTCTGATCACCAGAAGCGGTCACCTAAGGATGAATAATGACAAAAATCATTTAAACAAGGCTTTCTTTGTATGAAAAGCGCTTTCCAAGGTGCTTTACGTGTAGCGATAAAGTTACAAGGAGCCAGTAACACAAGAAATATCTGAATGTCCATGCAAAAACATTGAAATAAAGTCTAAAACTAACGTATTTAAAAGTTGTGACTGACAGAGTGGACCGACAGAATTCATCTGAACTGTACTTACTAAGTGAGGCTCTCCTGGGACCCAGGCTATGTCAAATACTGCGTTCTCATGAGCCAGCCATTCTGCGGACATACACACACCATTAGCCACTGATATTTACTGTAATTATTGTGATGTAAGGGGAGTCTGTCCACATACCTTTAAGAAGCGGCCGTTCTCGGCTCTCCGTGTTGTAGATCCGAACGATGCCTTCTTCATTGGCTGCTGCAAGGACGCTCTGCAGGTCCCCGGCTGAAGAGAGATGGGAGAAGAGGGCACACCAGTCAGACTGATACATGGCAACAGTGCATCATCTGATGATAATATGGCTTATACTGCACAGGTGGGTTACCTGAGGGGAACGCCAGTCCAAACGGTGGCACGGTGTCCCCCAGGTTGCCATAGGAGATGTGTTCGTCATGCCGGGCGCACTGGTAGCCTTCCAGCAGAGAGCTCAGAGGGTACCTGGGCCAGGGGTCTGCAGTGAAGGCTGGGAAGATCAAAGACACTATTTTCAGATACTGTAACTGGAGTGTGTCAGTTTTGTGAGTTTACTCCACCGCGTTCAGATGTTAAAATGTAGATTTGCGCTGCTGCGTCTACCTGATGTCTGCAGTTACTGAAAAAATAACTCAATATTATCACCTCTTAACCACATTCCAGCAATTATTACTTGCAAAAATTATGATTCATAACTAACAAAATTAGTCAGCGAAGGGTTTGACATTGTAAAAACATTAATATTCTTGTGGTGTTGCTGGTTTCAGCGATAAGTGATCACCCAGGCCTAACCTGCTCTTTACTGTGAGTGTCTTACATAAGTTTTACCATTTATAGACGTTTACACACCTAAACTTTGTAATGTTCTTGTGATTCCGGATTGACTGCCAAAAAGAAAGCGTATAACGCTACGTTACTAAACGGGTTAAAAACGTAAGATAACGTTCATTTTAGCTCGTCTGGAAAGTTAAATTTTAGGTAACTTCCAAGGCAACAGAAATAACTCGCGACCAACGATCCAAACCGTGAACTGTAACAGTGGTTTTAGCCACAACTACAAATATAAAATACAATGGTGCCGTTAGATTAGCCTTGATGTTAAGCTAACTTATCCAGTAGCTGTGTAGATAGCACAGTTACACCCCGTAGGGTACACCCCGTAACCGATAAGCCGCCCCGATATTCCCAAACATACAAATTATCTCACCATTGTGCCTTCGTCTGCCCAGTCCTCTGTCAACAAGTGAGCGGAAAAGCATCCCTACACTGCGGTAGAAGACGATCTGGAATATTTGATGCACTACTGAGAAGTTTGTCAGATCCTTGGCTGGCGGTCTTCTTTCTGCTGCTTTTCTTTCCCGCGAACAGATCTTCTGAACACAAGGACTGAATTCCCCGCTAAACTTGCGTTCCGCGCTCCCATTGGCTGA
Source organism: Chaetodon auriga (assembly GCF_051107435.1). Taxonomy (NCBI): domain Eukaryota; kingdom Metazoa; phylum Chordata; class Actinopteri; order Chaetodontiformes; family Chaetodontidae; genus Chaetodon; species Chaetodon auriga. Next base: position 7,446,962 of record NC_135091.1, read on the forward strand.
AACGGCCACTTCCTCACCAGTATCGACTCCACATCCGCTTCCGTTGTGCCAGAGTAACAACCGACTCGTCCGTCCTTTCAAAATAAATCATCCTCAACACGGCTTCTGTTTTGGATGGCCTTACTCAGCATGTTTGAGCTTCGTTGTGCAGAATGATCGATTTTAAAAGTAGCTACAAATACCAGCGTGAAAATACTCCTCTACACTTAACGGTTTTTTTGGTCAACATTTCCCATGTGACCGTTACACTATTATATATTATATTATTAGATTATTATTACTGATGTATTAATGTGAAAGCAGGATTTTTACTGGTGAAGTTGGTTGGGGTGGAACTATTTTGTATAAGGCAGCAACTAATGATTATCTTTATTCTGTATTAATCTGATAATTCTGTTTCGTTTAAACGGAAATGGTATGCCCAAGAAAAGTTTAGTTAACTTTGATTTTAAGAAAATAGTAAATAGACACGAATGCTTCAAAAATGCTTAATGTAACATATTATGAGTATTTTATTTTGAATACTAAAACTGCAGACCGGAAGCAGTGTTTCTTTAACCTCCGGTTTGTGTCTGAACGACTGTACAATGAAATGCTAACAGCTTTTGGGTGCTGTCAAGCCTGTTTTTTAAATTTGAAAAAGAATAAATAAGCAGCAATGTCGCTTTCAACTGCGCGTTCATTCTTGTCCGAGGCTTGTTATGGCGAACAAGAACTCGACGCCAATTCCGCTCTTATGGAGCTGGACAAAGGTGCGTTAGCTAGGATGCTAAGATGTTAGCATATTGATCATCGGCTGGAGTCTGATCCTGTGTGTTGTGTTTCTCCGTGTGTCGGATTTGCTAACTTTTACTGACTCTGTGAGATATCCCTGCTTTGTTTTGACCAGTGAAACTGCTTCAATTCCAGGGTTGCGGTCGGGGAAGCTGGGGGAGCAGTGTGAGGCTGTGGTGCTCTTCCCTAAACTCTTCCAGAAGTACCCTTTTCCAATCCTCATCAACTCTGCTTTTCTGAAACTAGCAGACATATTCAGACTTGGGTATGGATGCTTTATAACTTGGTATTAAGACTATAGTTCAGCTGGTAGGAAAAGTATTAACGTTTTCCAATTTTAATGCCTGCAGATAACTGACATTTGTGTTGCCAGTTTATTAGGAAGCCAAAAGTAATGTAGCTAAAGAGTTCATTAACAGAAATCAGTCACTAGTTAGCTATGTGTGTGTAATTGGTGAAACTGCTTTTACTGTGTCACAGACCTCCTTTATAACAGCTTCTCCCTCTGATTTCAGGAACAACTTCCTGCGCCTGTGTGTCCTGAAAGTTACCCAACAGAGTGAGAAACATCTGGAAAAGATCATCAATGTGGACGAATTTGTCAAAAGGGTGTTTTCAGTCATTCATAGCAATGACCCTGTGGCCAGAGCCATCACTCTGAGGTAAAAGTGGACACTGCTGGTTTTACATTATGCTGGTTGGCACAAGTTTGAGTGACGCTTTCCAGTTACCTGAGACTTAAAACAAACAACTTCCCTCTTGTTCCTTCTTGTCAGGATGCTTGGTAGTTTGGCCTCCATCATCCCAGAGAGGAAGAACGCCCACCACAGTATTCGCCAAAGTCTCGACTCTCACGACAATGTAGAAGTGGAGGCAGCCATATTTGCTGCTGCCAGCTTCTCCGCACAGTCAAAGTAAGGAAAACTGCTGTTTCACCCGAGCTGTAGTGCATATATTTGGGATGATGTTTTGTTAACACATTCGGTGCGTTTTCTGATTTTCAGGGACTTTGCAGCTGGGATTTGCAACAAAGTCAGTGAGATGATTCAAGGTAAATTCTGTTCTCTGTACTGAAAAGGTCACATGCATCTGTGAAATTATCATTCTTATTCTTATTATTATTATTCTTATTATTATGCATTCAAATACAGTACATTGGTCGTCATTGTTCATGCAAAACTTCCTGTCCAGCAGATATGTGTTGTTATGTTCATTTTGCCTTTTATATAGAACTTTCATTCCTCTTCAACTTATGTCTCGTCCCCAGGTTTAGACACTCCAGTGGAACTGAAGCTGAAGTTGATCCCCATGCTGCAGCACATGCACCATGATGCCAGCTTGGCCTCCAGCAGCAGAGAGCTTCTTCAGCACCTGGTCAACTCGTACCCCTCCACTCCCATGGTCATCGTCACCCTGCACACCTTCACCCAGCTGGCTGCCTCCTCCCTCATCGATATCCCAAAGCAGGTAGTACCATAACAGCTGTACTGCATTGTTATTGGTTAGTTACTTTAATGGAGGGTTCACATGTGGCCTCGTAGCCCAGCACCACCCAATGAGCTACAAAGATTTAAAAGGTAGCCAGAGACGGCCTACTGCTTTGTATCTGTGTGTGTGTGAGCAGAGCGTAAATACCTACTGCAGTGTTTTGTGTTGAAGGGAGATCTAGAAATGCTTTAATCTCCTGTAGCTTGTGAAAAAATCCCAGTGATTGACTTTTATTTTATTCCCTGTCTGTACAGTTGCAACTCCTCCTTCAATACCTAAAAGACGACCCCAGAAAAGCTGTGAAGAGACTCGCAATTAATGACCTGAAGCTCCTGGCCAAAAAGGCTCCTCATCTTTGGATCAGAGAAAACACTCAGGTCGAGTTTCAGATGCTCACAGTTGCACTGTAGGATTGTCTCCATTGTGGTTTCAGATCTGTAAGTAATCCAGTGGCGTTTCATCTCTGCAGACCCTGTGTGAGTGCGCCTTGACCAGCCCTTACAACAGTTTGAAGCTGGGCATGTTGGCCGTCCTCTCCACCCTCTCTGGAACAATCGCAATCAAACAGTACTTTAATAACATGACAGGTTGTGCTCACTTTCACACTGTTCTCCATCACAATGTGATTCCTCTGTGTTTGTGTATCTTGACCAGGCTTTAACTGCACATTTCTGTTCTGGGAATAACTCTGTGCTGATCAGTATTCCTCTCAAACATTCCTCTCAGGTGGCTCTTTGGTTCCCCCTCGGCTCACTGACCTGGTTAAACTGGCACAAGAATGCTGTTACCACAGCAACCTGGCAGTGGCCGCTCATGGGGTCGTAGTGCTGTCCAACATCGCCATTTCCTGTCCAGAAAAAAGTTAGTTACAGCACATAATGGCTCGGTTAGAGGCGCTTCTGATACCAACTGTTTTGCTCTTGTGTGCCAGTGCTGAGGATTGCTGTGCGTGTTTCTCCTCAGGTATAGTGCAGTTGGAACAGGACACAGTTTTGGGAGTGGAGTCCCTTCTGATGCTGTGCAGTCAGGACAGCAGCCCCAGTGCACAGGCCACACTCAAAGTAAGGCGTAGCAAAGCAATGAAAGTGTCCATTCTTAACATCTGCTGGATGTTACAGGAGGGCAAAATTATTTCGAGGCATTGTTCAGTAAGACAACAGAGTACTTTAACCGGCCATCGTCTGCGTCTTGTTTTAATAATACCCTTTATGTGTCACCTCCTAGACGGCCCTCACCTCATTGGTGAAACTGCTGAAAAGTCGACCCCATCTCAGCCAATCAGCCGTGGAGTTCCTGCTGGGCCAGCTCCACTTATCCTGTGACTCCTCTCGCGTTCTCATGTGCCACGCTCTGGCAGCCATCGCCACCCACCTGCCGGTGTTGGGTGATGGCATGCTGGGAGATCTGGTGGACCTTTACAGAGTGGCCAGTCACTCGTCCACTGACAAGCAGCAAGAGCTTCTGGTGAGAGATTGTGCATGAGTCAAACATCAGCCGCCATTCAGACAGTAAATTAAAGCTCTCACAACACATTTCAGGAGACTCACAGAAGCATTTAAATGGCAATTCAGATGTAATTGTTTTATATTTGTGTTCTAGTGGAAAATCAACCAGCATGCTGTGCATGTTTTCAATTAGAAATGCAGTCTGTTGTTATGTTTTTAGCCTTTGCATTACTGCTAACCCGCAACAACACTGCATTCACTGTAAAAACCCTTTCTCATTTTATACGTGTTTCATTGCTCTTACATATCTCTGATTTTGGATTTTTAACACTCGCCTCCCCCACTGTGACTGCTGCAGGTTTCCTTGGCAACAGTGATTTTTGTTGCCAGCCAGTCGTCTCTGTCAGCGGAGGTGAAGACCGTCATCAAACAGCAGCTGGAGAACGTGGCGAACGGCTGGACGGTGTACCGCATCGCACGACAAGCCTCACGCATGGTAATCTAACAAAAAACTGAAGATGAAACACATTCAAGAATCCAAAGTCCAGCTGAGCGTGACTCAGCCCTTGTGGATATGTCACAATGATGAAATATTACCATTAATCCGCAGGGGTGCCATGAGTTCTCCAGCGAGCTGTACCAGAGTCTGCGGACCCGTGTGGCATCAGAGCACTTCTACTTCTGGCTCAACAGCCTGAAAGAGTTTTCCCAGGCAGAGCAGTGCCTGAGTCACGTGGCGGATGGCGACTACAGCGGAGCCATGAGCGCCATCGCCGAGGCCCTGCGCTCCTACCAAAAGGGCATCGCTTCCCTCACAGTCAGTTCACTGCCAGGCATCTGCTTGTCAAAAAACATTAGTGCGATTCCTGCTCCTGCTTCACCAATGGCAGACACTTAAAGCTGCTGAAGGAAGCTGATTTTGCAGCATCTCAAACTGTTTCCAGATTAACTCACCTAATACCTGACAGTGTCTTGTTGGGCCATCTCAACCAGACCTGCGTTACTACTTAACTGTAGTGTTTATGCGCTGTTATCTGATTAATTCCTCCTCCTCTCCAGGCCGCCAGCACTCCTCTGAGCCCACTTACATTCCAGTGCGAGTTCATTAAGCTGCGGATCGACACCCTGCAAGCCCTGTCGCAGCTCATTTGTACCTGCAACAGCTTGAAAACCAGCCCTCCTCCGGCCATCGCCACCACCATCGCCCTCACTTCGGGAAATGACCTGCAGCGGTGCGGCCGCATCGCCATGCAGGTAAAACGCTGAATCTCGATTTAGTCGTCAGCGCAGATAAGAACGAAGCAGTTCGTTATGTAAAAAGGAAAACGTGTGGGGCTCTGATGAGATATGACAGCAAGAAGAATTCCGCCTTGCAGCGACATGTTGACAGAGGGTGCAGGCTGAACAGTTGCATGACAGAGCAGCACAAACTCAGCGCTTCAGCTGACATTAACTGCTCGGTTACTCCTCTCTGGGACGGAAGAAAAACATGATGATGTCTTATTTTCACTGAAATAGCATTTTAGTTTTTACACATATTATTGATGTGAGGAAACAAGGTAAACGGCCCAGATGTTCGCCAGGTGTGATTGGTACAAACGAACTGAAAGAACAGGCACATTTCAAACCATCCCTTAATTGAATATACAGAACAGTTTCTGTATCGTGATGTATAAGGTTACTGTGATATCAATCACATGTACCATGATAGAAGATTGTGGTCACGTCGTCCACCTGTGGATTGAGAAAACAGGCCTGCCTCGACCTTTGCTGCTCTGTCCAACATTATTTGTGTCTCCAAGAAGATTAAATCATCAAGTCACTGCTGTTTTTCTACTTTCCAGATGAAGGTATGCATGGATGAGTTCAGAGGTCTCGCCGCTCGCTACGCTGATCTACACCAGTCGTCGTTTGATGCCGATTATGCCACCCTTCGCAACGTGGAGCTGTATCCTCAAACATGCCTCAGTCACATCTTGTTCTTTTGATGACCCTGCTGTCTCTGCTGTAATGTCTTCTTTCTGTAACGTCAGTCTTTAACTGTCTGCTCAGACAACAACAGAGCTGTTTGCTCGTCTCCCACGTCATAGAAGCGCTGATACTGGACCCGCAGGCAGCCAGGTGAGAGCTGCTGTGGTGGGAGAAACAAAGGGATTTGTACTCATTTCTTTGGTGCTTTAGGAGAAAGTCTGATATTAAATTTCGTCAAGATTTTATCGTGTCATTTCCTAAGTTTTGAGAAAACTGCTGTGAAGTGACTCATACCTTCATTAATCTTCTCAGTTTAGAGCGTTTTCACTGCGTTGACAGGTGAGAAAAGGTAGATTCACTGTGGCTGCACAGTGTGAAGGGAAACATGTAATCATGCTTTATTTCAGCATGATGGATGTTTTCTGTTGGCTGCACATTTGACATCGATGACACCAGAATGAAAATAAATGCATCTTTTTGAATTTGATGTCAAGGTTTTCCTCTGTACCATCGACTCAGGTGTTTCCCATCGAGTGCTTTGCCACAACACACGTCCCCTGACGGCATTTTCCTGGCGGACGTTGGACTGTAACACATTGTCTCTCCGTCTCTATAATCTAGTTTTCAGGAGTACGGCACCCTGGGGTCGGTCCAGACAGAGAGTGAATATGAGCGACGGATGATGTCAGTCTTCAGTCATGTGCTGGAGGAAGTGGAGAGTCTCACCAAGAAACACCCTCCTGTCTCATGCCTGGTGAGATTAATGCAGAACACTTTGTGATCACGAGATTGCAAATGCTGCTACACTTATTCTCTTTGGAGTTAGCTTTTAAACAATGTTTTACGTTTTAGTTTATTTGAGATGGCTTTGGAGACTCCTCTGCATCTGTAAATGCATCTTAACTGGATATTGTCTAAACTCTTTTTCCACCGTGGTCAGGTCTCTCTTGAAGAAGAGCTTTTAATCTCAACAGGACGGCAAATAAGCAATTTGCATCTAGTATCAATAATAATAAAGTGTGTGAAAGAGCGGTATCGCAGGTCATTCCTCCCTGCAGCTGTCAGATTGTACAATAAAAACAACCCCAAGTAATCAGTGCAATAGTCTGGACAATAAGCTGTGCAATAATACATGTACATAACAATCTGTAAATACGATCTGCAATTTCTTACAATTTTTTTTACAATTTCTTTCTTTTTATTTGTATTTAAATCCTCACTCTCTTGTATATACTGTTTTGTTTCTAATCTGCATTGCACTTCTTATATTAATCTTTACTAATCTTTACTGATGCTGCTGTATTCTGAAATTTCCCCTCGCGGGACAAATAAAGGAATATTGATTGATTGATTGATTGATTAATGAAAAAGTGTTGTTCGCTGTTTGTTTTCCAGCATACAGGTTGTCTCTGTGATGCTGTCATAGCTTTGCTGAGGGTGCCGCTGTCTCTCCAGAGGTATTTCTTCCAAAAGCTCCAGTCCACAAGCATCAAGGTACAGTGACTCATTTTCTGATCACCTTAATCACCCAATTCACAGTCACAGAATGTAAAACACGAAGAATGATCGAGAGCCCGCTACACTGCTTTCTATCTACAGCTTTTTTTCTCACATTAGCCAGGTTTTCATCTGCATGTAGCCCAAATTTTTACCGACGTTACAGAAAATCTGTAAAAAGGAGATGCAAAGTAATGTGCGTTTCCATCCACCACCATTACACGAATATTAGAAGTTGGTGGAGCTCATTCTCCAGTAAGGTGCCATTAAACCATGGCAGAGGGAGGGGAGCGACGAGGTGAAAAGAGCACCGGTCAAACCTCAAACGGTGGAAAATAGTGATGGAAATAAGACATTTCTGTTAGTGTTCTTATCCAGGTGAATGGAAAAGACTCTAACACTCAAGCAAAATGTTTGCGGTCAGCTCAGATAATCTCAGTCAGGCGATTATGTAATAACTGTGACAAGCCTGTGTACAGCTGTTTTAAGGCTGACCCATGTCCGTCTTGTATTTTTCCAGCTTGCCCTCTCTCCTTCCCCACGAACCCCGAGTGAACCAATCCCAGTGCAGAACAGTCAGCAGCTGACTCTAAAGGTGGAGGGGGTGGTGCAGCATGGTTCGACTCCAGGACTCTTCAGGAAAGTCCAGTCTGTCTGTCTCAATGTCACCTCAGTTCTCCAGAGCAAGACAGGACCAGACTATAAGGTGTCTAGTGTTTGCTACACGCTGTATTTATCACACTAATTCTGGCGTCTGAGCTCCCATTTGTTGCATTTTTTTGGTGAACTGCGGCTGCTCGGATGATGATAACACTCCCATATTTGTCTTCTTCTAAGATTCCACTCGACACTAAAACTAACGAGATCGAGCAGCGGGTAGAACCTCACAACGACTACTTCAGCACCCAGTTCTTGCTGAATTTCTCCATTCTGGGCACTCACACCGTCACCGTGGAGGCCTCCGTGGTGGATGAGAGTGGCATTGAGTGGAAGACCGGGCCCAAGACGACGGTGTCTGTCAAATCCCTGGAGGATCCTTACTCCCAGCAGCTCCGCCATCAGCTGCAGCAGGGTGGAGCTCAGCCTGCTCCACAGAGGGGCGCATACAATCGCTTCTAGCAAATGTCTGCTCAACGCTTTATTGTCAAAAACAGATTTAGCTCATGTACTTTGACCTGTTTTGTTGCGTAGAAACTGAATATGTACATATTTTTTTTCAACAATTAAAAGACCAGCTTTAATTTTAATGCTGTATATTGAGTGTAATCCTTCCAAAACGGTGTTGATCAGGTGTAAAGGACTGATGCTTAATCTGGTAGCATTTCATGCATGCAGTGATCTCCTGGGCAATGTAGTATTGAATGTCCTTGGATTTACTGTCATCCATACTACACTAAGTGTAATAACATAAAGGGCCATCAGGGGGCAGACCCTGGTCATTCACTGGACATACTCTGAAGAGCCCTAAAATCTCTCTGATGTCAATTCCAGACTTGTCTGAATCACAATGTTAATATTAGACTCTTTGAACACATAATTTTATATCTTAATTCCTACAGTATAACATTTAATATCACCATAGCAAAACAAAATCTTGTGCTCTTCATGTTATTTTCTTCAACTTTTACGACACGCTAGCTTTCCATTGTTTCACCTTCTAACGTGCTTTCATCATGATGTAAACTCTGCTCAAATAGCCCACGATGGTTTTTGGTTAAAATTAGAAGATATTCGTCGATTTAATGGTAACTCACGCAGCCACACTGATGCTGTAATCAGAAAATAGCTTGCAGTCGGCATTGAGTCCAGATGACTTAAAATGAAGCCAAACGATTTTCATCATAACATCAGAAAAGCAGTTTCTTCCTCAAAAAGACTGAAACCATCAGCAATTGATATCAGAGAGCCTGCGCACTTAATGGCCAGAATCTGGCGTCAAGGGAACACGAGCGTCAAGTGAGGAGGAATAAAAATCGAAGTTCCGCACGTGGTTTTAAAAATAAAAGGATTTATTGTACAATGTTAAGTTTTCATGACATGTTACAGCCATTTTCAGATCTTTATCTTAAACGTGAGTAAAATAATGTCGATAATTAGGGAACATCACAGTGTTTTCGGACGAAAAGCAGTAAGAGCATGCCTTCATAAATAACTGGATAAGCAAGTTTTTTTTTGTGTAAAGTGTAATCCCTCTGTGATAAAATGAAAACATTTCGTTATTGCGTTTTATTTATTTGTTTGATTATAAAGCAAACAAAATATATTAAAACACCTCTCCAATCGTACGTGGAAACGTATCGACCTACGACTAAATCTTTTATTGTGAAAGTAAAGAGAGTCACTTCCGTTCTTACTCTTTAAATCTTTTGTGCACCTTGACGCTGTGTGAATCCGGGTCTGGGAAAGATAACGGGTCCTGCCAGCCCACAAACGAAAAATCGCCGTTGTCCGTATTTCATGTTCATATGTCGTTTGTAGTTTGTGTACCGTTTGTCTAACCAGCGACGTTGATGCCAGACCCAACCCGAACCGCCTCTCGCCTGTATTCGCTAATGGGAGCTCAGTAGCTAGCTAACTTGACGATGATGATGATGATGATGATGCATCAGTGGAATTATCCCGGTGTCTCTGACTGAGATGGAGCCAGCGACGCTCAAGTGGAGTCGCTTGCTAGCTAGCTAGCGAGCTAACGGTGCCCACCGGGATTTACCGTGCCAGAGCAGCACTGGATAACGTTAGCTAAATGGGTGCAACTGCCGTTTTATCGCGCGGGGTTTGTTGTAACGTTAACAGACATTCCCACCACTGTCCCCAGATTTGATAGAGACTGGCCATGCCGACTAGCAAAAAATGCTAACTTAACCGTTTAGGTTAGCTCCACTTGACACAATTTATCTCGCTCCAACATTTAGCTACATCTCTGGCCGTCCTTGGATGCTTCAGCGACATTAACTGGGTGAGTAACATGAGCTACTAGACTTAAACCAGATAACAGGGTCGGACTATATTCTGGATGAGGCACACGGATATTGCGCTTTGCACCAGCCTCCAGACATCCAGCGTTCGAGTCAGCGTTTGGTCTGGTCTCATAAAATACTGGACTACTTATTAGCCACCCTGTTGTCTGTGCCAGTGGGTTTCCCAGTAACTTCGTAGCCCACGGGTTGTCATACCATTTCTTCACGTCTGTTCTCGTTGTGCTAACTCAGCCAGCTGCTAGCTAGCATGTCTTGAAGTGGTCGACCACGTCCCGTGCGACTGGTCCTTATATGGTCCTGTCTTTGCATGTATTACTGTTAAGGCTAGGGAGCTAGCTAGCGGGATGTTAGGAGTAACAAATGACCACAGTTCGGAATAAATCCTCATGAATAATAACCAGGAGATAACGTCCACTACGCGTGTGTTACATTTAAATTCCACGAAACAGCCTCACCCTCAACCGGTTAGCGGCAGACACCCCTCTGTGTTTCCGGCGTGTATGGTGTATGGTGGGTTTTTTTGTGGATTTGTGTCCAGCTCAGAGCACATCCGTTTGTTTACAGTAAAGATAATGTATGCACTCACGGCACGTCTTGTATTTTGTTAAACAAGCCAAGCCGAGATGCTAACTGCTGATGTGTCTCTGTTACAGACGGTGTGTATCAGGATGGCACAGCTCTTGGACGGGGCCGGCAAACTGGGCTGGGTTCTGCTCAAGTCTGTGCTCCGTTTTATGTTTATGTTCCTCAACAACTGTGTAGCCATCCCATCCTACTGCTTATACCTGCTGCTTCTGCAGCCACTGAGAATATGGGACAGCTCCACTTTCTGGCACATTGAAGGAGTCATGTTCAAATGGTTGCTGGCCATGGTGTCTTCATGGGGCTGGATTGCAGGTTATACAGGTAAGAGGGTTTATGTTTTCACACACATTGCCATTGTTGTATGTGCTGTCTTGAATGCACAGATACGTGCTAGTGGTAACAGCGTACTGTTGCTTGCTAGCCGTAAACTTGATTTATTTACTTCTGAGTCACAAGATAAACCTCTGTTTCACTGAAAAACACACCCATCAATATTTGGAAAGCTGTTCTTTAACACACTAACCTTTGTTATAGAGATAACCATCTGACTGAAAAAATATTCCCTTTACTGCCCAACAGTGGTTCCTAATCCAAACAAAGATGTTTTTTGTGAATTTCCCTTGCGGATGAATAAAGTGCTATCTATCTATCTATCTATCTATCTATCTATCTATCTATCTATCCGTAAAGTGTCTAAAGTCTTCACTTTATACAATGTGACTCAAAATGCAAATTTTATAATATTGGTTATATTTGATATATTGATGGGACTTGATATTGGTTTATATTTTCATATAAAGTCACACATGAACGCAACACACACACGCAAGAATATTTTTTCATTCAGATTGTTAGTAGAGTCTCTGAGGACTAAATGTATCTGTAGTACAGCAGTAAGTTTGATGAATAACCTTCTGGGCTTGTGGATCTGTATTCTTCAGAGAAACAGATGCTTACCTCCGTGTGACTCTAAGTACATGAGAGACAAACTAGGGCTTGTTGCTCTGCAACTGATGACTACTGACCAGTGTGTGAACATTACACACACACACACACACACCAATGTGTAGTTGTTATCCCACAAGGTGTTTTCTCCTGAACTGGATATAATTAAGTAACAGGTGATTACATTTTGCCTCTCAAATTGTGAATGGCATATTTCACATTTCACAAGACAAATTTAGGAAATTGCTTCTATATTAATTTGTCAAGAAAATAATTGTTGTGGCACTTGAGTTTCTAAGTCCGGCCAAGGTACGGGAGTCATTTTTGGTAATAATTGTACAGACACAGTACAACAAGCATACCTAAACTGACACATACGGTAGAAGAACAGCAGGGTATCGTAAGTGTTTGTTGGTTCCACTCAACTGGCTGGTTGAGTATCTTGAAGTGATTCAGGCAGTCAGTGGTGTTTGGTTGCACAGAGCAGCGAGCAAAATGCTTACAAACTGCTAAGTGGTGTACATGGGGAGCAACACAGCGTGCTGATAAATAATGCAAAGCTTTCAGCCTATAGAACACCTGGTCTTGAGTTGAGCAATATGTGTTACACACCTTGATTGACAGAGTTTACCATACAGCCGTGTCATGCGAATGGTGACTAAAGTTCAAATGAGATATAGCATGCACTGTAATTTACAGTCTGGTCCTTCTTATGTTAATTTTGTACACTTGTACATTTACCTGTTGTAAGGTACAGTTAAATAGCATGTAAAAAAGACCCATGTCATGTTTTCTGTGTGTGTGTGTGTGTGTGTATGTGTGTGTGTGTGTGTGTGTGACACTGATGTGTTTTTAGTACAATTTGTACAGAAGAACCTGACATTTTTAATGTTGATTTGGGTCTGTACCATATGTGCTGCTTATTCTGACACAAACCAGATTTTAGCCAGTGTGATCTTTGTCTATACAGTAATATTAAAAATTCTGGGTTTTTGCAGCTACAGCTATCAACAGTTGCCCTTCCCGCTAAAATTGTGACTCATAATTTCAATCAATTGTCAAAATAATTGCTTTTTTTTAAAAAAAAAAAAATGTACTCCTTTGTCTCCATATTGTTCAGCTCTAGTATCAGGCCACATAAATTCTAAACATTTTAAACGTCACTTCAGTGCAGCAGAACTGACACATATATACAAACAAAGATGGCTGAATGGGGCCGCAGGATGATGTGAGTGCAAAAGTTAAGAGCCTCAGAATGATCTTTAAGGAAGTCTCAGACTCAAATAAAAGGAAGTGCAGTTGGTAATGTGTCGTTTTCCAACGTTACACTGTTTTGTATGTGAGAATCCCAGCTATGACGCTGTGCAGCGGCTTGATGCAGAGTAGGTATTTTGTTTGGCACATGTGGGTCATCTTGGGAGGATGACTTGTGTAGACTGCTCTCAGATTTTGGGCACATCACTAAAAGAGAGCATGTGAAGAGTCTGACAACAAATGAGACCTGAGCAGTAAATCAGTGCGGAACAATAAACACTGATGACGTAAACATCGCATTAGATCAGCTGTTTTAGTGGAGGGGTCAGCATTTAGGGGCATTAGTCCCAGATCATGTGTGAGCATCATGTTGTGACCCGCACTCGAGGACATTTTGACCAGGATGGGTCGAAGAACCCTGTTACTGTTCCCTCACAAGGCAGTCCTGTGTAACCACCAGGTCCCTGCACTGTGTGAATGACCTTTGAATCAGGACAAAACAAACAATTTAGACATTCCTGGTTTTGTTCAAGGTCACAGCTTAACTGTCAGACTTGCAGCACATATTTCCCCCACTCTTTAGACATAACAGCTGCACATGATCTGTATGTAGGTATCTCTTCCACTGACCTTAAATGCAGACAATCTGACATGCACAGAGCTGCCTACACACCAGTGTAGTTGCCCCATTCAGTATAATTCAATGTAATGTGTTTTCAGACACAGACTCTACTTTGAAGTCCTGTGCGTAATAACAGCCAAGATAAATGTTTGCAGCGTTTCCAAGTTTGCAAAAAATCCTGTTTGTATGTTTTATTCGTGACATGTTTATAGACAAATGTTTAATTATGGTTGCATTTTTCCAGATGCAGAACATTCAGTAGATTATGTGTTGCTATTTTGTTCAGCTTGCACTCAAGAAATGCCTGATGTGTGTCAGGAAAATGGGTATACTCATTCACAGCTTGACACACTGCAGACTGGAAGCTGAGCTTTGGTAAACTATCAAAGATGAAGGATGTTGCATCACCTCCACTGGAGAAGCAGAACAATGGCACTTTGTAGATAATTTACGACCACGTTATCATTATCAAATAGTAACACATACTGCATATTCTTTGTCACTGGGGCAATTTGGACAAAAAGACATATGATGATTTGCAGGAAAACTGTCTAGACCCACCACACCTGTTTAAGAAATTAGAGCTCAAGCTTCTCACCGAGGCTTAGTTTGATCATTCAGTGAAAGGTGTTGGTTAGAGCATCTATGGTAGTGTGAGGTGAAGGCACTCGGTTTTTCTCAAGTGTGTATCATTAAATGTTTCTTGAACTCTTAACTTAAACTCCGAATGCACAGGGGTGTGTACGAGAAGCATTTCACTTTGCGCCTCAGAGACAAGCTCAGAGTCTAGTTCTTCAGGCGCTGATTTTCCTGGTTCGCTATTGCAGTATTCAGTTGGGGGAAAGATGTTTCGGATACTCTGCAAACAGGTTAACTTCTGAGAAGTTGCTTTACATCTAACATCTATTTTGAAAATTTGATTGGTTGAATATATAAAATGTAAAATCTGATTATTTCCAGTCTTTTGTTTTGAAAACCAAGCTTGTTCCCTGTCATCTTGTGCAGTGTACAACTCAGCAAGGTAAGCACAGACAAGGCTACTGCAATAAAAAAATGAAAAGAAATGGAACATTGGACATTGAAGTATTCCAAAACCTCCATAATATTACATTATCCTGCATTGTCTCTCCAGCCTAATTTCACCTAATTGGTGTTAGCTAGATCTGCCATTTCTGGAAGATTTGTGAGCATTTTGATGGAGAAATGTACAAGTTTCCACGTTAATTTTACGGTCCAAGCGTTGTCAGGAGCATTAGCTTTAAAGTAGCTTTCACAAAACGGAGAGAAACCAGACGGAAGATATTTCTGTCCTTTACATGTGTTTCAAGATTAGAACCTGAAACAGTGCCTTTCTCCGCTGTGTCCTTAGTCTCTGCCTCCACTGTAAATACTTACTGAGACAAAACAGACGCTATCATTTCCTGTAATTCATCACATGAGCTATACATGGTGCTGTATTGGCCGGCTTACTGCCCCCACCATACGAGACGTTGCTACAGCACCACGCATCCTAACATAGACCCAACAGATCTATGATGAAATCTGTTGCAAACTATTTTCATAATGACTTCAATGGATTAGTTGTTGCAGCCATAGTGAGAAGCAGTTAAAAATTGTCACATGGCTTCAGGCAAAATGCTGATCTGTCACTGCTACAAAAATGTTGGTCATGGAGGTTTCAGGAAGTCTTTCAGTGTTCTGATATCTACCCTGTTGTTCTTGTAGAAATGTCATAATGACAACTGCTGGAGTTCAGCTGCCAGTGAGTGAGGTCCGAGTAATATGTGTGTATGTCATCCTGCCATAACTAAGACAACTGAGCTTTAGAAAGACTTGTCTGTATTAAAGAGCAGCTTTACCCTGGCCAAGCTAATATTGCTATCACTAGCTTGGCTGTTTCACTTAGCAGTGCATCATAAACCCCTTCGCAGTGTGTTTTATTTTACAATATAAGATAATGGTACTGTAACATCAGATACATTTCAAGAGCAGTAATATGCTGCTGTAAGATCAAGACCGTCACACATACTCCAAAAACGATCTTCATGGTATTTAAATCAAGTTACTGTTTTCGTGCTCTGCTGACGCTCCTTCTCTGTTATCAGCATGTTTTGATGTATTCAAGGGTTTATGTATACATTAGTATGTCCATTCAGTTTGTACACCACAGATGTCAGTGGTGCAACAAATTATGGTAATTGCAATTTGTTTGCCCACTTTGCAGGATTAATCTTGATTATTTGGAAAAAGGCATTTCTGAGAACTGTCGGCTTCATGCGTCAAGAATGAATCACCCTGAAATTGCTTTTCAAAAAAAATGTGGGTAGTTACACAAGTTACCTCAGAAAGCTACTGACGGTGTGAACATTGTACAGGAAGCGTTCTTGTTGTGTATTTAGTGGTATTACTGTTAGGTGGTAACTCATATTGTCATTTGACCTGACCCCCTTTTCCCTGTTGTTGACAAAAGCGGCACAAATGTATGAGGCCTGATTGGAGTGACACACACAACAGTGGACACAAACAGGTGCACTAAAGCCAGCAGGATTAAGTTTTCATTGCATGTGCCATGAGTGGGTGGTCTGTTGGACATGTGAAGAGATCAAAGATGTGATTGCACATTTGCTTGCCAGTTTTGAGTTATGTTTGAGTCTTTGATCATATCTGATCTTTACATCATATCTGATCTTTACATGAAAAACACAGTCACCCGGTTATTCATGTCCTTTTATACATGAATACAACATTATCCAGACCTCTGATCCCTGTCTGCTGTCTGCAGGGGGTGGGCGATATGACCTCAAATTTATATCACAGTAGTTTTTGTTGTTGTTGTTTTTCTTGGTGGTATTATCACAGTATTAGAAAAATAAAAGGGATATTCCAATTAAACATGATTCTACCCCCTTCTCACTCTGTTAGCATTGTAAAGGCACATATCTGAATAACAAAAGGGGTTGGGGTTGGAAGGAGTAATCTGCTCCATAATGTAGGTTAATTAGTAAATGTAATGTGAGACAGGTCTCAGGTAGACAAGGGGTAGGTTGAGGCATTTCAACAACATTTATTTGGCAGAAAAACTTAAGTATATTATGTAAGTACAACAGTCGGTGTACCATGGGGCATGTCTATCAAGTGCATTTACATACAGCAGCAACACACACAGACCAATGCGGCTCACAGCAGAGGGGGCTTTGCAGTATGAGCTGTGGAGATAACTTCAGGTCTGGCTATGTGAGACTGCTTAAAAGCAACATTAAAAAAAGAGTTTCCCACATCTATGCTGCTTCTCTGGTTATTTAATTGGCTTTAAATGAGGCTTAACATTCACACGGTTTCTCCTGACTGTCCCTCAATATTAAGTACGGCAGCATTGCTCCAGCATGAGTCTGCAGTAGATGGTACTGGTCACATTAGCTGCAGAACGTGCTAACGCCAAATTCAACAGGCTAACCAGCAAAATAAACAAAAAAGCAACATAAAAATGGCAAAACTTACAAGTTTTAAGTTTGAAATTGGTATTGATTCATCCTTGAGCTGCAGTTTTGGATGTAACTCTTGTAACACTTTGGGTTTTGACTGCTTTGACCATGTGTCAAGCTTTTTCTTCACACAGCATGGAAATTATTATATTCTTTAGTGTGAGAAAATTAATCTGCAACAATTCTGCTAACCGTTTCAGTAACTTTTTAAATAAAAGATTTACTGGGTCTAACTTCTCAAATGTGGATATTTGTCTCAAGCCCAAGCTGACATGAAAATGACCTGTTTTGTGAATATTTGGAATGTGCAGATTAAATATTTCTTGGTTTGTGACTATTGGTTGGACAAAACAAGTAATTTGCATGTGTCAACTTCAGCCTTGGGAAACATTTCACAGACCAAAACAATTCATCGATTAGTCCAGAAAAGAGGCCAATGAGTACATAAATAAGTTATGATCATATTCCAGACACCTGATTAAGGTATTCAGATGGCAAAGTGTCCTTTTGTCTTTTAAAATAAACCATCTAGGGCTGCTAACAGTTATTATTTCCTTGATTTATCAATCGCTTGGTCAATAAAATATGAGCAAATAGTGAAAAAAGCCTGACATTTAATTTTCCGAGGAATTGTTGCAGCTCTGACTAAAACAAACCAGGATCGGCTCCTGGAGAAACCAGGAGAAAAGCTTGTCACATTTCTGTTTGTATGCATACTTGGATTTCAGTGTTCCTGTAAATGTTTTGGTACAAGAATGGTCAGATTTCAGATGTGCTCAGCAGCAGGTTTGGCTCGAGTAAATTCAGTGTAGATCATTTCACTTTGAAGCTTTAACGGAAACTGCTCTTCGTTTGTTAAAGGCTCTGTACAGCCATGGTGCACCCACACAAGTGTTATCAGTTACTTGGCTGATTAGACTTGTTCTTCGGGCTGTGTGGGTGTGTACAGATCATACTTGATTGACATCTCCCTGACTGTCCCGCATCATCTTTGCTGCATCTGTTTGAGTGAGACAGTTTTAAAGCTTTATGACTCTTTTCAGTACATCGACCTCAGCTGAGCCCCATCGTGCGTCAGATCTTCGTCAAGTTATGTCTGATAGTCTCCGGTTTGACGTGAACATTTCTGATATTCTGAACAGTTTTTCTGTATGCTTGCTGGGTCTTTGACCGATGCAAAGACAGAAAAGCCCAGAAGCAATGCCAGAAGTAGATACAAACATGCATGTTGTGATAGAATCCTGTGTGAAAAGCAGCTCTAAAAGCATTAGCACTGTGCACCTTTTATAGCTTTTATTTAGGCAAAGGATATTTTTGGTGTCTTGGTAAAATTTTAATGTGTATAGTGCATGAAGACATACTGTAAGTCGAGATATACATGCAGTCATTTCTTGTAAGACAAGCAAAGGGATCAAACCAGCATAGAATAATGGCACTACATCTTGGGGTCAGTTGACAGGGTGATAGCATGAATGGGAATTAGCATCACTTTTGTTCTGAGGCCCAGAAACATATTTGCATAAGTGGAGGATGATGTTTTATTCCCTGGAGTATTGATAAGGATGAACAACACTTAATGTGGGTAATCATATTTTAATATTAATGTGCTGTGATGTAATTGATACAGCAAACTTCTAGAAGCAACGGATGGGGTCAAATTAGCGTTTAGCTTTTAATGAGCATAAGAAATTAAAGGCAATTCATGTGACCCATTTACTCCATTGAACCAACACAGAGAGACCAGGCTGGGCTTGATAAGTCGATTTA
The DNA here is from genome assembly GCF_051107435.1 of Chaetodon auriga. Classification (NCBI taxonomy): domain Eukaryota; kingdom Metazoa; phylum Chordata; class Actinopteri; order Chaetodontiformes; family Chaetodontidae; genus Chaetodon; species Chaetodon auriga. Next base: position 7,465,770 of record NC_135091.1, read on the forward strand.
GCCTAGTAGCATACTCTTTAGCATGTCACACACTGAATGTAGCCTGTTTCTACACTGTCAGATCTGATGCACTGCACAGCCCTGTGTGTACCTCAGTATGAAGTGCGACCATGAACGTTTGTGACCCGCTGGCCTTTAACCACATCAAACACTTTGGTTTTTTTACAATGAGCGTTACAGCTTCACTGAGCCATTGTGTGGCTTAAGGCTTAAAATATAAACACAACAAACAGGGATCCCTTAAATTTGTTTTGAAGGAATTTCTGTACTGAGTACAACATTTTACAGTTTCTTTCACATTGCACATCAGCCAGCATATACACAATAACAAAATACCTGCAGTAAGTACAGCCCAGCTCTAATCATAATTACTGCTGACTGTGCCCTTGGTTATTTTTTGGAGACACTCAGCTCCCTCGTAACTGACGATCAGAGTTTTTGTAAAAGCGGAAAAAGCTCCACTTCACTGTTATGTTGCTGGCATTAATTTATCAATGTTAATTGTCGCTCTTCATCCAGTTGACCCAGTATCCAGAAAGCTTTAACTATCAATGGTTTGCCACAGAGGTCTTATGTTTTTGGGACTCCTTCCTCTTTGGCCATACTTGGATGTGGACAGTCAGATTTTGTGAAGGAGATGGTGTGATGCCTTGCCACATCTCTCTCCTCCTCTAGAGAGGGAGAAAGAAGTGTGGATGGGCAGCAAGGTCAGCTGTGCACCGTTTAGCTGTCCACCGATAGCGGATTAGACAGTGTGCCTGCAGCATGGCTGTCATCCTGCTGTGCTAACTGTGTCATCTCTCAAAGACAATTTCCCTAATGTATTATATCTGACAGATGACCCATCTCTGTGATATCGTTTATGCTCGTCTCTCGCAACAATGAGGACTTCGGCGAGCATGAAGGCATGCTCCTTATGAAATGACATTGCCTTCGGGGTACCTACACCCTACACAACCCTGTCAGGTGTCACAGATGTGTCATTTTTCTTCAAGTGTGCTCTCGATTCCTTTGCTCACGGGGATTGATCTTATTCTCTGGAGGACAGGAGGTGAGAAAAAGGCCTAAATTGAACATGCCAACAACTTGTTCCCCTCTATCCCATTTTTTTAAAAATCACTTTCTTGAACCTCAAGATTTTCCTGTAAGGACGTGTGATGTTGGAACATTCAAAACCACCTTGTGTTACCCTGCAGCTCAGACAATGCTATAATGTGCATTAACAAAGGTAGAACAAACAGTAACTTAACAGGTTGTCTCTCATATGCTACAGTCTGTGCCTGCACCAAACAACAGTTAGTAGGCTAACTGTGTGGCTTTCTTATTTGTGACTGTTATGTAATACAGTAAACTAATAAAAAGGAAGCTCCTGCATTCAATATTGCAATTATTGTTCATGCCTGCAATGATGGAATGTGTTCTCCAATGTCTGCTAATGAACTGTTGAATGAATAAGTTGTGCATTGGCATTACATGACAATCTAATTGTGAACATGTTGAATAGCTAGCAGCAGGTACAGTGGGTTGAATTTCAAGGTGGAATGAGACCAGCTTGCAACCTTTGTCATTGAAAACAGCCCTGTCAGGGAAATGCCTTGGCCTTTTGCTGTGAGTCATGCAGAAATGGTTAATCTGACGGGTTGCTTGAAATGCTTTTCTCCAGGGGTTATGACAGCAGATCTTACACCTCGTTCAGTGGAGTCTTTGCTTTCAGATAATTGCATGGTTTTGGCATAAAAAGCCTGTTGTATTTAGATATCTGCCCACATGGAATATAACTGACACGATGAACAGATTTTTTTTTTTTAGACATTTCATTTCAAGAAACCTCTAATTTGCTTGCATTGAAACTTATTTCTGTATATCTGTAAAAACTCAAAGTTTTTACAGATATGGAAAAAGTAAGTCAAATGGCTCAATCAGTCTTGGGGAGAGGATGTGTGAGGAAGAACTTGCAGAAATACCGAGCAATATTGCTGTGTCACCCACAGCAAGGTCTTCACAATAATACTCTGCAGCCTATCAAATGTATTGTTCTTCACCTTAGCATTCCAGTTGTGTGCTGCACTGTCGGATCCTTCGTCACTTTATTTTGTACCAGAACTGCTTCCATCCATTTTCAAGATCATGTTCAGCCTCTCTCGTGACTGTAACCACGTGCTACGTTGGACTACTACTCAACTCGCTATCCTTCTCACTCCTGACGCCAAATAGGCCAAAGCTGCTGGTCCTAAAGAAAAAAAAAAAAAAAAGTAGGTTTGATTTCCCACAGCTGTCTTTGTGTACTCTTAGTTTGTGTAATGATTTCCTTCACTTCCCAGGGACTGTGCTTGACCTTGGTACTTCTATGCATTTGTGTACAAAAACAGAGCTGTAGCAAGAGGAAGAAAATTAGATTTTACAGTAAAGGCGGGACCTTCTTCTCTTACCTAAACTAAAACGTTTGCCGCATTGCTTTCTGGTCTGTTGAGGCTGCTATCAGTGGAGACGCTGTGATATCGTCTTTTTTTTTCCCTCTGTCTGACTGCTCTCTGTGTGACTTGCTCTTTCATTCTGACACCAAAGCCTGACATTTATCATCTTCAATCACAATGTGATTGTGTACGTTGTGCATAGCAGCATCCAGTCATCCATTTAAATAAGAAAACCAGAACCACCTAATAATAGTAATAGTAGTAATATAATAATATGAATAGGTCCAGAAATGCCAGTTAGACTAATAAGAGCTTTTTAAGAGGTGTTTTAAGGTGATTTAGTCCTGAAATAATCTGTATGATTTGTTGACAAATTTGAGTGATGCAGTCTTGTCTTGTTCTGAGGTTCTTTAGCATTTTGTGATGCACCAAATATGTCAGTCCCTTATCTTCCAGCTGTCTGGTATATCATGTCACAGTCTTGCTTAATTAAATGTTAAACTTGGGGTAGAAAAGCAGTTCTGGTTAATCTTTATCTGCCAGCAATCCTAGCGTTAATTCCCCCATACAGAGGATGTGTTCGCTGACTCTGCCCCCTAAAGCCTGACTGATGCAACATTTACATTACACAGAAGGGGAGTTGGTCAGATCTGCCCAGAACTATGGGGATTCCCAGTAAATGATTGCAGCCCAGCGAAATCTTTTCACCTCCTCTGTCCTCTGTTAATATGCAGAGCTGTCGAAGTGCGTTTAAATTTCAAAGGGAGCTCTTGTGTTCTCCAGGAGGGCTATTGTTGTCACCCCCTCATCCCACAGCCGTGTTTCCTTTTTTTTTTGGTTGCAGCTGCTGTGTGTGTCCCGTCAACAATCAGCTACAGGTGAATGGTTAGTAAAGTAGGCTGTATGCTCTGAGGTCTGACATGTAAATCAGAGAAAAGAGAGCAGAGGGCCCTTGGAGATCCACTCCTGTAGGTGCTGATAGAGACACTGGCCATTGTCTGGTTGAAAGTGTTAGTGTAGTAGAAGCACTGCATCACTGAAAATTATAAACAGCAGCAAGTGTTACTGACCATGTCATTAAACATTAATGACATGTATCTCTCTCTTTCAAATGATTTGCTATGTGCCCAGATACATCACCCGATACCAAAATGGTAACGATTAATTTGATGTGATCAATCAGCCATGATTTAATATAGATTCAATCCAGAATTGGCTGACTGTAAAGTTACAAAAACAGGAAATGAGTCATATCTCCACAGCGTTTTGTCGGATCATGATTAAAATTGTTCTTCTGGTAGATAAGACCTCATTGTACCTGTGTGCAGTGTACCCTGCTTGATGTGCCTGTTCTTGGCCAAAAGAACTGCAGCTTGCAGCTATATTTTGCATTGTATTATTTTTATCACTTTGACAGCGAACAAAGCCCTGGTACTGTTCTCAGTCGTACATGGGAGCCTTATGTGGTTTCATTGAAAAGGGAAGCATTATTTATGGATCGTAGACATGCAAATAAGCCGTATGTCCTGCTGTTGCAGGATGTAGGCCTAACCTGCTGTTTATCCGAATGAAAAATGTTATTTCAGGCCGGGAGCTCCCATACCAACAAGTCTGCTGATGTTGTTTGTTGACAGACTGATGATTATGTTTTTTAAACTGAATATTCAGACTGTAATCTTTGTCAAGTACCTGCTGTGTTCTTTTCTAAAAATAAATTAATGCTGCCTAAAAAAAGAAATAGGTGCACAAGTGCAACATCTGATACTAAGTAGAAATGATCGTGCTAATATTTTATATCCTTAAAGATAGTTCAGTACATTTAGTTCATTTAGGGAAAATAAAATTGTGTGACTCAAGAAATGAGAGCTACTATAAGTTGCCAGATGCCATAAAATGCCACTAAATAGGTTATTTGTCATGCTTTTAAGCTTTTCAGTGTCAACGTGACTGTAGAAAAAAGGGCATGCCCACTCAGGTGGGCAAAAGTTCTTCTGTTGAAGTGCTGTTTAATTTAGAACCAGTTGGAACCAAGCTAGCTGTAGCAACAGTCAGTCTGTCATCATCTTAAATGAATAAAGTGAGAGAACATTTGTACAGCATTTCATTTAAGCTTTCTTAGTCAAAGAAAAAATCCGCTAAGCCTGCCTGCAAGGCACTAACGTTGTTATAGCACAGGATATGTACCGTCGCTAACTGATGTGCTGCTCAGCAGTGACACTCGAATCAGTTACATGAATTCCTGGAGGTTAAGTCCATGTTGCATACAAAGATGTTTGCTGGTGTTTCCCGCCTTACTTGAGATGGAGTTCTACAGACATTCCAGCGAGCACTGTTTTCATCCTTCTTCATGAAATGAAGCCACACGTTGGACTGTTTCGTCCTCTCCACCATGACTCCCTCTTGTTGCATGTTTCCAACAGTGTAGAGTTTGCATGAGTTTGACATCATTGTTTTGCAATGCACAACTTTCAGAAAAACATGCTTAGTTTTGGAAATATATCCATATACATATATAGCAGTTGCACTTGCGGATTTGCACATCATAGCAGAGTGGACTGCTGGTCTTGGTGGAGGTTTCCGCTTCTTGTTCAAGTATGTTACAACTCATATGTCTTGTGGCTGTACCAGAAACCACGTATGAAAGTTAAGACGATCAGACGAAGATTTGAAAGTCTGGCACTATGTCATGAAATTAAAGACCATCCTCTTTTTTCCTGGACTGTTTCCTCTGCTCTGCTCAGAGTGGCCAATAGTGAAAGCGATGTCCTGAAACTCACTTCTGCTTTCTCAATTCAAACCACAGTGCCAACATTTTGTCATCCCCTTTTACTGTCAATTAATACACACAACTACTGCAATAGAGTAAAATGCCTCAAAATCTAGCTTTAAATGTGCCCTTTACATGATGTAATCATCAAAACGAGGGCCAGTCAGTGATATGTAAATGATTCAACATTCACTCTTAATGTAGACAAATTTGATTTTAATGTGTAAACCAGAGATGCTTAACTCTCTCCATTTGAATTATGCTGAGACAAGAAACCAATCTATCTCACATTCCCGGGTGTTTAAAGCAAACTTGTTGCCGTCAATAAGGAGCTTATTTTTGGTCCCACTGCATGATTTTTCATTTTGTGTAATACTTTTAAAACCTTGTTAACAGTTTTCATTGAACTTTGCTGGAAAGAGTTTTTGATGCAGATCTGAATTAATAGAGACCATTACACCATTTCACTGACTGACAATTATAGGAGGTAAATTTTAAAGAAGTAAACGCATTCAACGTGTTTGTTAGACCTCAGAGATACACACAGTGAGTTTTAGAGACAAATACTGAATGTAAAAGCTTTGTTTACAAGAAAAGTCCACAGGGCACTTTTAAAAGATATTATGTGCACAGCCTGTTTAACTCTGATGTCTGTGTGTTTATTTTGTCTCGCAGTAACGGAGTGGGGTGATGATGTACGGCCCATCTCTGAGGAGGAAGCCATGGTCATTGTCAACCACCAATCCACAGGAGATGTGTGCACCCTCATGATGTGCCTGCAAGACAAGGGCACGGTAAGAAGAGGGAGAATGTGTTTCCTCATTGTGTCCCTTTTAGGAAATCTAAGAATGTAACAAAGTTAAGGCGGAATAGAGTCACATCAGTGTAAATAGAAGCCATGCACTAGTTTGAACCTGCAGGGCACTTGGCACACTCTGTGTTTTGCAGAGCAGGACGCTGTCTGAGCACGTTTGTATGTGTTTGTCACTGCAAATAAGGAGTTCCACACACAAAAAAACCCTCAGAGCTTAAGTTAAGTAAGTCCGTTTGTTTAGCCAAGTGATTGTTGCACATGGTGTTTATGAGAACAAGGTTCAGTTATTATGTAATGAAATGTTATTTCTGATTAATATTTTTTTGCACTGGATTTGTCCATTTCGAGAATTATGGCAAGAGCAAGTTGTTGTTGTTGTTGAACAGGAGAGCACCATAGTGACAGGATAATACATTTTTCAAGTCAAAACAGTCGACACAGTCGAGACAGACGGCAGCAGAAAGCAGTGCTGTGGTTTGCTGCATTCAAATGGCAAAATGCAACTCTCGAACCGTCAGCAGAGTTTCTCAGGCAGCCGACAGCAGATGTGCAAAAATGCGAGTGGCGGCTGCTTTGCATTCTTTTGCACTGATCATTTTAAACAGGCAGGGAAGGAAAACGCGTTGAAACGTCAGTGAACACACCCATTCCTCTGTGTCAGTAGGACACTTAACACAACAAATTTCCACAGAAAACAGTATGTCATGTACACCTACAAAGTCTATATAGTAGATAAACATACAGATTGTGTCTGTACTGCATATATTGACACACAAAATTGACTACTATTCAGAGAATTGAAGCCGTGAAAGCTGAGAGGCATTTTCAGAGTTTTTGGGGGGATAGAAAACACTTGCTTTGTGTGGTAGAGAAAAGGCTGCATAAAATAATGAGTATTCATCTAACCAAGACATTGGACAGGCCCTAAACTCCAGCAGAGCACCTTCATCCTCAGGCACGAATGCCAGCACGCCACAAAGTGTACAACACCAGACTGTGGTGTTCGTCACTTTGCTGTTGTGTCGACTGATCAATCTGTTTTTCCTCTGTGGTAATCTGACATTTTTAGGGGCTCAGCAGCTTGTTTAATTGCCAAGGTTGACATGTCGTCCACATTTTGTTATTAACTGGGTGTACCTTAATCACATACAGAAATAACTTCTATTACCTGAAAAATAGCAGCAGCAGCAGAAGTGAGTTTGAAAATAGAACATCAGGAGATAAAAGTCACATTATCTGTCAAGCATGAAAGTCAAGTCTGTCACTTTTCACTCCAAAGAATCAACTATTTGACAAGTCGTAGCTCGCTATCCTGCCACCCTGCACAAATCATCCAGGACTGACTGTGAATTTCTGGGCTGGCGGGGGCAGCTGTGTTGTTGTTGTGGTGTTTATTTTTTTTTTGTTTTTTGGCTGAGGTTGGCAAGGCACTGGAGCTGCCGAGCAGCGCGCCGCAAACATGATGACATGATCCGCCTCAACAACTGCATCCCTGGCCCAGTTTATCCTCTTAGCACTGAAAGGACAGTAAGCCAAAGCTGCATCGGTGCAGGTCATAAGGGTGGAAGTGCTCTGAGGGGCTGTATAAGTTTGGGGCTCTGGTAACAACGCCGAAGTGGTGTGCCTTTGCTTGCCATCAAATGTGAGATTGAGCAAAATCATGGTGGGTTTGTCACAGATTTTAATTGTGTTTCACCTCCCTGTTCCAGGTGGTACGAAAAATGATGTGGTTGATGGACCATGTGTTCAAATACACCAACTTTGGCCTAGTGTCCCTGATCCATGGGGACTTCTTCATCAGACAGGTAAGAGATTCACAGTCGGCACCAAATGTCTTATTAGGTTTACTTTTTCAATTGCGTCTAATGTTTCATACTTAATGTTTGTTTTATCGTCACGCATGTTACTCAGCCATCAGGAGATGAACATTAACACGCTCTGCTGCACGTTATTAACGCTACATTTACATCCAGTGAGCTGCCCAGCAGGTTTTTTTAGTTGGCAAGTTAGCCTCAAGGCTACATCATCAGTGAATGACTATTTTCCCTCACGCCAACGCCTTGTTTTTCCCTAAAGATCTCAAGATTAAAACATAGACCTTTAGGCCATAACCCAACTCTGTCAACCTCCTGGCCACTGCTGGCTTGTTATTCTGTGCTCTGCAAAATAGGAGTAGCTACCCATCTGCTTGTCCCAGCTGGGCAGCAGATATGTTAGTGGGTTTCCTACGGCCATGGCGTCCTCTGAGAAGGATAACGGCACTGGACAGTAATGTGGGAGGGCTGCTCAGCCCCGCTGGGTCAGACTGACCCTTTTGTTGTGGGGGCAGCTGGAACAGCGCATCCTGCTCTGCCAGGCCTACACATTGAGCCTACAGGGCTCCTATCGGTCAGGGAATTCCTGGAATATCATGCAAGTTTGAGAGGTTAATCCCAGGCAGGGAGCAATGATTCACTGCAGATTCATAGCAAATCAAAATGTCATAAGATTTTGGGTGGATCCGCTCACAAGAAACTAAAGAGATATCTCATTCGCATCTACTACCTCAAAATAGAGTTGTTTGTTTTGTCATGCATTTTTGAGGCTAAGGGTTGATTCATAATTGCAATAGATTTTTCCTGGAAAACTATAACATAATATTTTGTGGGACTTCCCTAAGACAGTTTGACGAGAATAATAAAGCACTGCTAGGCTGCACACTAGCTAGCATTAGCTACCCAGCCAGTCCAGACAGACTGAACAAAGTTTAATGTGCACACTGTTCTTTTGCGCATTACCCCTCATTGCCAGAAATAATCACATCAGCAAACAAACCGAGGGTCAGTCAGAAGATCAGTGTTCAGATCAGATTCTTTGTCCGTCTGTCCCTCAGCATTAGATTCAACAGTGAAATTCACGACAAGATAGCCAAAACAAACTCGTCATCCAGAGTCAGAGGACACCACGATTGTGCAAGTACCGTAACTATCCATGTCACAGTTCATGGGACTGTTGTGACACAAAGCAGCAGAAGTAGCCAGCTATCATCTATGATATTTTTCGACTGGGGGAAAAAAAAGTAAACTTGATTTAGCCGTACAATACATCAGTCTATACACATTTGATGCCTTAGATGTTGGTAATGAGCTGATCTTTTTCTCCATATATATTCTCTGTGGGACTAAATGGGACTTACTGGCACCAGCTCCAATAGTAATGATATTTAAAAACACCATTACTTAATGTCAATGACAGCACTGCCGATAGACCGTCTCCGTTGATTTGTTTTGTCGGGAGAATTAATGAAAGCCTATACACACCCTCTACCATTTTTTGAGCTGCAGAAACACCACAGCCACAGCAAGAGGGAATTAAAATTTTTAGGTCATGGAAATGCTTTGCCATGGAATTTCACATCAGGCACTGAGCCGAGGGTGAAGCACCCTGAGCCTGCTAACGGCCAGACGAGCTGTAGCGGAAGGCCTGAGCAGGCTTGGCCATTTCTGCCATCCTGTCTGTGATCCCCCCTGGCGTTCCTGTGTGTGCATTCCTGACATCCATCCCTAGAATACTTCACACATGCACACAGCACAGCAAGCATCTGCCCCAGCCTCCCAAGCATCTGCTGTCCACTCAGGCCGGCAGACATGTCTCCAACATCATTATACACAGCACAACACAGCAGGCTTTGATGGCAGTAGCACAGTTACTTGTGGTGCAGGCCTGTAATTGAACTTTTAGTGTACTGTTGGTGTTCTCAAACTCGGGAGACCCTTCAAATTAAAGGCATATCTCAAAATAGAAAGTCTGGCCAGCTAATTAAAAAAAATAAGTTTCCATGAGAGGAATTTAAATGGATGAGATATAATTTTAGTTTGCTTGACCAAATGTTAGCCGGGAACAGGAAAAAAATGTGTAAGTGTTGCTATGTGTGCTCCAGAGATAAAATTAACTACATTAAAACAGCTCTGCACCTACTTTACATTTTTACATAAAAAATGTAAATTATGGCCATATTTACAACCATTATCTCATGTCACCTGGGACACTTGCTTGTCAAAGTGAGCACCCTTGTTTTAGTTGATTCAGTCTGAATGTTCACTGTGACCAGTGGTGAATGCACGTACACTGTGCACTTTTTATTTCTTTACATCATGCACTCAGTATATAAATAATCTAAAGAAACTGCTCAAACACAACTGTCCTGCGGTAACATCATACTCGTATAAAAGGTATAATGTGCAGCTTTTGTTGTCTGTGTTAATTCAACTTAATGGGCATTTTGGATGCTGCAGTTTGTGGTGCTGTCAAATTGTATTAATTTATACTGACAGATGTGTCTTATATTTCATCCACCCCATTTATGTCAGTGCTTAGAAAAACACCCCTCAGTGTTTAACAGCATGCAATTCAGCAGCAACATGACCTACAGCCTCTGAAATATCAGTTAAGTTGAATCAACACTTTTCAGTTTCAACAAAAACTGAACAGTTTCACCTTCATCAAGGTAGGATGTACTGCAGGGCTGCTGTATGAGGCTGTCTTAGCTTTAGCCAGGTGTACTTAATAAACATGCATGCACAAGCATATGGGAGCATTGCTGAAAGCAGAGCAGGTTTGCTCACTTGAGAGGCAGGTGGCCTGATAACTGCAGCTGTGGACAAACCATCTGATGATGCAGTCAAATCCAAACCTAGGTCCAAATGCAAAATATTAAATAAAAAAAAAGATATTCCCCCGATATTGGGAAACAGGAGAGGTACTCAGTCTGAGTAACAGAAGCATTATGGAGATCATTTCCTTCAATCCATGTCGGTCTTGTAGCTGCAGCAAAACCACAGCGACAGCCTCAAGGTCATGTATAGGTTTGTGGTGTGTTTGAATGCCCGTCTCTCTCTGTGAATCACAGAGTTTGTAGCTGCAGCTAAGACTAATTCTTTACTGATCTTTGTTTTGGCAAAAAAAAAAACTCATGATATTTAGCCATTGTCTTTGTGCTGTTAACAGTTTTACTACATACAGCAGCACATGTGCTCACATGACATATACAGAGTTCAGCTTGGCAATGCTAATGCATTTAGAATGGCTTTTGACCGTGCCTAGCTAAAAATCAATCCCATTCCTCCTCGTCCCGTCACTGCTAATGCTCTTAATGTTGTCAAGGCCATCATGTTTTTGCATCCATTTCACTCGTGCCATTAATGCTGCTCTGAGTGCTCCACAGTTTTACTGCGTCTAACTCCTGGTTTGTGTTAGCTTGTTTTCATTTGTTTGGTTGTTTGTGTGCTGACAAAACATCTATCTTATCAAGGGAATGAATTAGCACTTAGCCTCAATTACTTTGTTTCCTTGAGGCAACTAAAGAAACTGTTTGAGATAATTGCACTTGTTTTGAATGTAGTCACCTAGTTTAAGACCCGTTTTTAAAGCGCTGATGGTCTGAAACAACTGAAACTCCACTGAAGTCTCTAGTGACATAACCTTATCACCTGCGCCTATATGACAAATTAAACTGTGATGCTTGTATTATTTATTTCCTTAACATATGTCCTTCGTTCCTGCAGGGTAAAGCTCACCGAGACAAGCAGCTGGTCTACCTAAAAGATCACCTAGACAAATACTACCACAGCCGCGACAGGAAGTGGATAGTGCTGTTCCCTGAGGGCGGCTTCCTGCGCAAGCGACGGGAAACCAGCCAGTTGTTTGCCAAGAAGCATTCTCTCCCCCACCTGACCCACGTCACGTTGCCTCGTCTCGGGGCCACCCACGTTATCCTGAAAACCCTGTCAGCCCAGCAGGAGAATGGCAGCGTGGGCAGCGAGACTGGGACCCCCAACCAGACAGGTAACAAACACGCACACACACAGACACACACACACACACACACACACACACACACACAGACGCACACGCTATAGACTCATGCAGAAGTAATCCCTCTCAATCCACACATATCACCTACTGAAGTGTGGCCGTGTATTTATTTTCAGAGTTGCTGCCCTCTGCCTCTATTTTCTGATTTTCTTCTTATTTTGCTGTGGTTGGGATATTTCTGGGCTGCAACCTTTGGGCAGCTGGTTCGTAGCACCAAGCCAATAACAGCGTGCAGCCGAGGTCAGGACATTATAAAAAGGTAGCAACCAGGTGCCAGACTGTAAGCAGCATGCATCTAAGTGGAAGCTAGAAAATGGCGGATACGGCCCTGAAAACGTTTTGTTTACAGACAGTAACAACAATTCCTGCATCGCATACCTTTTAGTATGTTTTTTGTTTTTTTTGTTTTTTTGGCATTTTATGCCTTGATTGGAGAGCAAGAAGTAGATGCAGGCATTAAGTGAGGAGGGAGATGGGGACATGCAGTATATGTATTTAGTTTTGATTGCATTGTCTGCACTTTAACCCCCTTGGCCACCAGGGTGCCCCTCCTCTCTGACCTTCAGTCGTGTTTTCACAGGCTTTTAAAAGCTATGAAGCGAGCACACTTCAGAAGCCTCAGCTGCTACTCCTCTTGCTGTAAGGTGAAAATGTTTTCACATTAACATTAATCTGGAACAGGCTGGATATTTTTTCTGATTGACAGCCAGTAATTGAAACGTTAAATGGATTTTGAGTACATTGTATGAGGCCTTTTGATGAAGGTGGGATTGAATTTGAAGGTGTTCTTTGAAGTTTTCTGCATCTCAGAAAGTGGAATGCTGTTTCTGGGGAAGTCTGGCAGAAGTCATGATTTTTCCTCCTTCACTTTATAGTCGTTGTGAACTCTCAACTCCGCTGTGTACTGACGTAGATCAAATGTGGTCTTATGTTGACTAGAGAGTCAGGTGTGGAGCATGCTTCAGACATGAAGCATTAAATTATCACCTGTGTGTCCCATGGTCCTCTGGGAGTCCGGTTTTTAAATGAAAGGTGACTGGTGGTAAGGATTGCCAGGAGAGGAAAGAGGTGACATGCAAAGGTGCCAGAAATTGCATCAAGGTCCCTGAAACCCCAGTGGTTCTTGGCAGGAGAGTAATTTTTCTGTCTAGAGACCAGCCCTAAATACAGCCAGTGAGCAGGAAGATAACTCTGCAATTAACAACCTTTGAGAGGCAAATTTCTCTTTGGACACTTGGTTTTGTTTGCAGCAATTTAAAGGTGTTTTCCAAATGCCACAGAAGTTTAAGCATATGGTCTCAGTCTCTCTTTCTCTCTGTCTCTCTCCCCCTTCTTTTGCTGAATTTGAAAAACAGCAGTTAGCATGTTTTTCATGCTGTCATGCTCTGTGCCTTGCTTCAGGGGGAGGCTGATACCCCCTTAAATCTGCATGGCGGACTAATGCAAAAATACATGGTCATGGATTTACAAAGCAAAATTGTCCAGATAACTCAGCAAACCTGCTTCTTGGAACTGTTCCTGACAAAAAGCACAGCGTTAAAACGGCCATAAACCTACAGAAGCAGTGAGTCCCCCATGCCCGTGCACACTGCACACTTACCCAGTGGACTCTCCTGGCTTTGGTTCAAAATCCATTTTAAGGGTGTGCTGTGTTAATTGTAATTTAGAGAGACTTTGGGCCAGCATTATTGAGAATGTGGCTCAGGGACTTTAGCCCTCCCCAAGTTTGCTAACACAGCTCTGTGTCCTACAGCCTCAGCACTAACAGCAAGATGCTGTCAGTTTATCCCTCTACAGGACAGACTGTCAAACCAAAGGAGACATATTTCTTAATCGGCAGTCATAAAATTTAGATAAAGGGGAGCCCAGATTCATTTATGTGCTAACCGATGTGCTGTATGTGCACTTCTTTCTCTCGCTTTTTGCTAATTTAGCGCAAATCTTCACCATCTCATCAGAGTCAACTAACGCTGGTGACATCAGAGGTTTTGTTTATAACCTCAGGCAGGAAGGGGGGATTTTTAATTATGTTAGGGTTTTGGACATGTCCACCCCTCACGCGTAATAGCACATGATCTTTTTTCCCTGCTTTTGTTTACTAGTTTCAGTTCATATCCCAGTTCTCTCTTTATCGCCCTGTGTCCTCTCCTCTGTTCCAGCAGCTCAGGAGGAGGGGAAGCTGGTTGCTGCAGCAGGGCTTGTCCTTCCACTTGAATCTAGCTAATGGCATTAAAACCTAGGGCAAAGAGAAAACACACACACACAAAAGAGGGCTATGTCCCTCACTCCCATCCTGTGTGTGTGTGTGTGTGTGTGTGTGTGTGTGTGTGTGTGTGTGTGTGTGTGTGTGTGTGTGTGTGGCTGATCAAAGACACAGCTCTGTCTCCCTCTGACCCTCCCTGATGCTCTGCAGAGGTGCCCACAGCTTGCTGACTCACTCAGAGACAAATGGGCCACTTGGAGAAAATAGGATTTGATGTAAATGTGTGTGCCGCTGTGTATCAGCCATGCAATGTCAACCGGGCTAAAATACACTGCACAGCGCAGATACAAAGCACAAGGGTCATTGGTCGTCAGTGCAGTTGCTAGCCTGCAGATAAGGCTCAGTGTACTGCTAAGATTGATAAGGTTTACTGTATGTGTTATAAAACCATATTTGCAGTTGGCAGGTAAGCAAAGTTCACAGTTGTGAGTCATGTAGGCTGGGAGTGGAGCTCCATGTGACCCAAAGTTAAATGTGTTTGATAGCACCAACCAATCAGTGGTAGTTTTTACCCATGTTTTATTCAGTGGGAGGTACAAGTGTGCAAGCTTCAAGTGTTGTTATTGGTCTGCATAGTGGCCTGATTGAGAGCCAGATATCTGCTAGTGCATTTCCTTCCGCCTACTGTTTCCAGAAGTACAGGGCCTGTCTGATGTCATTTTAAATTACCGTGGCTGCTGTTATTACAGTATTGTTTGTCACAGCGTATAGGGCACCAGCGATACCTTGGCTCAGGGCCCCAGTCTTTGGCCGGCCACTCACAGGAGACGATGGCTGCCTTTCAGCACACTTGGACCAAGATCTGGATCCAATTACCCACACAGGGATAGCTGTGGTGTCAGCCAGCCCCATCAATACCAAGGATGACTATCACGTCACCGTAACTTTGGTATCAATGAGCCAGCAGCCTGTGCATCAGCTGCTTTTTCCCCCTTTGCTTTATCTTGTGTTTTCTGAAACCAGTATAACCAGCTAAGTAAACTGGGGTGTGCATTCTCAAAGTTCTTGTGTAATTCATAGTCTTCTGCCTTTAGTTTCCATGTAGGCGCTCAGCTATGCAGGGAGCTAAACACTTTCAACAAAGATTGAAGACAACAAATGAAAAGATAAAAGATATAAGAGGATGTTATAAAACAGAGTTAAGCCATGTTTGTGTTTGCAACACATTAGCCTCAGACAGCTAGCTGAGGTAGCAGGTACTAACTTGATCACAGAAAAACTAAATAAAGAAATGGCAAATCAGCAATCACAAATCTTGTATAATAGTTAAAAAAGCACAAATAAAGCATTTATTAGTCAGGTATATTTCCATCAAAACCAGTCTGCAAGCTCTGAATTATTTTGTGTTCGAATGGGGGTGAGTATTTGGATAAAATGCTTTGTCATGCTATATGTAATTTTGTGATGGGATACTGATATATATTCTGGAATAGCTGACAAATCAAGATGCAGAGTATGTTTATAATCCAATATTGTTATAAACTAGCCCTGTTCATTGACCTGCAACACAGCAGAATCTGCTACGGTAGATAAAGTTCTATTATTTCATGATTTATATCATATCAGAGGATTTTAAATGGCCAGCATTCAAAATGAATTGGATTTTTTGGTTACTATGGGTGCCATTGTTTGTTGAGAAGAAGGAACTGTGATTGACGAGGTGTGTTACATGTACCTGCATGAACATGGCATACCTAAAGCAAAGGAACTCTGTGTTTGTAAACCATAACTGTCTGGAATATCTCTGTCACACTCTTCTACCCCCCTTTTCTGTGTTTTTATGCATGCGAAAAGATGAAAATTAGCAACATTTCCCTGTTTTTACTGCCGTTGACACTGACAGAGTGTGGTGTGTAACGTGGTCGATCAGTCATAAAAATTTAACTCGGTCTTGTCACACATGCGTGGCATGTTTACCTCGCATAAAGAAGCCAGTGTGCTCAGAGAGGGAAGTGCTTTGCGGCACAGTAGCAGCAGCCTGGGCTGTGACATTAGTCAAGCAGTCAAATATGCTGCACTGCTTCACATCAAGCTCATTTTAGATGTGTCTGCGCTGACCGAGGCTGCTTGTGTTTTCTCCGTCACATTTGACAAGCTTGTTCAGCTTAAAGGAACAGCGTTTAGGTAATGCGCTTGTTTGCTGTGAAAGCCCACAGTCGGCTGTTAAGGTTGTTATCAGCTTCGCATCTGCATGTCCAGCACAAAGGCACGTCTGGGCCTGTCTGGAATAGCTAAGCTCCAGTGCTTGATGCAGGGGAAACGTATATCATCAGCCGAAAGTGAAGAAATATGGCTTTCAACATTGTTGTAGTGCTGAATCAACTCTTGTGTGTTTCTCAAGATTTACCACTCCCAACTGTGACACACATCAACATACTGTGGAAAGTCACTGCTTCCTATCTGTCAAAAGCCACAGCATACAAACTCAGTGTTTGAGTCAAACTCAGTCCTGCAGGTTTCGAGTGAATAGCAGGCAAAAAGTTAAATGTAGAGACGATGCATAATCCCTATCATGCACCTCCTTTAATTTCTTATATTTTAATCTTATTTGCGGTTACATGCAGGTGAGCACATAGCTGACCCTGCATAATGTACATGAATACTTGCGCACACGCACCCTCACAGCTGAGATGTTTTTATCAAGCGTTTCTCTCCCATCTGTCATCTTGCGCCTCCCTGTCTCACTGCTTTCTTCACCCTTTTTCCACTTCTTCTCCACCTGTCTTCTGTCTCACCCTGCCATTAATAGAGGGTGACAAATTTAAGACTTTCATTTGGTAAAATAACGTGATATTGAGGTGAATATATTTCTTTTACTGTGACTCATAAACATAACCGCTTGCCAAATTCTGTCAAGTTAGGACTTCAGCTGGTAAAACTGTGTTTTCCACCAGTCAGTTTGGCAGGTAACCAGCCTTCATTTGGCTGCACTGCTGTTATATAAAAATCTACAGAGACACTTAATAGTTAGAGAGCTGGACAAGCAGGGTTCAGCCTCTTTGATGGCATGCATCTGATCTATGGAAGTGTCATTGAATCTCTGCAAGCTGTGAGGCTGCTGAGCCTTATTGGTTGTCGACAAACAAAAAGGCTTTCAGTGTGAGGATGATTTATGTATACCAGACCTAAATTACAGGGTAGTTGAGCCTGTTCTTGCCTAGATCCCTGCCTTTCAAATGTGTCCTAACTCAGCCCCTGTATTTGTGCTTCTTCCATGACAGTTAATAAACGTAAAGGCCTGCAGTGGGTAATAGATGTGACCATAGCTTACCCCAAAGCAAGACCCATGGACATCCAGACCTGGATCTTTGGCTACAGGCCTCCTACAGTCACACATGTACACTACAGGTAAGAATAAAAAGAATACAAATCTCAGTCATTACATTCACATTTCCATTCACATTTCCATCCAAGGTACCTAGTTTTCAAAACTGTCATTTGTCATTCACGTGAGAGAGGAACAACAGAACCATTTTTGCTATGCAAATTTATGATGCAGCTGGCATGCAAAGAAACTGCATCGCATGAAAATGTAGCACATCACACCATGAAGTAAGTTACTGACATAAGGTTAGGAGTTTTGTGCTATTGATGCATTTTAAACTTTTTACTTAACTACTGGTACTTTCAGGTCATTAAGATCTATCCATATCTGGTATGTCTTCACAACAAACCAGATATATATATATATATGTCCTTCATAAGAGAACTCTATATCACTGGTCTGTGATAGAGTAACATGTCAGTCAGGTGTGGTACAAAAAGACTTTTACACTATTCATGTGACTCGCTATCGGGGGAGACCTTGAGGACTGCCCACCCACTGATAGAACAAGTTCACTGCAGACACAGCTGTCCACAGGGCCCCTTGAAAGAGTTACAAGGTGCGTTCACGTATCTCAGCCTTGTCTTTGTGTTCGGCACCCTGTCATTATGTTATCTGATGTATGCAACGTGTTTGCTTGCTTTTCCTCTGTGTTGATCGTCGCGTAAAATCACATAATGTGTAATGGAGTGTTAAGTTGCCAGCCTTGGCTTCAGATCTGACCTGGTATATACATAATGACATTTATAAGCATTTACAGAAACTCTGGCCCTGCTGAATCATTTAGTTGCTTAATTGACAGCAATTTGAAGATATCACCTCATACATTTGGAAATTATAATGACCATTTTCTTATTTTAAAATAATAAACAGATGAATCAATAATGAAAATAATTGTTAATTACAGCCTTACATTATTATATTTGTGTAGTTTTAAAGCAGTGTTTCTGCATAGTTGACAACCCTGATCTAGTGCTGCTTTACAAATGCTTGAATTTGACAATGACAGAACACAAAGACATTTCAGGTGGTGATGTCACAGTACAACCTCATCGGCTTTCAAAGGACATGTTGACTTCTAATGTGACAACTTGGAAAAACAAAAATGCGAGCTGTAATAAAAACTAAACACATTCATCTTCCTGTATTCTGTAGCTAAGTATA
The DNA here is from genome assembly GCF_051107435.1 of Chaetodon auriga. NCBI lineage: Eukaryota > Metazoa > Chordata > Actinopteri > Chaetodontiformes > Chaetodontidae > Chaetodon > Chaetodon auriga. Next base: position 7,484,370 of record NC_135091.1, read on the forward strand.
TCGCTGCTCTTATGCAAAACAAATGCATTTGCCCCTCGCATTGTCCTGCTGTCAGCGCCCTCCGGGTTCCCCTCTAGTGCTAATCCATCCACTCAAGGATATGATGGTGGGCCAGGATTAGATTTTCTGTAGCCTCGGCTCAAGATAAATGTGACACTCTATGCATTGTCTTGGCAGGGAAGATCAGAAGGGACTCATCCAGGCTCATCAGGTAGAAGTCAGCTTGACCCTCAATGCTTTCTTTTGCCCCTGAACAACCTCCTGACGCAGCTCACATGTGTGTTCACCTATGGGTGCAGGGTGGGATAGGGCAAACCAAAAGGTGATTTATGAACCTCTGGCTCGCCGGCCCCTCTCCGGAGTCTTCTCTGCCCACTTGGAATAAAGCTAAGGACTCATTAAGTCTGTAATTAGACGAGCAGAGGATGCACTAGCCCCACTCCACCTCGGGGACTCTCTAATCAGCCATTGACACAATCAGCTTCCCTCGCTTGGTCAGCAGCTCTGCAGCCTGGGGACGGACAGGGAGGCACCCAACCAAGCTAAAGGCACAGCTGTTCCTGTTACAACTGTGCACACTCAGTTCCAGCCGTGCAGACGACACTGATCACACAGAAGTTAGTCTCATGCTGGTACAGGTGCAGAGTCAACAAGAGGATTAATCTGCCTGCTGATCAAGGGAACACTGTGGGGGAGTGAGCAATATGATGCACTTTGGTGATGCAGACGGGAGAGGTGGCTAGACAGGTGTGCCACCCGACCCCACCACAGTGTTTCTGCCGTGCCAGGTTAGGACAGTGTCTGTAGTGAGTGCAGAGTTTTTTTCACCGGCCAATCTTCTAGTACACAGCACAGCACAGGTTCAGGCATCACGAACAGTATGCAGTCACACAGGTCAGTCAGTGATCCTCACACAACACAAAGACAGACGAACCCTTCCCGACATCTTCATCCATGTCATCAACAGCATCAACGTGACAGTAACATCAAACAAACTTCTAATGATTCTTGGACATTGATTGTAATGTTGAGAGTCTTTAAGTTGTTTTGACAAATTCTGCGTCACCGCCTTTATCTGAAAGTTTGTCTTTCATTCAACAAAACTTGACAAACCTCAGACTGGGTCAGTCAAGGATTTTGAGGTCTCCGGGGAAGTCGGTGAATTTTACAAATGGGTCATTTCACCAAAATACGCTGCACATGCGCAAACTGAACCCAAAAATCTTGATGAAGAACCGATATGGGGTCACAACATCGGACATTTCCTAATTTGATAAAATAAAATGAGCTTTTAATAGCGTTTCCTTGGGAGACACAAATCAAATTTAAAAACCAACCTGATTACACTAATGGTGAATAACACTGCGACGTATTGAGGATAGAAGTGTAATTTTTGCAACCAGAATGTTGTAGAATGTTGCCAGACGTCAGTGGTAGTGTTGGTGGTGTGTTCGGGTCCAACGGTTGAATAGAAGACATGATGCGTCTGAGCATTCTTTGTAGTCGTGTTGGTGTTTTGAGGCCCTAAATCTGCCTGCTTCTATGCGAACTGTCCTTGATGATAGACCGCCGTGTGCCTCCTGTGTTATCTTTTTACGGAGCTGTATAGATTACTACTGCGCCTAAGCCTCCGCTTCAGAACAGGCAGCTGAGAATTGAGTAATATTCTAGATGAATCCACGCTGAGCGCTCTGCACGTTTTTTTGTGTGTGTTTTTTTTTTTTAATCCTTCCACCTCCCTCTTCCTCTCACTGCCTCCAGTCCTCACCCCTCAGCCTCACCCTCCCTCACTGTGTCTCCTACCCTCTCCCCATATAATCTCAGACTTCCAGATTGCAGCATCATAAGCCCTCTGTGAATGGCAGATGGGAGAGTTAGGTGGGCGTACAGAGGCCGAGCAAGGGCAGTAGTGGGTGTTAAATACGTTGAAATCCTTTTCTTTTAAATGCACCTTCTCCTCTTCTTTTTTTTTTTTTTTTTTTTTGCCGCTGTGTGCGTTTCTGAAAGCTGCTGTTTGAAAATATCTGAGAGGTGACGTGATTTATGGAGTCTGAGTCTGCCTGGTCATCACATGGATGCTTTCGAGCAGCACACCTGGCTTTCCGAGACAAAGTGCTCACACTGAATTGTTGAGTTTGCTGTAAGATATCTGAGGCAGATTTTCTTTATCTCCGAGCACTTTGTGGAAAGGTTGCAAAGTCTGTTAACGCTAGATGTAAATCAGAGACCGCATTTCCTACTTTTTTACCAAGGTCCATTCAACACCTCACCCAGGATCAATATCTCACACACGTGTTTTACCTGTGACTATAATGAGTGCCTTGGTGATTAGAGGTGGTGTCTTGGGATAATGAATGAGTAGAGGGTTTGTTTTTTTTTCCTTTCCCAAAGGCTTACGGCCATCACATGACATTTGTGATGATATAAACCCATTACAGGAGTCATCCCCCACCCATATTCACTTCATTCCATGGAGAATCCTCTGCTGGCGTCAGAGTTCAAAGCCCATCGGCAGAGGTGGAAGACTGGATATCTGCAGGCCTTTAAAAGCACTGAAATTAGTTTTCTCTAATAAAAGCTTTCGAAGACACCTTAAAAAGTCTTACATTTTATTTATAAAAGTCTTACAGGTCCAGTGTGTATGGGGGATCTGTTGGCACAAGTGTAATATAATATTCATAGTTATGCTTTCATTAGTGTATAATCACCTGAAGCTAATAACAGTTGTGTTTACATTACCTTAGAATGAGCTCCTTATATTTACAGAGAGCCACAAAGTCTGCCATGTTGCACCGCCATGTTTCTACAGTAGCCCAGAACAGACAAACCAAACTCTGGCTTTAGAGCGGGCCTTTCACGTTTTTCACAGCCATCATAGGGGTGGGTGAAGTCAGGGGTATGCAGTTGTTTGCAATCTGCAACCTCATTGCTAGATGCCACAAAATCCCACACATTGGTCCTTTAACTATTTTTGTCTTTCCTGCCATAGACAGGAATGTGACTTAGAGAGTGGGCACCTGTAAATTAAAAGTAGGATTTTCATTTATTTATGGCCAGAAGCTGTTTAAAAAAAAAAAAGAAAGAAATGATCTGCATATATTCACATTTCAAAAGGTCCTTGAACCAATCAAATCATGTACAATGAACGCTTCTGTCAGAAAAAATAACCTAATCCAAGCTTAAAATTGTGATATCCCTGAAGTTGACTGCACTGCGTTTATATGAGCAGAGAGGAGAGGACATGAGAGATCATTTGTAGAGGTCGGAAAAATATAAATAGTTCAAGATGTATGTGTGGAGCCCCGCCTTCTTTCTGCCTCCGTGCGACAGCTGTGGCTACAGGCGTTACGTTTTTGGGTTGTCAGCACGTCGCTCTGTTCTCGTGAAGGCGGCATCTTAGGAATTCCTCGAGGGAATTTCTTCAAACTTGGCACAAATGCTCACTTGGACTCAAAGATGAACTGATTAAGTTTTGGTGATTAAATGTCACTTTGACCTCAACTGACAACTTGACAGGTTGGCAGAGGCACACAATGGCGAGACAGTAATTGTAGTTACCAGTGTTTGTAACACCTGTGGGCACTTTTTTTTCTTTCTTTTACTTTTTTTTATTATTTTTGTCATCATAACTGTGTTATACTGCATAAAAGACATTTGTCACTTCGGCCTCCTTCCAGCCATGATTCTGCTGTTTCCATAGAGGCGCAGGACTTATGCTGTTTTTTGCTGTGAAAAATGAGCCCACAGTGAATAAAAATGTGACAAGAGCATAAAAATGCCCAGAAACTGCTTTGGGCTCTAAGAGTTAGTCGTTTCTGTGGAGTTTCAGTCAGCTCCATTCGACCTGCAGCAAAATGTGTCTCTGATGCTAGCTGCAGTCAGTAGGAAGCTCATCAACTCATTATAGCAAAAACTTACATGAATTTGATTAGTTAATCAGTCAATGAATTACTTGCAATTGGTTAATCGGTTCATTAATTTGTCGAAGTCGTGTAAATTGCCTTAATTGTGTCGCTCTGAATAGTAACGTACTGCTGGGAAGTTCAGAAAAATGTGATATTGTAATAATAAATAATTCTAGGCTATACTGCCCTGACTGGTTTTCCATCATACATTTAATACTGCTTTGGCTGGTATGATTGCGAAACAGGTTTTGAATGAAGTTTTATATATAACTTTGTGAACACTACAGAAACCCTGCAAGAATTTTGGCGTAAATGCAGTGGAGTAAAAAGTACAAAATAGCAGAAAACAGAAATACTAGTATAAGTACCTTGAAATGTAACCTGAGTACAGTAATTGAGTAAACGTTGTGAATATAAAACTTGTCACAGACTCTCGGGGGCTTGTATTAAAGATATTCAGATTCTGGCATGTCTGTTGTTGTTGTGTTGTAAAGGTTAAACTCAAACATGTTCCTCAGAAGCAGCAGGGTGAACTGACGTCTGTGTGACTGTAAAGATTCCATATCCACTGTGACTGTGGTTTCATGGGCCCTTACTTCTGACCTCTGCACTGATCAGAGGTCAGTGCTCCTGTGCTTAACCTCTTCACTGCTCCTCCCACACCCTCCGTCTCTCCCCTGTGTCCTCAAATCACAACAGCGGCGCTCTGCCAGAGGCATATGGCCATGGTGACCAGATGAAAGTGTGCTGCTGCCACGTAGACACACAGATCAAAGTAGGCATAAGGGGAACAAAAATATTTGCTGGACACTCGAGTTCAAATCCAAAACGGTCACTCTCACACTAGTTGTTTGGTTCAGATTTCATCATCAGCACTACATGGCCTCATGAAGGAAGTCATGCAACACTACCGCTACTACTGCCACTAACACTACTGTCATGAGCATTATTATATTGCATGTTAACCTCACAAATCATAAATGGTGACAGAGAGACAGGGACAACAAAGAGAATAAATGTGAGAGCAATGCTAACAGTTGTGAGGTCATTTTTAAAGAAGTCACAACGTAACACATCTCTATATTAATGTTTGACACATCATGATGCTTGTTAATGAGATAATACGACCACATGACTGCCAAAAAAAAAAAAAAAAAACAGGACAGAGATGGGATTTTCCCTGCAACAGTTGTTTACTTTAGGATTAGCTGTTTGTCTACTGGATTTGACACCCTTACAGTAAACACTGGGTTTTCCTCCCAAGACTTGGTTTACACTAATTCCATTTTAGCCACTGAGGGCATGAGTGAGCAGCTGATTAGCAGTCATACAACTGGATATCATATATATGTGTATCTGTGCATCTGTAATAATGTGACAGCCCTAAGAAGAAGAACCTGGTTTGCACTGTTGTGTTAGTTAATACGTTGTCAGTCTTTAGTATGCACAGCCTTTTTAAGCAGCAGTCATGGTTATTGTGAACAGAAAGCAGTCTTACGTATCAGTATGTTGCCAGTTTTCTCAACTTGTCTCCCTCCGGCCAAGCCCCTTTTTCACATCTGCTGGTGAAGACTCTGTCGTGTCCATTGTTCTGCACCATACCATTTCCTGGAACAGAGTCAGCCTTGAGCGAGAGAGGAGGCAGATTAAATACTAAATGGAGCAATTAAAGAGTGGACTCCTACCGTCCCTCAGCTCCTCTCTGATTGCAGATAAGCTCTTGGCATTCTGCATACAAGAGCCATATAAGAGTCATGTGCATTATGTGGTGGTATGTAGTAAAATTATACAAAGACATTTCCATCATTGTTCCCAGTGTGGCAACAATTTTACAAAACCTTACGTAGGCTTTGTCATACTTTACTTATTCTTTGTTTAATTGTTCCTTCAGCTGGTAAAACTGACCTTCACTCGACGGGAGGATTGAAGGAAAGAACACAAAGGCAGCAGTTTGGGATTTGGAGCTTTATTGCACATAGATGAGGACCCTTATCTTAACTAGAAATAGACAGGGAGCAGGACAGGAGACCTTTTTTTTTGGTCCCCAAGCCACACTGGCCGCTAATCTCAATATTCACCTTTTGCAACATTGCGCCCGAGAGCAGGCCTCCCAGGGCACCTCTTTGTTTCTCAAGATTTCACAGCCAGAGAGATTTAGGGCTCTATAGAGTCCCCAAACAATGACTGGCTGCCCTCCAAAGAGACTTGTTGAGTGGACAGACTTTTCCAGCAACAGTCCAAATTTAATTAGCTTCTCAGCCTTGTTAGAAGGGGAAACAGTATATCAAGAATAAGAGCGACACAGAAGCTAAATGGTTCAAACAAGACAGTAAATATGGAGGATCAAAAGCTGCATATTTGCACTCTTTGTAACAATTTGTCCTTTTTCTATCACATGGACAACTATTTGCAGAATTATATTTGGGTGTAACGTTTGTCTTCTCTTCAGGAAACCCAGAGAATGACAACACACAGTAACCACAAACGTTAGCAGCTGCAAGCAAAGATATGTGTGTATGTGCTGTGTGGTGCAGGTCAGCACATGGTAGAAGTCTGATATTTAAAGTTATTGACAGGAGTAACTGCAGCTCTCACTCAGAGCCGTCTGTCTGTGCACCAGGGTGTCAGGTTAACAAGCAGGCCAGTGCCAAGTGGGTTAGGGTGGAAATGAAAGCGAGGCTGTGGCCCCACGCCAACCCATCGCCACCAGTTCCTCACCACCACCATCACCATCACTACTGTACACAACGTATGTGGCTGCACCTCCCAGCACAACAAATACAAATGTGGCGATACTCTGTTTCTTTTCACTCAGCACAATGTTGACACTGTACCTCAGTGTTTCCATTTTTCACACTACTGCAAACAGAACCACGGCGGAGCGTTGTGACCGTCCTTACACTCGCAGTAGCCATTTATTGTAACCGTGCAGCCTGCAGGGGGGATGATGCTCTATTGATTAAAGTCTGTTTTCTATGAGCCAAAACAAGACCACTGATGTTCGCCACAGCTCGAACCTTTACACTGTTGCATCAAAAAAAGAAAAAAAGATCAGAAAGCCACGAACTGTGCGGTCAGACAAAAATGAGAAGTGACCGTTTGCAGAACCTGTTTTCTTATCTTTTCAATTTTCCATCCGGTAGGCCACAACAGCTTTGACCTGCGTACATTTTTAGAGTCCTTTTGAGCTGCTGTGTAAGTGCAGTGTAATAAAGTCTTAAGCATTTTGGTTGAAAAACGCTCTGAAAACTGCCTGTGCATTAGGTAGAGATCATAACGACTTGCAAAGAAATCCGCTCTATAGAAAGACAAAAATGCAGCATCGACTTTATTCCGTGATTTGACATTTAAGGGACAGTGTGCCTCCCAGCTTAAAAGAACAGCATGGCAGCCTCGTATTTATCGCTCTCTGGGCAAACGGATGTATGAAATCATGTGTAAAGTGAATAATCCTTTAATTAAAAACAATTAATAAAGTTGTACAAAATATTTAGCAAGCCCTATTCTAAAATCATTCAACTCTGCAACAGTGAGCAGTGGATTTTCTAAAGTAAACTCTACTTAAAGTTTTGGATACGCAGGAAAAGCCACATGATGATAGAGAGAAACGCATTCTCTGTAAATGTTACACTGTTTTGATAATCCATTCATCACTTCAGTCATTGTTCAAGCAAAAAAATGCCAGACTTTCACTCTTTCCAGCTTCCCAAATGTGAGCATTTGATTATATTTATCATGTTCCTGATCTGAAATTTTATCCATCGGACTGGAGCAAGACCATGTGGCCGGTAGCTGCCTAAATGTGGAGTCAGGAGTTTTCAGGGCAGTGAATGAACCCGGTGAACTTCCTCCATGCTGCTTGAGTTTGGCTGTGAGACGCCACTCTTACAGATGTGACTGCAGACGTTGATCTCCAAACAAACCAGTACTGTATGCTAACATAGCGTGTTTCTGTTTGATCTGGACCCAGATCAACAGTGCCTGCTTCATCCTCAAGTCAGTTTTTTTTTTTTTTTTTTTTTAATGCAGCCCAATATCACAAATCACAATTTGCCTCAAGGGGCTTTTCAGCTGTCCTCAGCAGCTCCACGCCAAAAGATCCGGATTTCTGCATGAATATTTCAGCTGCATGGCAGCGCTGTGGCAGCCACCTGCTACGCGAGGCCCTAAATGCTCAAACCTTCCTATAAGTGGCCCAAACCAGCTCCCGTTGTCCTCTGCCAGGATAACCGGCTATCTGTTTACATTTAAGAGCAGAGAGGGCCTTTGGCAGGCGTCCCGTACCGGAGCAGGCGTGAAACGCTCTCTAGGCTTCCACGTGTTACATTAAATCATACATTTAATCATTCATTTACTTATGTTTAATAACAACCAGTCATTGCTGTGAAAAAAATAATCAATTCTCTGCTCTTAATGGAAGCTGCATGTGCTGCCAAACCCAAAAATTACCACCTATCACTATGAAGCAGTTAGAGGAAAACAGTTTTTATTGTTCTTGTGGTGACTTGCTTGATTTATCTTTGGCTTTAATTGCTACTTTCTGTCCACATCAGTCTTACTGCTAAGAGGCACTGATGTGTCTGTTACTCTCTGCCTCTTTCTGGACTTACTCTCTCCTTTTGTAGTGCTTTGAGGATGTATCAGAGCGAGTGGTTGGGTTGTGTAACACACCAGAAATGTGTAAGATATCTGATATCCGCAGACGCTGTGGGAGAAGCCTCGTGGAATGGCTTGCTTCGGCCTCTAATCACCCTATCGTGTGGCACCAGCAGCGCAGCTCCAGTTTTGGGCAGCCGTAGCCGCTCAGGTGTTGCTGCTGGTAAAAAAGCTGTGTTATCCTCAAAAAGTCAGCCTTCTAAGAACCTTTAACAGGATGAAAGTGGTGGATTTTGCTCAGTTTTATCTTGAATTTAACTGGAGTTGCATGCGGCTATGAGCCTAAAAGTTGCTCTTCTTAAACAGGACCTTGTTCAGGCTTGCCACAGAGCAGCACCCCCACAGTGAATCGCTGCATCAGGAGTAAAAGGGTCTGTAGAAATGCACCACCAATACACAAAGCAAACAGAAGTCTGTGTCCAATCATCAGCTCCTGTCCTTCCTGTTCAAGCCTTTTCCTGATTTGGTCATACAGATTTATTCAGTTCAAAGACCCAAGTTCTGTCTGTCGTGAGTGTCGTGAGATGGAGGAGAATACTTGTTATACTTTCCCACAGTGTATGTTGACACCATCGTCATCATCATCTTTGTTTTATCTGAGGATCTGTGCAAAATCCAGAGATACTCAAAAAGAAAGCAGTCAGTCGTTCCATTTGAGAGGCTGGAAGCAAAGACTGACATTGTTTGAAAAGTGAGGCGATGAACAAATTTATCAATTGTCCAATTAGTCACTGATTAATTTCCTGTCCTTTCAGTGCAGTTTTAGGCCACTAATAATCGTACTTCAGGCACATTCTGAGCCAAAACGCCTCATTTAACAACTTATTCAGACTAAACTGGCACCTTCAAAGCAAACACTCCTGTGGGAACTATTTTCTATTCTCACAATATTTGGATTTTAATTTAGGGGAATGCTGGCTCAGGCAGCTGCAGTCGTACCTGCAGCAGAGTGAGGAAACGTGTCTGCGCTCCTGACAGGAGTGCCTTTGCCTTTGCTCGGATTGCTTTTTAATATTTATCGATCGCTTTAGTAATCAATACTGCATCACTTACGACTTGCCTCTTACAGAAGCCTCCCTCACAGGCACAGACGTACTCGCACAGCGGACCCTATCCGGGCCGGGAGTATTGAGCAAATGTTGAGTGCAGAGGAAATGTTTGTCTGAGGGAGGAGACTGTAACCTCTATTTGAAGGTGACCAGGAGCTGCCTGTGTGGGTGCGCAGCTGACTGGGGACCCCTTCTGGCTGGAAACAAGATTTCATCAGCACTCTCATTATTGGCCTCTAGAAGTGACCTTTCTGTCTTCACCGTGTCGAACAGTGTGATCGTCACTGTGTTTCTTTAAAAAGGGTTTCTCCGTCGTGCTTGTGAAAATTTCTTTTTTTTTTTTTTTTCTTTTTTTTTTAAGCCAGCTGGAAATGATTCATTTGAGCACTGAACAGCTAGTGGGGGTTGACCACCAGATGTTAGACAGGCTAATGCCGAGAGATGAAGCAGTTAGCCGATTGACAGGAAATGAATTGCTAACTGTTCTGATAATCAATGAATCGCTTCGCAGTTCTCCGGTTTCTGCTTCTCAAACGTCAGAATTTGTCATTTCTTTCATCTTCATCGTCTTCGAGCACTTTTCAAAATACAATTTTCAAAGTGCTTCAGAGACAGCGAAATAAAACCCGGGTCATAAAATCATCAGGTTTTCAAAGAAAACAGATGAAAGACAAAAGAGCAAATGAGACAAACAGCAAAGTGCAGACTGAGCTTAAAGAGGCGCGTTTCTACCATCATGTGACTGGTAAATCACCATGGATACCAAGTAAACAAAACAACTTAATCATCCCACTTTTCCTACAGTATAATATAATAAAATATGAAAGGCCAGAGACACAAAATGCTGAATATTTCAACCATCTTTTCAGAATATTTCCGAGCAAATAAAATCCTTCATCTTTAACTCATTAATAGATAAAATCTGTTTTGTTTTGTTTTTTTCAATCCCACACATTCTTTGTTCTTTAAAGCTAATTTTCATCAGTTTTTCTGTTGGTTGATCAAACTAAAACATTTGAAGACGAATCAATGATGAAAACCATGTAAGTTGTAGCTCTGTTAATGCCTCGTTGTGCCCCCGCGGGCACCACAGACCCCACTCAGATCACAGACGACGTGTATGACTGCAGAAAGCAGAAAAAGTCGACTCTAGGCAGAATTTAATGGTGCTGCTTCTCTGGTTTGGATTTTCAGCTTCATTTTTCTTTTCTTCTTCCCACACACTTCTAACCAAGCCCATTATGTGCAGCTACATGACTTGTCTGTCTCCCGTCACGGCTCCCCTCAGCACTTCTGTCTCCCTCTGACACTCTGATGAGCCTGCCAGCTAATGAACCCCCCCAAAAAACAAGCTGAAGCTAGAGCAAACACACAAACCACCTTAATGGATTCCAGTCTGAAATAGACGGCTCTGCTCAGGGACCACGGCTGACACCCTGAGTTTGGACTGCAGCTTCCACGGCGGATCAATGCAGACGGTTTCTGCTGAGTGAGACTTCAGTCATCCTTTCTGGGGTTTCATCTCACTCCCTGTCTCTCTCTCTTCCTTCAGGATGTACCCAATAAAAGAGGTTCCTGTGGAGGCAGAGGCCCTGACTGACTGGCTGTATCGGAGGTTTGTGGAGAAAGAAGAGTTGCTGGCCCACTTCTACGACACAGGTCTGTCTCACTGAAATCTGAATTCTCCTCACTGTTTCCTAATGAAATATAAACTATTAACTAAATTATATTTGAGGACCGTTGTTGCGAGGAGACACACTGTCAACTTCTGAATGTTGACACAAGACTTGCTAACGTTAGCTGTAATTCCCGCTGGATGTTGCTTTGCCAATGTGCCAAAGCTCAGCAATTATTTAGACTTCTAGAGGCTATTTTATGTCGGTTCCTGTTTTAGTCTGAAAAATTTAAATGAGGGATGCATCGCTGTGTGTAATGACCCCTTCTTTCATCCTGTCGCTCCACTGTCGCAGTGATAGCTTCCCCGTTGGAAGTCTTTGTCATGCATGTACGTACTTTCCAAACAAAGCCATTTGAAAACAGGTTGCCCTCACTGGCTTTGCACTGTGTTCCTTATACATTATACAAAAGAGGTTCATGTGTCCACATGTCCATAATTATGTGCATGGCCGCTTTGAATGACAGCTAGCCGCTTGGTTTCATTGACCAGGTTTTATTCAGCCACCTCTTTGCCCATTTTTGGTGTAGCTGGGAGTTTGGTGGAGTCAGACAATGCCAAGATAGTGATGGACGGAGCCACTGACACTGAGCTTCACAATGGTTCCTCAGAAAACCTTGAGAGACGTCATGAAGACTACGTCCATGTTTTATACAGCGTGGTCGTGTCATTTAGACAGTAGCACCCATCTGTGGCATCCTGGTTTAATAAATATAAATAAGTCTGTATTTCTGTCTCCCTCAACAGGATCATTCCCCATTGAAGAAGGACAGAAGGAGGCAGTGTCCCGGCAGATGACCCTCGACCCCGTGTGGCTGTGTATTATCCAGTCGTTTGCTTTCGCCTCCGGCTTCATGTGGTACAGCGTCCTCCAGTACCTCTACTGCTGTTTATTTTGAGTGCGCTGATGAGGCGAGAGTCTTTATCGGACCACTGGAAAAGCCTCAGGATCAGTTGGTGTGTGGCCCAGCGTCATACTTGCCCCCCTACGATGGATGAATGTACATTTTCACCAGTGGAGAGACTTAACAGGAAACAAAACACATAGGAAGAACACAAACACTCAGATTACAAATACCCATACAAGACGAAACTGGTCACAGGCATAGTTAACTTTGACACAACCCTAACACCACACACTCGCTCCAACGGCCTAGCAGAATAATCTCTCGCACTCGTCACGACTCACATTTTGATGTTTACACGTCCTCATACACGTAGACGCTCACACGTACATGACTTTTATTCGAAGTTAACGAAACGAGGCTCAGGACTCCTCCAGAAGATGCTCTGGACCGGACTCTCTCTCCTCCTCCTAGGCTTTAGCCGTAGTAGTTTTACAGAGTATAAAGTATGTATGGACTTGTGTGTGAGTGAATATATGTGACTAGAAGCATAATGTCTGCCCTTATTCTTCTTCCTGGCGAGAGCTGATGAAGCCCACTGGACCTCTCTTTCAGCCCGCTGACTAGCCGGCTGGCCACACCTTCCAGAGCGAGTGGCTGTATGAACGTTGAGGCCGCACAGCCGGCCGCTCCTCTGGCCTTCATTGCACTAAGGATCCATACTGCCCTAACTGCTCCCTGTCCCAGGAAATGTTCCTGAGTGGTAGCTGTCAATGTTTTCATTTCTTTCGTTTCGTCCCCCGAACCCGCATATCTCCACAACAACGGCCATTGTATTTGTTGTTGATGTCTTTTTGTTGACTTTTTCTTTTTTTTCCCTGTTTCCACCTGTCTGTCAAGGCAGTATTCTGAGCTCACTGAGAAAGGGGGATCATGTTTACACTGGCGGCCCTGCTGAAAGCCTAAAGGGATGGTGGCTATGATGCGGCGCTCGATTAAGGATCGTTTGTGTCCGACGTTGAAGGGAGGAAGAGGAGACGGTGCTGTAGTGCTAACTTTAAAAAAAAAAAAAATGAAGAGGAAAAAAAAACAGCGGTGCCACGCAGGGCAAGAATTGCAGTCTGATCAGCTAAAAAGTTCCTCCCTCTTGTGGATTCCCCTTTTGTCACCCTCTGCTCTCCAACATGCACACACGCACACACACACACACACACAGAAACACACACACACTCGTGCACACAGAGCCATGTGCAGCTACACACAGCAGAGTAGACGTCTGTCTCCAAGGATCATCTCAGCAGGCCAGACTGAGAAGGCAGAGACTCTTATTCCCCCATTGGACTACATAGTTTTACAAATATTTAAGCCATATGCTTAGTGTCGTCGGGGTGGGAAAAGACATGGGGGACAAAATATGATTTTTATAGAAAGCTACCCTAATGTTCAGCATTCTAAAATAGAGATTTTGGCTTACAGAACTATAGGTGTCATTACTGTAAATTTACAGCATAACCTGCCTGAGTGTGTGTGGTTGTCTCCCCCCTCCCTCCCCCCCCCCCCCCCCCCCCATTTTTGATATCTACGATTCATGTCGTGTTGCTCTGTGACGTCAGAGTGTGGCGGCAGTCTCACCACGAGTGGTCAAATTTGATTTCATTTTAAATCTCATGAAGTGTCGTCCTCATGTCATGGTATGTTTAAATCTTGTACATAATGAAGCTGAGGAAGAGTTTTCACTGTTGGAAATGACTGAAGCGTTTCTCTTTTTTTTTTTTTTGGTCGGTGATAATTTCAGAGAATTTTAGCTTAAAATATCATCAATGTTTTTTTTGTTTGTTTGTTTGTTTTTAATAAGGTGAAAGCAAGGATTTCCCTTCACTTCTCAGTGTTACCTTTTTTTTTTCCAGGAAGTTGTTGTGCTTCAAGACATCAGTGCTACTGTACCGTGTGCTGGCTGACACGGCGACACACAGGCCCAGTTTCAAACTTGTACCATTGTACATTATAAATGATCATCATTTAGTGGAAACCTCGACCATCAAGCCTTACCTGATGTCCTGGTAGACCACAGTCCAAAATAATGCTGTTTCCTCGCACTCCCCCTTGACAAACACTCGAGGTGTTTGTTACATTGATGGTTTCATGGTGTCGAGCTCGAACTTGGCCCGTGAGGAAGGGATCACTCTTCACTTGCGAGGGAAACTCTGGCAGGGCCCTGCAATGATGCAGCTGTTCTCTCTCGAATGTACTCGTGTTGTGGTTTTGAGGTCAATTATATGTAATTTGCTTAGCCTGCTTTAATTAGGAAAATTATAGAGGAGCAGCAATTATCATTGTCATAAACGAATGCATAAACGGTGCATTTTAGTAGTGAACTGCCCTCCCTCTGTGCCACTGTTGGTAGAAACTGTGTGTAAAATGCAAGAAAAGGGCTACCTGAAGGGGTAGGTAAAACATTTTAAACCAGGCTGTAAATGTGATTCATCCAGCGGCCCTTTCAGATTCCCCTCCATCGTGAGAGTGACTTGAAATAAAGCTTCGTCTTTTTTCTTTTTTCCACCTTTTACCCCCCCCTTTTTTTTTCTTTTTTTTTAAATTTTCTGACCATGTTTCCAAAGAAGGCAGGGAAATAATGTTTTCCTAGATGTGGTTTTAGGAAATAAACACAATAGGGATTTAAACAAATTATATTAGAACTGTCTGTACTTTTCCATTTTGTACTTCTCCTTTAATTCCTAGCTACACAGCCATTTTACTACACGAAAGACTTGTGCTGGAATAAAACATCGTAAAGACCCTAAAAGTGTGATGCTTGTCTTTTGACATGTTGTGTGGACTTAACATTATTTAACATTTGTGTAATTCAAAAAGAAGTTTTAAAAGATTAGTTTGACATTTGCTTTTTTTTAAACAGAGATTTAGATCAATACAAGTGTCATAGCTGCTTTAGCCAGCAGCTGCTTAGCTTAGCTTAGCATAGAGGAGGGGAAAGTGTAAGTTTTAGGCACCTGTACTTTACTGGAGTCTTTCAGAATGAGCTCTTTATTACCTACAGAGGGAGCAGGACCTCTTCCGCAGAGTCCACAAACCAAACACTGGCTGCAGAGAGCGCTTTCTGTGTTTTTAGCAGCCACTGTAGGGGAGGGTGAGGCTACGGGTAGCAATCTGCAACCTCACCACTAGATGCCACCAAATCGTACACACTAGTCCTTTAGCTGGCCGGATAATTTTAACTCTCGTCAAGATTTGAATATCTTTGCGCTGTTTTCAGTTGGGTATATGTTAAAAAGGATTAGTTATCACATTCTGTTTTATTTCTTTTGCACAGCGTCTTTTCTGGTATGTGGTTTGAATTCAACAGTATCCAGGAATCCCGAAGGTCCATTTACAAAGGGAAAAGCCTGCTTTCCAGTTATTTATAATTAATTTTTTTTAGCAGGTGTTCTCTCTGGTCTGCTAATGTGAATGTCAGCGCTCACATTTTCTCCTCACTGAGTTACCAGCTGGCAATGGTCCCCAGGTAACCAGAGCCTGTGTCTGCGCAGGTCTGTGCCCGTTGTTTAACTGTGGTGTCAGTCACTAGCTGTTGAAAGTCACTGGTTTGTGTTACAGAGCTCTGATTTCAGACACGGTGGAGGGCTGATGTCAATGTGAACTCTCAGCACAAGACTGCAGAGATCTGCTAATCCTGGCAGAGGTTCATCAAACACGAAGACATGACTGTCTTTCCTGTCTCGAGCAAACCTAACATGAAGTACTAACATGAATAGAGCCAGACTAGCCGTGTCCCCCTCTTCACAGTCTTTATGCTAAGCTATGCTAACTGTCTCGCTTTATTCTACAGGCATGAGAGTGATATCAATCTTCTCGTTTCACTCGTTTAAAGTTACTAGGAAAGAATTCAAAATGTCATCTTTCCTGCCAATCTGCTTTAATTGGATTTTAATTGGATTCGCTGGTTAAGTGGAAACCAAAGTTGCTGTGGAAATTCCATCAACTAAATTTCCATAGCAGCTGCAGAGATATGAGGAGGGTCGGGTCTGCAGGATAGCCACATGCTTCAGGCAGCCAATGGGACCTGTGGGTGAAAACAGCGGGAAGTGAGCTGGAAAATGGGATTAAATATGCACGAAGCTTCACCGACATACCAAGGGGCTAACAGTCAGGAGCCAGGGTGGCTGTTGCTCAGTGTGATGTCCAGATGGAGAAGGAGTGTGTGGAGAATCCTGCTCCTCAGTGCAGCTCAAAATCTCTTCCCAAGGTCACCCACATTACACAGACAAATGAGTCTCCAGAGGAACTTTTGTGTCCTCTGCAGGAGCACCAGTGTTCCTCCTCGGACACCTGCAATGAAATATTTCACGGCTACTGCTCCCCAAGGTCCTCAATGTCACGCTTTGGTGCCTCTTCCCTCATGAGCGCTGTGGTTGTGGTGGCGTCCCTCGAGTCAGCAAGCAGTAAAACACCCAGCTGTGGAGAGGAGGCCCGGGCTTGAATGTCACTGCAGCAGCCACGGGCATCGCAGACTTTCCCTCCTGCTGTCACAACAGAGCGCGATGACAGTGATGGCTGCTCGGGCAGGATCACATGCTTCTCATGCAAATTTTTGTGTCAACACACCCTGTTGGACATTATGTGTCTCAGGAGTGCAACAGTGAAGAGACACACGAACTTTGATGTACAGGAATAAAGTCACAGCTTTATTATTAATAGCAGGAAAATTCCAGAAAATGCATTGTCTCATAAGTCCCGAGTGGTGTCATGCTGTGTGGATGGTTTCAGTTTAGTGTGTCATGATTTTAGAGATTTCTGCTTCCATTCCAGTACAAAGGATGTGCACAGAAATTAATTTGAGATCCTTTATACACTTGTCATAGTCTCATACATATCTGGCATATGTAGACGTAGCTGCAGCCAGCGGCCGGTTAGCTTGCAGTAGCTTAGCATAAAGACTGGAAACGGGGGGAAAGGGCTAGCCTGGCTCTTGCCAAACATAGAAATATTTGCCGCCAAAGCTCAGTTAATCAATACATTATGTCTTGTTTGTTTAATCTGAACAAAGTCAAATTGTAAAACCAACAATTCGTCATTTGATGAGTGGTCGTGTGCCAGAGTATTTCTTGGCTGGGAGCAGTTGGGAACCAGTGGAGACTCCAGGAAGTTTCTGGTTCTCGCCAAGAAAGGGTCCAAAATGTTAGCCCCCATAAAACAGCAAACCAAAGACATTGTAGGGGTGTTTATTAGTGAGTCTTAGAGGTGCTGGTAGGTGGATTTTGTCCCCTTCAGACTAACCAGGCTAGCTGTTTGCCTCTGTTCCCAGTCTTTATGCTAAGCTATGCTAACCAGCTGCTGGCTGTAGCTTCACACTGACTGTAAAGATATGAGTGGTATCTCAGTTTCCTCAGGAAAAAGTTTGGATTTTCTACTTAAGAGGTTTATTTCTAAGGGCCATGAAGACTTCTCAGTTTATGAGTTTTTATTGTGGATGTGGTTTTGTGGTGGTTTTATGATGTAATGATGTGTCTTGCTGACGAGCTATCCCTTTAATATTCCTGTCATTAGCTTGATGCCAGCGGTTTTCATTCATTGTAGAGTATCACTCTGTGGGTCTGGAATACCAAAGACAAGAGAGCATCCAGGTGAGTGTGGTTCGTGTGTTGTCTTGTCTTGAGAAGACTGACAAACAAAGGGGTCACAGGTGACATGTGCGCCATAAGCATCCTGTGAACCCCCAGCGGAGGTGAGGAGGTTATTATGGGATGTGGCCGTCTGTCCTCCCCTGTCACTCCTGGCCTTTAACAGAGGCAGCTGACGTCAGAGCGGCCTCAGGCACCCGACTGTCTCTGTTGTTTTTAGCTGTCAGTTTTCCACCCTGCACCCCACCCCCCACCCCCCACCCTGACTGTTCCTGGCTGATGTCCAAACTCCTCCAGCTCTTTGTAGGAGTGACCTTTGCAGAGGCAGACTGACAGACTGGCTCGGGCGCTCACTCTCTTGGTGGCGTGAGTGGTGTCAGCGTGTGGTACTGGCAGCAAAGAGGGCTGAAAGGATCGTTTGAACGCGGCTGTGAGCGTGGCTGCCCAATGAGACGAACGTCACAGACAGAGATCCCAGAGTCTCAGGCAGGGATCACACATCAAAATGTCCTTGTCATGAGAAATAGAATCTTTTTGTCTGTCACATGCAGGATTTACTCCAGCCATGCTTAAAATAACAGCACTGCTGCTCTACCCTTTTTAAAATTTGTGTCAGAGAATGAGAAATGTGATTAAAAAAAAAAAAAATGTGGATCTTACTCCAGTCAATACACAGATCTAATCAGTCTGACAGCCTGCAGTCATGCAAACAGTAACCAGTAATCTTTTAGAAGTATTTACTGTTGCTGTTTGTTGTCCAGTAAGCACGTGAGACTTTGCTTAACACACAGTCTGTTAAACTTCAGCTGAGAAGATTCTACTGCATACACAAAACTTTAAATGCTCAAATGTTTAATTGCTCCTGGGATATTTTTAGTGAGCTATTCTTATCTTTGCATGATTAATTTTCCAGACAGCTACTTTTACTCTGCCTTGAGAAAAACTTGAAGTCCCAGTGCTTCAGGCGGAAGAAAATGTTCTCCACCTCTGTACATATCGCAGTCACTGAGAGTGCTCTCCAGACACATTTAACATATTATGTGATATTTTTTTTATTAAAAAAGGGAAAAACAGCCCCACACAGGACTATTTTAAGAAGGATCACTGTTTAAAACATTTATATGTTTCAAAAAATTAGATAGTGACACTGTTTCATTGTTTATTATGCCAGTAGTTGCCAACAACAAGTCTTCCTGGGCTCCACACTTAAATAAAAAACAGCAATATCATCAACATACCCAGGCCGATAAGACTGCTTTAAAACCACATATGGCTCACAAACATTAAGTAGAACAATTAATATGAACCTAAATCTTAACGTATTTGTACATCCGCATTTGCAAAACAAGTGTAAGAATGATAAATGAATTACATGTTTAATATTTTCTGTATACAGAGAATAAAATAGAATATTAATTCAGGATAATGGAAAACATTGGCTGTTGACATTCCTCAAAGTGCCATTCATAAAGAGGACAATGGGGAGCGAGACAATTAATTCATTGGTCTTATCAGCATTGCAAAATACTGATTAGCTGCTCAAAGATGCTACAGATTACGATCCAGTGAGACGTCTGAATTGTGCGTTTTTGGCGCCACCCTGTGGAGAGTTGAATACGTGCCATGTACCCGCTCTACTCTCGCGGTTTTCAGGCGCTTAGCAACCTCACAACTTGTATCCTCGCACTAACCAATCAGGAGTAATCATTCGGAGAGAGCGGGCCAATCACGACCGACAATTTGGGCACCAATTTAAACCGAGAGCGTGCGCTTCCTGTTTTGTTAACTGCAATACACATGAGTGAGCGAGGAACCGAAAGCCAAACATTTAGACTATTTAAACATTTTTATCGGGGACAAAGGCGTCCTCAGCACAAGAGTACACCGAGAAACTCATTCGCTGGTTTAAGTTCACGTTGAACTACTGTTCAGTGTAACAATATCTGGTCTAGCAGCAAACTTTAAGTCCGGTAACTTAACGTTAGCTTCGGCTCAGAGAACTAAGATGCCGTCCCGTGTGGAGGACTACGAGGTGCTGTACACGATAGGCTCAGGTTCCTATGGAAGATGTCAGAAAATAAGACGAAAAGCTGACGGGAAAGTGAGTAACGTTTATTTATTTAGACTGCACAAAACGCCGCCCACCCTCCGCGTTAGCAAACAGCTAACGGTAATCTGCCCGGAGGTCTTGCAGCCACCAGACGGTTTGTTTATCGTTGGTCGATAAAACGTGATCCCAGCGTTCGTTTCAGTTGATTTAAACGCTGAAATACGTCGTGTCAGTGGTTGTGTAATATGTTTCATAAAGCCCTTGAAAGTAAAAGGACATCACTTGAATATTTTGAGATAGATCTTGTCTGTTTTCAGCAGACAAAGCACAGGTGTAGTTAGTTAAATTAGCTAATTTAGCCAATGCTATCTTTCCGTGTAACTTGCTTATTTGTTCAAATAAGCCTCTGGCATTGACACAAGTGAATATAATATAGTCATTTACGTGTGAAAGGATTAGTCCATCGACAGAGGATCAATCTATGGTGATAATGGGATATTCCAGACGTATTTCAAGCAAATATTTGCTGGGTCCAGCCTATCCAGTGCTGCCTCCTCCATGTTTTCTAACATCCTGAACTGCAAATTTTAACAGCAAGCTCTTTGAACGCGTCACCTTGGGAAATTAAAAATGGTTAGATCTCCCTCTTACTTACCAAGTGAAATTTATGAGCCATGAAACGCACCATTGCTCAATTCAGTATGATGAGGGCTTTTGCAGCTACAGCCTGATTTTGTCTATCAAACATTACATAAATAACTTTAATGAGTTAGTTTGATAATTTAGGGTAATGCCCTAATTGGCATTTGTCGCCATTGTCCAGCAAATATATTATAAATGGATGTTTTCTAATGTTTTTTCATTTTTAGGCTCTACCCCAGTTATTTAAGCCAGCTTTGTCTTGTAGATCCTCGTGTGGAAGGAGTTGGACTATGGCACCATGGCGGAGAGTGAAAAGCAGATGCTGGTGTCTGAGGTGAACCTCCTCAGGGAGCTCAAGCACCCAAACATAGTTCGCTACTATGACCGCATCATAGACCGGACTAACACCACACTGTACATTGTCATGGAGCACTGTGAGGGTGGGGACCTGTCCAGCCTCATCACCCGATGCATCAAGGAAAGGTGACTGTGAGCCTCAGCGCTGAAATACATTTACAATTCATTCCTCAGTCATGTATCCTTCCACTCTTACGTCTACGCCTCCTGACTGCAGAATTAAGAGTGTGTGCTTTTTATCATGGCAGGCGTTATTTAGAGGAGCAGTTCATCCTGCGAGTCATGGCACAGCTCACATTAGCCCTGAAGGAGTGCCACAGACGCAGTGACGGCAGGGCCACGGTTCTTCATCGAGACCTGAAGCCAGCCAACATCTTCCTCGACATCAGGCAGAATGTGAAGCTTGGAGACTTTGGCCTAGCGAGGATCCTGAACCATGACACCAGTTTTGCAAAGACATTTGTTGGGACACCTTACTACATGTCTCCAGTGAGTTGTTAATCCTGCTGTGTCTGAGGTTTTTCCTTTTCTAACTACCCTTTTAAGGAAACATTTGGAGCGTTTAAACTGACCTCTTGATCCTCCTGGTTATAACCTAATTGTAGCTTAATTAGCCCCATTTGCCCCATCTGTCAACATCTTTTCTTTCAGGAACAAATAAACCGGATGTCATACAATGAGAAGTCAGATATTTGGTCACTGGGGTGTTTGCTGTATGAACTCTGTGCATTATCGTAAGTAACTCTGCCTGAGCCGATTCTTCCTAGCAGCTGGTTCAGTGACTGCAAATCTGACATGTTCCTGCCTCTCTACTGTTTAGCCCTCCGTTTACTGCATACAACCAAAAAGACCTGGCAGAGAAGATCAGAGAGGGGAAGTATAAGAGGATCCCGTACCGATACTCTGAGGAACTGAACACCTTGCTCAGCAAAATGCTCAACTTGAAGGTTATAAAGGAATTATTTAACAGTTCTATGATTTTGTGAAGATAGTATTAATTATTGGAGAAACTTTATTTGTGCCACTGCTACTCAGGTCCTGTCAGTTTGTGTTTTGATGTAGGGAGGGTACAGAAATCTGTGTTTTCCTGTTTCCAGGACTATCTGAGGCCCTCTGTGGAGTCTATTCTTCAGAGCAGCCTGTTGGCTGACGCTGTCACTGAGGAGCAGAGGAGGGCAGATTTGCGGCTCCGGAGAAAGTCAGCGGACACTGACCTTCCCCTTCACAAGGCGGCTGAACCGACACCCTCCTGTGCAGCGGAGCTTAGACTCAGGGAACAGGCGCTGCGGGACAGAGAAAAGGCGCTGAAGGAACGTGAGGAGAGGCTGGAGCGTAAGGCTTTTATTACTCTTCCCCTTCTCGCACAGACATGTCTGATCAGGGTTTAGTCACACTGAGACCTGGCCATGAGACGGTATGACCCCTGCTGACCTGCAGCTGGGCTTTTCACAGCCTGGAAGAACTTATTCAAAGCTGCTTATAATGAAAGATGAATAGCTGTGGATTCTTTATAATATAGTATAGTAAATACTGCAGTAAATACTATTGAACTGATGTCTTTCTAAAGTGTTTGGGGGATGTGTCAATGAAGTTGTTTATTTTAAAACTACCCTCCTGTTAAGTCCTAAAAAATATGTAGGTGAACTTGTTCAACAGGAATAGATTTGTTCTTGCTTCTCGTCATGCACATGTTGCAGCCAAATGTTTGTCTACTTTGAGTTTCTTCCATATGTACAGCACCTGGCAGACAGAGAATATCGCTTACTGTATATACACTCAGTGTATAGTTTATTAGGCAAACTTAACAAAAGCTGTTGCACTCATACAAAACGGCCCTGCAGCAAATCCTTTCATGAAGATGGTAATGTTAAGTTTTTGTTAAAAGTGTTTTAGAGAAGTTTTGATTCAGCTTTTTGGAGGCTGTAGTTTGTGGCGTTAAACTGTGTACAGAGAGGTGTTTCTATTATTTTGCCCACCTCACATCTCTGTGTAATGTAATATGGCCACACAGCTGAACACTGTAAGCTTCCTGAATGGAAGGATTTATTGCTGGACTGCACTGGTTTCAGATGGTTGTACCTAACAAACTGGCAGCTGAGTGTACATGCCTCTCAAGTGCCTGCAAATAAAAAAGCGCTGCTGTCATGTTGCAAATAAGTCTCACAAATTCCAAAAATAAGACTTTTTTTTTTCTTTTTTCTTTTTTTTTGTCCTTTGATCGCAGAAAGAGAGCAGGAGCTTTGTGTTCGTGAGCGACTGTCAAATGAGAAGCTTGCGAGGTAAAACTTCTTTTAAGAAATGAGACAATCCGTGCTCATCCTACGGTGTCATCCTTTATCAGTGTTACCAGCTGATTGGTACAAACTCTTTATTTTTATCTGCTGTTTCAGAGCAGAGAGTTTACTGAAGAATTACAACCGTGTACAGCAGCAGAGGGACCTGGCACCGTTCTACGGCAAAGGCTTAGGTATGGGACTCGAACGAAGACCTCTGGACTTACTGAACCGAGACAGGAACTGAGTGTTTTTATGGGTTCATGCTTCTGTTTGGGATGTGGGATGACTGAAATGAAGTTTATTTATTACTTATTTAAATCGTGTAAATACTGTTTTTATACACTAATAAAGATTTTAATTAAACCTGTTTTTATCAATAAAATAAAAAGAATTCAGCTCATGTTACACACCTGACAATCTGAAATCTAGCTGTCATGGTGGAATGCAGAGAATGTTGTAAGTAAAGTGATGTAAAGTTTAGTGTGATCTTTGCTCATCACTCATTACTCCTCACCGTTTGGTTGTAGATGCGGAGAACCTCTCCCCCAGCAAGAAGAAGGTCCACTTTGCATGTGTGAGCAAAGAGAACCAGCGTCCTGATGGCCGTCAGAGCGTGACGCCCAGGGATCTGATTTTGAGGAGGCTGCAGGCGGCCAGTCGGCGAGCTCAAACACTGCATGAAGTGGAGAAGACATGTCAGCTCAAGAGCAGGCAGATACTCGGCATCCGCTGATCCCACAGATATCACTGACTGAATGTGAAAGCTTCTGAAGACTTTGAGTCATGATAACTGGATGTAAATTAAGCTTTATTTATATGATAAATCAGTAGCTGTGATAGTGGGGCTTCAGTCCTGTAGACTGCAAGCTTTGTAATTTCAGAATTTTAGTTTGATGTGTGGATGGTAAGTTTAGAGTGCTGTTGTGATTTTTAATGTATATTGCACATTGCTAAATATATGCAAGTCAGTTTTCTTTCACAAACTGTGGAAATGGACGTAAAAGGGCAGATTCTTTGATGACTGTAACAGCAGAATTTAAAAACATCCTGGAGGACATTTTTGTGCCAAAGACGTATACACACATGGTAAAAATTTAAATAGAAATACTAGTACAGTTTGGTTTGATGTATAATCCCACAAAAGTATATAAAAGCTTTTGTCATTGTAAGGTCTAGGAGGGATTTTAGGGAAATCCTCTGTACTACATGAATCAAACCAGCTACTCAGAAATAATTAGTCTTCAATTACCATTACAATTTAACCAGAAATGTGCCCCACTGTGTTTCATGAAGACAGATAGCGCCCACAAGGGGTCATCAGTTTCTCATCAAAAGTCAGCTGCTGGATTGGGAGAGACCTCTGCCAGTGATTATAGGCAACACAGCAATAAGACTTCGCACATGAAAGTCATTTGGTTGATGAATAGAAAATTAGAGGTTATAATTAAGAGGGACAGTTGGGGTATCTCGTGGTTTTGCTCAATAATATGCCTCCAGGGTTACAGTTGATTAAATTAAAAGACTAAAAATGACAATGAAATCACAATGTTTGGTTTAATTTTGTTTTAACTCATTCAAGGTACTTAAGGCAGAACAAAGACAATCGAAATTAAATCATCAATAACTGACATGTATATTAATTAGTATATACTTAGATATGTATAAGCGGAGAATATACTCTTTAACTATAAGAAGTAAAAAAACAAAACAAAACAAAACAATAAAAGATGAGCATGGTAAAGGGCCGATGTTTCTCTATTTACATATGTGATCTTTGTGATTTTTAACAGATGAGGTTTTCGCAACTGAAAACTCAATACTACATGGATACAGATCCATTACGGATATCATCGCGAGATTACAGTTGCCTTTAGCGTGCGTAGCAACCACTGTTGTCCGTGAGTAGGTGTCTATGGATGTATCTGTGGACGCGCAGTACTACAGGACACGCCTACTGTTGCCCCGCCCACTTGCGAGATTTGCAAATTTTGACCAATCAGATTCCATTTCATTATTTCTTAACCAGTAGGAATCCTCCGAGGCGTGTCCTTAATGTGCCGTGTTCCGTGTGGAAAGTTTACCGGCTCGGGTGCAAACTTTCAGCCGTCTGCAAACCGATGCTCGACGGTAGACGTATCTGAAATATGCTGGCGACAACTACGGTGGACTTGAACGTTTACTAGAATCGTATCCTGGAATATTTTCAGCCGTGGTTGTCTTCATGTTTAGGCGAATGATGGCGCCGTCGATGGAAAACAACTGTGAATGAAGACGCTGTTAGCATTGATCGTATTGTCTCAGGAAGCCACCTAGCTTAACACAAGTCGTTAGCTTGGAGTTGTATTGAAACGGAGAGCTAGCTAACTGAAGTCCTAGTGAGCTCGTTAGAAGACACAGTGAAACCTCATTTAACGTTAACTCGAAACTTGACTCGACGACGGGAAAATGGCCTGTGAGCCTAACCGTGTCCGGCTGCTATGTATGCTTACATTGACTTTTGGGTTTTTCATTGTGGAAGTAGTGGTCAGCCGGATAACCGCATCTCTATCAATGCTGTCGGACTCCTTTCATATGCTGTCGGACGTCATTGCGCTGGTGGTGGCTCTGGTCGCGGTGCGATTCGCCGAGAAAACCCATGCGACCAACAAAAATACCTTCGGGTGGATCCGGGCGGAGGTGATGGGGGCTCTTGTCAACGCCGTCTTTCTCACTGCGCTGTGCTTCACCATCGTCTTGGAGGCGATTGAGCGCTTCACCGAGCCTCATGAGATCGAGAGATCGCAGGTGGTCGCCGGGGTCGGTGCTGCTGGGCTTCTGGTCAACCTGCTCGGACTCTGCCTGTTCCACGGGCACGCCGGCGGAGGCCACGGGCACTCTCACGGAGGTCACTCTCATGGAAATAAGAACAAGAAGGGTAAAACCGGCAAGACCCAGAAGGCTGGGAATGGGTCCTCCGGAGAGGAGACCAACAACTTAGTGGGAAATCACAACAGCCCGGGTGATGTAAAACCAATAAATGGTAAGTATGGAAAACTGGAGCATTTTTGTTGTACTGTAATTTTGTCACAACCTTAATCTTATTATGTAGTTTTTATATTTATACGAATACTACGGGCTCATATTTAGCCACAAACGCTGAAAACCCAGCCTTAGTATGTCCCACATTCCATCTGACAGCATGCGCTAGACGTGATCTACATTGTTAGCCGTCCGGATTGCGCAAGACTACGTAGACATACTGAATCTGAATCTCAGTGCTCCAGGAAGACACCCGGCTGAGTGACTAATCCTTATTGTTTCTTCTGTGATAGTGGCGTCTGTGTTTGCTGTTTGCGGGTTTTTCTATCCTTGGAAACGTGACCCCCCCTCAGTGACATGAATGGCTAAAGCCTCGAGTTTCACGCGTTGTAAGACTGACCACAATCTGCTGGCATATACATGCAGATAATGTAGAAGCGCGTGTGGGACTCAGCCAAGAGACAAGTTCTAACTTGTACGGTGTCCCATCTATCAAAATTCCTAAAGGTGTCCCACATTATTCTTCACTGCACAAGTGAATTCATACAGTAGTAATAATCTGATTGTTGTGTTGTTGTTGTTGTTGTGCAGCCATATCTTGGTCTCAGGTTGCTACAGCCATACACAGAAACAGCTCATCTTTCCATTTGTTTGTTGTGATCAGATAAGAGTTTCATGTCTGCTTGAGAATTAAGCACCAGACTATCCTTGAAAAAAGCTTCCTCTTCCCCCCTCCTCCGCCACTCAACCCCATACAGAAGACCACGTCTCCCCCACACTGTTAGGCCCCGCCAGTTTCAATAAATGGAGGCTGCCCCCACCTCCTCCCCCATGCACTGATCGCTGTTACTAGGCCATACATCAGTGTAGCCGTGGAGTCGACAGCCACAGCCACACCATTAGCCGTTGATGAATGACCTGGCGGCCTCACGGGGTGGAAGCGAGCAGCCATTGCTCAGGTGCCATTCCCTCAGAGTTGTATATGCTGCCTGCAATTACTAATTGAAATTGTTTCACGTGAATTACTGCAGAGTGTTTTGTAGCATTTAAGATCCCACATGCTGGGAGTTTTCTTTCATTAATCCAGCATGGCTGTCTGGTATGTTTCTTCTGTTAAAGCCTGGAGTGGTCATAGCACAGACTTGGTCACAGAGTTGTCTCCCGCAGTGTAAGCTAGAACATTATTATCTATTATTAGTGCTTATTGTTGTTAGTTTCTCTGCAGTTTCACACAGCAGCTTTTTTGTATTTAGGTTACGGTCCCTGTGCTGTCTGTATATCTATTTTGAGTGCTGTTTTAGTATGTTAGTGTCAAAGTCCAGCTGATTGTTACACTTTGACTTTGTGTTCCCCTAAACTAACCTCTTTTTTTCCTAATCTTAAGAAATCAGCTGTAAAGACAGCTCAGAGGTGGAGATGAATGGCAACACCCACTATGAAGATATGGACCATGACCACGACACGTCGTCGCAGCTCAACATGCGCGGTGTCTTCCTGCATGTGTTGGGAGACGCCCTGGGCTCTGTCATAGTGGTGGTTAATGCTATCATATTCATCTTTGTGTGGCAGCCCTGTAAAGCTGGTGAGATGTGTGTGAACCCGTGTATCAACAGCCACACCACAGACCACCACCATGTCAATCACACACTGGTCGACCTGCTGGAAGGCCCCACTATGTCAACCATGAAGGTTGCCGGCCCCTGCTGGGTTCTCTACCTGGATCCCACACTCTGCATCATCATGGTGGGCATCCTGCTGTATACTACCTACCCACTGCTTAAAGAGTCAGCCCTCATCCTGCTGCAGACCGTGCCCAAGCAGATCAACATGCACCGGCTCAATGCGCGGCTCCTGGGCCTGGATGGCGTCCTGGCCATCCACGAGTTACACATATGGCAGCTAGCCGGCAGCCGCATCATTGCCACAGCGCACATCAAGTGCCACGACCCAACATCTTACATGGAGGTGGCCAAGCGCATCAAGGACTTCTTCCACGATGAGGGCATCCACGCCACCACCATCCAGCCCGAGTTTGTCACATTCAACTCGGAGTCTCGAGACTCCCTCTGTGAACTCTCCTGTCGGACTCAGTGTGCTCCCAAGCTGTGCTGCGGCTCTGCAGACAAACAGAACGCAGGCTCTGATAAAAAGGTCGGAGGCACTGCCGCGTCAGCCCTGGAGGTGATCAGTGAGACCTCAGAGCAGGATGCAGCCATTTCAGTGCGCCCTCAGCCAGAGGTGGAGGTTACCATCGCTAGAGAAGTGGAGTCGTCTCTGTGAGATGGAGGGGATGAAGAGAAACAGAGGAGATGCTGGAAAGCCGCCACACCAGGCTAAAACCACTGTCATGGTTGCTGTTATCTTTTGACCCATGGCTCGGTCGTGGCCTAGACAAGGAAATCATTTTCCTTAGCCTTTTATTCTCTGTTGTTGCCCCAGGTGTTTGGCTGAAAAAGCCTCCCAAAATCCCTCTCTGTTCATGCATTTGAGCCGTTTCTTTTCATCTTTTCTCTCTCTCTGTGTACCTATTTCCACCCCATCCCCTCCCTCCCAGCCTCTCCTCTGCCTCTCTGCGACGCTCATGTTGTCTGTTGCCCTGGAAGTATGGTGGCGATGCATGTTGGGGTTCACTGACCCTGTCTCCTCCAGGACTGGAGCGAGGCCTGCATGAGTGTCCCTCATTAGCACCGTGTTGTGATGCGTCATCTCGTCCCATGGTGTTTCTGTGCCAAAGCTTCTCACTGCAGGACTGAAGGGATCTGAGAGACGTCCTCTCCTCCAAAAGGACACACACAACACATGCAAGTCGGAGCACACATCATTAGGTTATTTTGTTTAGCCCATGGACCTGTTGGCAAAGAGTCTACCTTTTTTGTTTTCTGCGTAGGCTTTGAGCAGATCTATTTTCTTACCCTCTGGCCCCAAATGGAAGACTATTGTATTACATACTAATTTAAGTATTTAAGTTATTAGAAATGATCTATTTCTCTCTGTAGATGCTGTTTGTAATTAGTTTGGATGATAGGAACATTTTTGCAATTCTTCTGTCTTGAATTTTTTGACAGACCATCTATGCTGTAGTCAGTTTTTCAAATGTGATGTTTTATAACAGTTTTGTTTCTCAAGACTTTTCTCTGGCCTTGACTCAGTTTTAAATGCATTAGTTGGATACAGAAGCCGTATCGACACCTATCACCTTGCCTTTTAAATACAAAAATAAAAAAAAAAACTGCTGTGGTATAGCACTAAGTATAGTAGACACAGTGTAACTGAACTTCTTGCAACGGCACAGTCACCTAATTAAACGTTCATTCACAAATTTGATGCCTTGCAAGCCAGAGGGTTGGGTCTTCTGAAGAAATGAGCACTGTATGCCGTTAAGACTAATGAAACATTATTCTCTGTATGAATCTGTACTGGAAAGCTTTCCGATGATGGCTGTTGAGTTGAGTTAAAATCCTCATGAATGTGTTCGGCACCTTGTCACAATCCATGCTGAGGGACTTTTTATATTTCCAGGACGTTCTACTATGTTTGCATGACCAAACGGGGACCTGGTGTTCGACGTTTAGGAGCTCCTCTAAGAGCTCCAGTTGCTGCTTACCAGTATCTGCTGCTGGTATCCCCCAACATTACTCAGACCTGTAGGGAATGACTCATCTTAAAGCTTTTCTGTCCTTGCTTTGGACAGCTGAGCAGGCTGTTTTTCCTGTATTGAAGTCCATACGGTGGCCTTTGAAATTTTATGAAGTTTCACTCATCACCACAGATACCATTTAAAGGTGATCCACTGATGCGTTCCACATTTCCACTCCCGATTAAATGTGTATGCAATATAGAATTATGTGCTGGGAAATATATTTTGATGCGTTCCTTCATTTGTAATGTTTTTGGTCACTTTTATTCTGTGTCTTTTAAGACTTCAGCTCTATGTGCAAATTGAAAACAAGTGTTTTTTAATTTTAGATATGACATGTCAACTGATGTGTTTTTGATATACTATATATCTACAGTACCTGTCCAATGTGTCATTGTGAAATAAATAAAATATGGCTGTTTGGTACAGTTGATGGACCAAATTTCTAATTTGCCTTATTCTTTTCGCTATCCTGATAAATTGGTGTTATTTTTTAAAATTAATTTTCAAATGGGGCACTTGGGGCAATTTAATATCAAGAACAAGCTAAAAATATGCTCTTTAAGGTCCTTTTTGGAGATGATTTGACTCATCATTCATTTTCAGCCTGTCCCTCCTCCAGGGCAGGGCCATTGGGTGTCCAGGAGTGGCATAAACCCTCCTACTCTGCATGTCCAATGGCAGACTCAGAAGAGAAATGTCTTATTAGTATCATGGATGATTTAGTGAATAGCCCCACAGGGTACAGGCTCAGTGGACCTGGACCTCGTTGAAAAGATAATCACACCACAAAGAGACGCAAAACCGAAGAGAGACAAAAAGTTCTGCGAAACGACTGCAAAGTGATGGACAATGACCACAAAGAGGTCTTTTTAATGTCCAGGGCCCTGCTGACTCATAATCTGTCCAATTAGTAGCAATATTTTACATCATCATATTTAAAGTCATTCATTTATTATGCTGAATAATTTCTGTAACTGTTCATGTGTAGTTTTTTACTGACATTAAATTTGAGTCTCGGCACATTTTCACTCATTTGAAATGGGCTCAGTTTAAAACTGCTCCGTCAGGTCGCCATGTGACATCAGTCCCTAAACATGACAGACAACTGATGTTGAGAAACTGAAACTGGTGTTAACTGGTGATCTGTTTTTAGTTTTTGTTAAAAGTCTTTAATGACCTCCATTTTCTAACAGCGCCTGTCCAAACTTTGATCTTTTGTTGGCTTTTGCCTGTTAAATCCACTTTCCATGCAAGTGTGAAGAAGATTACAGAGAGACTTTGGTTTAAAGACGCAGGGTTGTGCACAGGTCGGCATAACTTTGTTACACTCCTACATTCCAGTTTCCAGTAAAAGTTCTCAGTAAATGATGATGCATGTTCTTCTCTGCTACAGTGCAGATATCTGCTTTGTGAAGCACATCTTGTGAGCTCCTTTGAGGAAAATGTCAGCACCCGTTGTGCCCATTTGTAGACAAAGATTAAAATAACAAATTAAACAGTAAGTAGCTATTGATGCAGAGAGTGAAAGACATCAGACTTGTCTGAGGACAGGTGCTAATCATGATGAACTGTTTTCTGCTGCTGCTCTTTGAGGTAATTGTCAGGTTGATTAGTCCACCACAGAGGTGTTAAAAGAATCTGTTCACTTGCTCGGATCATTTTGCAATTGAATTTTTTATCCCACCATTGCAAACATGTAAGAATGTTAATACAAAAATAGAGTTGAGGTGAAGAAATTAAGAAAGTTAATATAATCAGTAAGAGAGTGAAGGTGATTAGCTGTTTAACCAGTCAGCCAAACTCAGAGGGACCAGAGCACATTGAAAAAAGATGCATTTTAAGACGTGTTTTTGCTGTGTATTGATCAATAATCTCAACAGAACCTGCCCACCAAACTTGCAGTGTGAAATTAAACCTAATTGTGTTTGTGTTGTGTCAAATCCTCACTGAAAACCACATGAACAGGCAGACTACATATGAAGCCACATGCATCTCAATCTAGTTTGTAAGCACAACAGGACACTTGTGGCTCATGTCCTGTGGTCCACAAAACCTCACACTGTCCAACCAGTAATGATGGTTAGAAGTAAATCTGACATGAGTAAGTTGTGGCGTTGTCACGCTGCAATTACATA
This sequence comes from Chaetodon auriga, assembly GCF_051107435.1. NCBI lineage: Eukaryota > Metazoa > Chordata > Actinopteri > Chaetodontiformes > Chaetodontidae > Chaetodon > Chaetodon auriga. Next base: position 7,516,254 of record NC_135091.1, read on the forward strand.
AATCCATAAATACGGCATTTCACAACTCATCTCCGCGGTGTGAAGAAGCGGACGCTGGCTGGAGGCTGTGGCTGAGCTGCAGTGGAAGTCTGGTGAGGCCGCTCACTGTGAATGTGTGGCTGACGGAGCAGCCGGCGGCCTGACGGGACTTACATAAGAGGCCCTTGGGCATTCCAAAGGCAACAAGCACGGGGCTCTACCCAGCATTCCTCAGTGCTGCCGGCCTGCTCTCCATTCGCTCTCTGTCCCTGTTCATGTGGACAGAGCAGCTCTCTGTTTGTGCTCTTTGTTAAAGTCATGTGTTCTTTGCACCTTTACTGCGGCCTCATTGTGTGCAAGCAGCAAAGTGGGTCTGCATGCATCCACTGCTGACATGTAAGTTTCATGTAGCCCCCACTTGGGCCTCTCATGTATTAGCAACCCTGTCTCCTACAAGCTAATTCACACCAGCATATACTATATATTCTCCTAATGAGGAAATTGTCAATGCAGTGCTCTGAACTCTTTGTCTCAGCTAACTGAGCTAACTAGCTAACAGTAGCTAGTAGCTACAACGGTAGTTAGCTGCGGCAGAGTATTGTGAGCAGTTGTTAGCAGTTACTCTGCTGATATACTTCGACAGGCGGCCAATTCTTACGCATTTTGTTTGGTTAAAGTTAGGGAAAGATCATGGTCTTGGTTTTAAAAAAGGCTGTCGTTTACCCAATAGCAGCCGGTTAGCTTAGCTTAATACAAAGACTGGAAACAGGGTGAAACAGCTAGCCAGGCTCTGCTCTTAGCAGTTATTACTGTTTTTTTTTTTACAACAGGTTTAAACAAATAAGATATAACAGTTAGTGAGCTTTAGAGATGCTGTTAGGAAGAAGGCGTTGCTTTTAAACAAAACCAGGCTAGCCTTTTCCCCTTGTTTCGAGCCTTTGTGCTAAATTAAGCTAACTTCCGCATGACTATAGCAATGTACAGACACAGACACCGCCGTAAAGCAATTGATTATAAATCCCAAAATGTACCAAAAGTATTCCTTTAAAGACTCTCCTAACTATCTGCACAAACTTCCCAAACCGAAAATAACAATGTGTGCAATGGAAAAAGCGTCATGTCAGATTTGTTCTGACAGTTGGAAGGGCAGAAAAACCCCATAACAATAAAGGACCACGTGACTGACAGTGTGGGATATTTTAAGTCCTGTAACCAGCCTTACTGTGTGTATCCGTGTGTGTGTGTGTGTGTGTGTGTGTGTGTGTGTGTGTGTGTTCGCACCAGGCCATCTGTGTCCCTGGCTTTGTCTCTGGGATTTACAAACGGGGTGAGCAGGACATGAGGTTGAGTACTGGGGAGGAGAGGGGGGGATGGACAGTGGACTTGAGGGTGAGAGGTCACTCGGCGGCTAAATGGCTTCACCTTTGCCAATGTGGCGTTTGTGGGTGCGTAAGCTAAAACTCTGGAGTCATTCAACAGAGGGGAGAGCAGGACACAATACCCCAAAAGCATCCTGATGACACGTGAAACTTCGCCTCAGTATGTGTTTCTCACGTGACATTTAACATGATTAGCCACGTTAGCTGTTTCCCTCTGTTTCCAGTCTTTGTGCTAAGCTAAGCTACTTGGCTGCTGGCTTTAGCTTCATACTTATTGTTCAAACAATAGAGAGATATCAGACTTCTCAGCTAACACTTGGGAAGAAAGCACATAAGTTCCCAAAATATAAAGCAGATACTATAAGAGAGTATTTTTTACCAGCTGGACATGAAGGCCACACAACATTCTTTATCATTGTGTAATATTTACTTGCGCTGGGAAACTTATTGATATGGTTTCTTCTCCTTTGTCCAGTGCATTGCCAAGTTTGGTGATGTCAGTTTTTTTATAAATAGGTTGAGCATTCTTCCTCACTTCTTAAGACAAACGAATCAATTAAAAATCCACTGGATTATTTAAAAAAAGATCAGTATTAGGTGATGTTATATAGATGAAGTGGAAGTTTTTTTTCACAAGTCAGGAATGTTTTGTCACCAAAAATTAGTTTTGACAGAAATTAGCACAACTATCTGCTCACATGAACATTACATTACAATAAAATGATTGAAATAAACATAGTGCACTGTAGGCCACAGTGATTCCAGACACTGTTAGTCCTGTTAGAAAAAACAAAACAAAACGGGATTGAAACTGACAGTGAAAGTGACTGCCATCAGTGACCTCTGTGCTTTGTTTAGAGAGAAAGAGTCCACTGTGTCATATAGTCCCATTTACAGACCACAGGCTGGGCTTTCACTGCTGCTGGGGCCAATTCACTCCCAATACAATCAGGTCAGGAGCTGAAGTATCTGCCTAAACTTTCAGCCAAACAGTTCCTCTGCTGAGGACCTGATATGTTGAGAACCAGAAATAAACTGACCTGAATCTTTCCATGTGAAACCTCAACAACAACAACAACAACAACAACACATGCAAATGTTTGTTTTGGTTTCTTGTGATTGCTTAAATGAATGCAGTATCAAATATTTGGTTTCTGAAGGATTTCACTTGCTATATTTCGACAGATGCGAGAGAGCTCGCTGGTCTGACAGGCTTTCTTTCATTGAGACAAATACAGAAATACTAAATACTGACACGTGGGCCAAAATAGCAGAACTTTGTCCTTTTAAGATTTCATTTGATGTCTAAAGGAATACTGAACAGCCTGATTTTGTGTGCGTCAGTCAGTGTGTAGGCTGCAAAGATGAAGCCATGATTCAGATTCTCAGGGATTTAAATGAGGTGATGCTTATAGCTTGTTTCGCTTCCTTTGTTCAGCTCTTTCTGGAGGGCACTTTTATTCACATCATTAAATTTGGGGCTTTTTACTACTTCACAGCAACTGCACTGAAACTGGACCAAAACTTTTTGTTTCTTTTCGTACTTTTTCGGTGTGGCTTTAACAACCAGTGGGTGCCATCATCAGGTCAAAATTTGCCCAATACTTTGGTTTATGACAAAATATTTGGAAACCTAATAAGTCTCAGTTGTACTTTTTATTTGGCACCAATTAGCAAATATTGCTAAACTAAGATGGTGAACACGGTAAACACTGTCATTGAAAGCATGTTAGCTTTTAGCTCAAAACACCACTTTGTCTAAAGATGCTAAATAAATAAACTTGCCTCACTTCACACCTGTATGAATATTTCTTATTAGTTAGCTCAATCAGGATTTTGTGTTTTTAAACAAGTGCTAATTTCAAGCTATTCTATGCAAATTGTGTGTTTTTGCATTGAATTTCCCACTCATCGCAAAACACAGATACAGACAATATGAAATTTAAACAGCGTTCTTGAGACTCACTTAAAAACAATCTGCAAGATTTTCATACATGCAACAACAAAAAACTTTTATTACATTTATAGAGAAAGCAAAAAGTAGTAAAAAGTATTACTCAGCATTTCAGTTGTTTTTAAGTGACTTTTTTTTAATCTACACTTCTCATTCATTGAAGAGTTCTTAAAACACTTGTATCATACATACAATCTATTTATCACATACATGTACTGAACTAACTTTTTTTTTTGCTGTACTCCCCACATTTCTTATCAGCACTGATGCACCACTCATACAAGGGAAATCTGAGGCAGGAGTAGATTAAGAGTGTGAAACTTGGGGATCTAAACTTGTGGTTCGCAGAGGTCTGAGACTCACTTCAGAATCTCCCAGGAGTTTCCTACAGGACCGTCCTCTCCCACACTCCTCTCAGAAACCTTTAATCTGACCACATGGCAGGTTTGTACCCACAAAAGACCCGGCCGTCTTAGAGAGAGATTAGGAGCACTGGAATGTTAACCGGCTCTCTGGTGATGATGATAATGATGATCAGCAGGGGAAGAAGCCCTACATCCTTTACATGGGTGGAATAGAAACGCCACATTGGAACATTAATCCATTGTAAATCCACTACGTCATAAATCTTTATTGAAGTAAAAACAGTTGGTTTGATGCACCAAAATGTGCCTGTAGGCATTAAAGCACCAACCCCTAAAACCTGATGTTGACAGAAGCTTTTCACGGGATGAAAGTGAGCATCTCCAGTGTTTGGATTTCAATGTTTTCAGATCACACTCTCTGGTTCAGATGGAGAAAATGATCAAAAACTCTCTGACATTTCGGGAAATACACTGATTTGCTCCCTTGCTGATAGTTACACGAGGCACCGCCACGAGCCTGAACCCCATATCATGATCTTCCAGAGCAGATGGAGTTTGCTCATTTGACATGGAGATAGCTCGGCCGTAATCATGTGACCTGTGAAGTGTGGAACTTTGCGTAAGAAGATAGGAGGTATAAGGCAAGTAGGTCTGATAAGATAAACTTTACTGTTCGCGCTCAGTGAAAGGGATGTGTCAGTGAAAAAAGAAGACGAAGGTACTACAAACTGTACGCAAAGATAGGAGCCATAATGCAGACTCAGAGAGACGAAATTATACAGGATTTAGGTTTTAATAAGAAATTGTTCATTTCCGGATGACTTTCCTTGAAGGAGGACACTTTCTTCTCTGTGTCTGAGGTGAGTGTTTGAAGGACCTCAACTCATGAGGGCGGTAATCCTAAAATACAGGCTGATATCATCAATGTTTCATGATCCCATGCCATGTTTAATGTAAAATATTAATCTGAAAGAAGGTAAGGATGTAAAATGAATTATAAATGCTGATAAATGTAGTGTTGAGCATGGAAAATCCACTTTAAGTAGTGGTTTAAAATTAGAAAATTACCCAGAAGAGATATATTCAGCGAATGTACGAGTACATCAAACTGTACATAAGTACAGTAAGTCATTAAGCGGAGGAAGTGTGTGTATTTCTGTGTGTACACACTGATGTTTTTGTTTCCACTATGTGTGATAAAAACCATGTGACAAATTAAACCTTGTGTATTCTCTCTCTGTAAACGAAGATGTTGGGGAAAAGACTTTAGGTTAATGTTTCACTCGCTGCACTCGCCAACCTCTCAGACTTTGATCATGCAGCCATGATAGGTTGAACCAGCAATAATTAATTCAGCACTGATAAAAGAATGCTAACAGCACCAGGAAAAGAGAAGATCGTCACCAAACGTGCTCACTCTTTCCACCATTATGCAATCTGCATACAGAGAAGATAAATGGCACCTTTCAACAGACGCTATCTGCGACTTGAGCGCAGGGTGTGAGGAGTCTGCAGCAGCGCACCACAATGCAGGGAGACACAGGAAAGTTCAGTATCCTCAGTATTGTTAAATGTATTCCTTTGATTGATTGGTTGTTACCTTTAAACTGTCCTGCTTCTTCATGCATGGAATCCTATCATCAGCTATAAATCTGACTCTGATTTTGTGTCTTTTTGATTGTAATTTAAAAAAAACTGTTTTGCATGCTCTACAGACATTAATAAGATGCTCTGCCAAAGCCCCACATCGCAGCTTGTTTGCACATGATTTATAAATAAAGTTATGTCACTATGAATAAAAATGCTCAATGTATTCACAGACTAATAGATTGTTCAGTATTTCCTCGACGATGTGTATAATCCATGCACTTAGTTACGCTCCACCACTGCTCTTCTAGCTGAATAATGACCATTACCCATAAAAAAAAAAGGTTTTAATTAAGGGATTTTAATGGGATTGTAAGGGTATGGTTGATAAATCAAATCATGGATTGTAATATATTAAACCACCAGGCTGAAAAATGGTGTTTTGCAGCCTTTTCAGTTTCCGCCTGTTTCAGCTTTGAGAACAGCCAGCATCAGCGTTGATGCTCTGTGTCTTTATTTTATTTTTTAATGGGTTTAACTTTTGCCTTTTAAGTACTCCACCATATATTAATAACACAGTGAATCTGCAAATTAAAGGGGAAATCATGTTCCCCTTCAGTCGTACTTAGTTTGTCATTAAAGAGCATTGAGGTGTTCAGTTAAGTAAGTTAAGATGAAAACGTTTATTTAAATTTAGTCCAGATATCCACTCATGGTCCCCAGAAGATGAATCCTACTGAGTTTTAGGTGATTCCCTGTCTTCTCATCTCGCGCCACCATGAGGTCGTCATTTGTTTTTTTAATTAAATGTCTCAGCAAGGAAGGGTTGCCATTCAATAAACACTTCACAGACAAAAGACAAATGACTTCCCTGATAAACAAGATAATTTTTCCTGTTAAATATGATCACTGCGGTGCATTTTATCTGACGTAGTGCTGTTAATTTCTGATGGAACACAGTGTGTTTGCAGCTCGTTTTCTCTCTCCTGATATCCTCCACCTCCAGCTCACATAATTTTATGCTTCACATTTATCTCTGGAAACAAACACCCAGTCAAATGTTGCTGTTATACAAACCTCATCCTTCCCCACGGCAACACACACACACACACACACACACACACACACACACACACACACACACACACACACACACACGTCATCGCAAGGATGTGTGTAATAACTGCCAAGAGGAATTCTGTGAAAACAGCAGTCTCATTGCTGCAAGTGCGCTCCCTCCTAACCAGCACAGCACACAACTGACTTGTTTGCTTTTGATATGCTCCCTCCTACACACACACACACACACACACACACACACACACACACACATCTGCCTGGTGAAATATAATGAAATAAAAGCATCTCTCACACTCATTTTCTGTCTCTCTGCTCTCTGTGTAGCCTGTTCAGGTTGCCATCATATAATTAGGCCAAATTCGATGGTGATTTTGGTTATTTTAGTCACATGAGCTTGGCATGAAAGTTTACACAGACATTCATGATCCCTAGAGCATGAATCCTGCTAACTCTGGTGATTAAAGTGGAAACAGTCGTGTTACCATTGGCACCGCTGTTGCAGCTCAGGACACACTGCATTCGTTTCTGAATTTACATGATGAAATGATCAACAGAGAGAGGAAAGATGAAGAAGTTCACTGAGGAGGTGTAGTTTGAGCACTGCTTCCCGCAAACCAGGAACTAGAGCAGAGTTGGTGTCAGGGTGGAGGAAGGAGTAGAGGAAAACATCAAGAGACAAACTGTGAGCTCATTTATTCATTTAGTCTGTAATGGAGACATGAAAGCATTGTGCAATCAACAGATTCTCCATTATGATTCATTAATGCAAAAAAAATGTCCAACTATTGGATCAGAATGAATTTTAATAACTTTGGCAATCTTAGTGCTAATAGTGCTAATTAGCGAATGTTAACATGCTAACACACTGAAACTAAGATGGTGAACAATATAAACACCATGTTAATGTTGTCGCTGACAGTATGTTAGCATGCTGAAGTTAGCATTTAGCTCAGAGTGCTGCTGTGCCTCCATACAGCCTCGTAAATAGGGCAGGTTGTAGCTTAAAATAGTGGGACTGGCTAGTAACATGACTATTGAATAAAGCCAGTTTTGCTAACTGTCGTCATAGATGTATATTGTCCCAGACCGGAGAGGCTACGCAGACGTTGAAGCTGATGTTGCTCCAATACAGCCTTCATTGATCTGTCTGTTCTCCCGCTGATGAGGAGGTGTACAACTCAGACAACTCAGAACCAGTAAAATCAGCTCCTGTATTATTTGCCTTGCTGCAGGCCTAGCTTTGGTCACATGGCTCTCTTAGCCCGTCATGACTGCAAGTTGGACAACCTGAACAAATGCTGACGGCAAAGACAGCTACATGTTCACAAGAGGGTCAGCCATCCCCCCCCCCCCCACCCCCGCTGCCATCTGCTGCTGTGTTTACATTGAAAACAATGGTGGCGTTGGCTGCAGCATTTCACTGTCTGCAAGCACCTTCTAGAATCTACTGAGTTGTATGTGACCCACTAAAAACTTATTCAAGGAGGATACTTCTATCAAACCAGGGTGGTGCCTTGCGTCCTGCCTCATGCCTGATGCGTGTTCCCATCAGCTTGTATTGGATTGTCTTATCACATGTTCGATAAAATAGAACAACCGTAATCTAAAAAGTTGCTTATTAACCTAATCTTTGTTTTTAACCCTGAGATTAAAACAACAAGCAGCTTCCTGGCCTGAAAAGTGAAGCCAATGTGGAAGTGCCAAAAACTGCAGTTCTTCAAATGGCCGCTTGAGGCTGTCTCCAAAAGCGAGTCAATCCCCATAGACCCCAACATTAAAATGCCCAACTTTACAACAGAAATGAACAGCCAGGTACTTTTGGTTCACTTTGAGTGAGAGTTAGCCGCTAGGTTCAGCAACCAGGCCATCTCAGCTCCACCCATGCTCAGACACTGGTGACAAGGGCTATTCAGAAACCTGTGGGTTTTCATACAGTGTGTGACCTAATTGTGATGTCAAATTTTTAATTCCTTTGTGATCTGCGATTTATGAAGATACCAATATCAATTTTTGCCTGTTGTTCTGCTGACACAGCTGCAGCTGTGACTTGAATTCGAATCATTTTCTGTATTCATTCCTGACATCGATCAAGTAAATTGATCTCATACTGTATGAGTGTATTGTTCAGTCCAGATTAAGAAATGAAAGTAGCCCATTTGTTGCCACTCAATCCAACTTCTCATTTTCACCAAAGAGAACATGCACTCTGCAGGCTGAGAGGTTGCAAAGCTGAAGTGTGAAGTGTCTGCTACTGCTACTGCCACACCCATCTGGCTGAAATACAGAGTTTTGAGGTGGTCCCACTGAAGTACAGCACACCGAACATTCAATGCATCTTTATTGTTACTTGTCAATTGTACAAGATTGAAAGAGTGTAAAAGTCTTTGGTTTAGGCTCCTTGACATTGCAATAGTGGCAACAATAAAACTCACAATAAGGGCAATAAGAAAGGCTTAAAAGTACAATAAAGTAGTCCACCATCAGCTCCTTGGTCTTGTTGACATTTGTAACCTGACGTGCTTGTAAGCAGTTTGACACAGAAACTGAGTATTGTATTAAATGTGGGTGACTGAAAGTGAAAGTATTTCACCCTTTTATAAGGAAGGAAACGGATTTCACACATTTGTTAGGTCTCAGAAATACACAGAATGAATGTTTTCTTGAGACTATAAACCTTGAATTAAAAATATTTACGGAGAACATGCTTTGTAAATTCTTTATGATCGTTCGTGCTGAAGGTGATTCTAGCTGGGTCACAGTGGATGTCGGTGTGTGATCTCTCCCTGGATTATCCATGAAACCCGGTTTCATTCCACAAATATGCAACACAGTACACTCTGATATCACTGAAACAACTTAATAAAAGAAAGAAGTGAGTTCAGTTCTAATAAAAAGGTTTTGATCGGTATACCCTGAAATCTTGGCAGCCATCATCTCGGAAAGGTTTATTCTACCTATTAAAGCAACTGCCCCCGTTTGCCTGTCTCTGTGGGTGTGGTCTCCACGCTCCTGGCTCCACACCTGCAGCGCATCAGCCTCATTAGCTGTGAGCCAATCAGCTCCTTTCTTTTTCCCCTGTTTCATCGCCTCATTCCCCACAGCTGAGCCTCTACACCACATCTCCTGCTTAGCTTAGTGTGTATTTTAGCTCAGTTCTGAATTTGAGCTGTTTGCTCAGGTTGACTGCTCCTGTCTCGGTTTGTGTTACTGCCTACCGTCTCCTGCTGAGCGTGTCTTTAGATCCTTAAGAAAACTTGGACATATCGACAGGTGTTTGCCCTCCTTGCTCTGATGCCTGTTTACAACAAAAAGAGAGAGCAAGCTCTTTTTTTAAAGAGGTCTTAAGGTCATAATGTTATCTCAGGAATGAAGGGACAAACTCCACTGCAGATGAGTCAAGCTCTCAGCACTGTGTACAGTGTTATCGAAGACACACAGACTTTCAATACAGACTAAATCAATTAGCCAATAATTTGGCAATTCCCCGGATTAACAGAAAACGTTCTGCACAGAAAGTGAATTCCAGTTTGCGCTGAGGAATTTTTTTCTTTCATTTCATTACATTTCCAGCCATCTGGCCTCGCAATATGGCCATGTAACAGGCAGAGAATCAGGCCTCAGGGTGTCTGTGCCAAACTCACTGATCTGACTGAAAGCTGGCGTGCTGATTTCCACTCGGTCGGGTGAGAACTGGAATAAGTTTTATATAATGCGTTTTTATAAAGTAAGTCATCACTCTTCCTCTTTCTGTGTTTTTGAATATGCTGTTCCTTAAAGCTGCTCTGTTCAAGTCCTTTAAATTCAAGAATTGAAAGAAATAAGTAGGCTATGTTTTATTTGACAATGACAAACCCACAGAGACTTATCACCACACTCTGCAGTTCCCCTTAGCTGTATGAAGCATTGTAACACATTTCAGCCCATTGCTTTGGTATCGCTTCTCTCCTAAAAGTCATGTCCGGCTTCAGCAGGAAGCTGTTTTTAGCTAAAAAGCCCTGATAAACCCAAAACGGCAGACAGACACAGTTTGCCAAAAGCTGATTAATACAGTGGAGCATTTAGCTGCTAAAGAGCCAGATACCTCCATCGGGAGTTGGTGGCCACAAACAGAACAGGAAATGACAAAAAAAAAAATAATTCTTTGTGTCTGCTCGTTTTCTGTGGCAACTGTTTGCTAACAAGTTCACCACATCAACTTCAAAGTGCTGATATGTTGTGTTTATGCTTGTTGTGCTGCAATCGGTGCATTCAGGATTTACTTTCTTGCTTAGAGTTTGACGAGATACAACTCTGATACTTGCATGTTAAGGTGCCGGGTATTAGCTTGGGCACTAGCCTCTATCTTAGCATAATGGAAACGGGGAAACAGCTGGCGTAGCTCCGTCCAAAGATGCCAGAATCTGTCTTCTAGCACCTCTAAATCTTACTAATTAACGATATGTCGTATCTCTTTGTTTAAATGTACACACACATAAATGTAACAACAACAAATTTGTGGTTTTAGAGAAACGTTAGCAGTGCTATTTCTTAGAAAATGTGCTTCACAGTGCTGGGCGAATGATACTGTTCGTAAAAATAGCTTCACTACATTACTCTTCAGTAGTGTGCTTTAGAAGTGTATTTTTGTACTTTGGAGAGAGTCGGGCTAGCTGCAGTTTAGCCACTATTTTTATGTTAGGCTAAGCTAATCACCTCCCTGATCTAGCTTTGTGTTTAACACACAAACATGAGGCAAGTATTGGTCTTCTCAACAAACTTTCGGCTAGACAGCAAAAAATGTCCCATAGGCTAAATGTCATATGGGAGTAACAGCGATCTGTTCTGCAATTGTATGAGTGCTTTGATTGTCCAAAATAAATACTCGCTCATCATAATCGTAGGTGTCTTTCCTTTCTCTACCGTCCCGTATGAATTTCCCAAAATGCCAAACTGTTCCTTAAATGGATAATTCCATGCAGGGATCTTTGGTAGTAAAACATATCATGGGTAGATTAATAGATTTAAGAGGTATAATTCACCTTGAACCTGTAAATGCTAACCCTTCGGGCCATTATGAGGTGTTATTCACAGTTTCTTTATCTCTGCTAATCCAGCAGCTCAGACCGTGATGAGCTATGAGAGTATTCAGCTCCCAGTGCCGATTCACTGACCTTAGTACGCAGTCCACAGAGGCTTTTCTAGTGAAATAGGACGCTGGACAAAGGCCAACGAAAAAGGAGATGTCAGCAAATCAGGTTTTTTTTTCACTGCACTCATGTGATCTGCCCTGAACTTCCTTCCCTATGGTCACACCAGAGGGTGGTGAGGAGATTTTCAGTTCCAGTCAGAAGCTAAAGAACATGTCTGTTATTTCATGGCTTTAGGATTACATGATGACCTTTGAGCAAGAGAATTTCCTAGTGGCTGTTTATTGAGACAGATAAAGAAGGAGCTGGATACATGAAATTAGAAGAAACCACTTTTATAAGAGAGTTACTGGGCAGTGAGTGAAATATCATGATCGCAACAGCTTTATACATTGATATGAAGCTGTTAATACCCTCGGGTGTCTGTGGCCTATATCATAATCCTTCTGTTTAATTTTCAGTCCCTCTGTTTCCAGGAAGTGCCCCTCATCTGCTCGCACTTGTCCAGCTTTTTCCTTTTAATGTCTCCACAAAACATGGTAAAGCGTGCAAGAAGTACTCAGATCCTTTACTCAAGCAAAAGTAGCAATACCACAGCATTACAAGTGAAAAATCCTGCATTATAAGGAAAGATATGCTTAAAATATCAAAGGAAGTCATAATACAGAATGACTAATTTCAATGTCATCCTTGTTTTTATTTTATATATTTTATGTTTCTACGTATGTTTAACCTGCTGCTGCAACAAAAGAAAAAAAGTCTACGTCTACGTCTATGTTATGCCAATATTATTATTTTAGATTTGTGCATTTACAAGTAAGCAGCATTTTAATGTTTTACAGAGCTTTCCTTTTTCATTAATTGATCAGATTTTACGAAAAAGTGTAAAAGTGCAGTATTTTACTCTGAAGTGTTGTGGGGTAGATGGACGAACTCAAGTAAAATACCACATTAGTGTACATAAGTACGCTGCTTGAGTACATATGCTTGGGGTCAGGATTTCGAAAGGTCATGAGTGCAAATAAGCAAACAGGCAAATTTAAAGTAGTTCAACATTTTTGGAAATATGATTATTCATTTCCAGAAAAACTTTGATCTGTGTTTTGTCCCCCGGGAAGTCACTAACCTGATGCCCCAGACGGTTTGCTCTGCAGAACCAACTGGGGCGTCATCTATGGAAACTGTTCACCTTCTACCAAACTGTTCCTTTAACATATTCAGGCTGCGTCCTTCTGGACCCCTGGACATTTCAAAGCATCACACAACAGAGAAAAATGTCCACTCTCGACTGTTTCAGTGAATCAGAGCTTTAACGTCAGTCGTGTTTTTGTGCTCGGCTCGTCATGTGACTGTTGCTCAGATCACTTCAGTGTGGAGTGCACAAAGCCTGATAGATGCGTATGGGGGCCTCTAACCCGTCTGACAACCAAACAAAGCCCACATTCAGCGAGTCTGTGTATGTCCACAGCACTTCACTGCTGGTTTCTCCACTGGAAGAGCCAAAAGGCCAGATTGTCTTTTAATGTGCTGCACAATGACTTTACTTACTTACTTTTCTGCAAATATTTATCAACTAACTTAGCCATCAGGTATTCTTCTGAACCCCTTTGGTAAGGAATGTGTACATGAGCATGGATTAATATTTGTTCAGGAGGTGTGGCGGCGTGTTGTTTGTTTGAGCTAACCTTTCAGGTTTTTCATCTCAAGAATGTGAGTTATGAGTTCCCAAAACGAAGAAGGTTCTCCACCCAAAACTGTATAACGGGACCTACACCACTTGTGATGATCATTATCCAAACAAGCCGAGATGTTATGAAGCCTTTTAGGAGCTATGGTGACAATCTGCCCTCTAGTGGTGTGTTTGAGTACTGACAAAATCCTGGCGATGAGGTTACCGGCACAAAAATCATAAAATGAGACCAGATTCCAATCATCTACTCTTTTATCATTAAAGCAGTATTTTGTACAAATACTGAAGCTGTGAGAAGGTTATTTGTGCAGCACCCTTCAAAAAGTAAAAGCAATTAAAAGGAATAAAATGAGATGAACGAAATATGATAAAACAATATGAAATACAAATGAACATAAAAAGATCGGAAACACGGTTTCAGTGCAGTGAGTAGTTCCCTTAAAGTCAATTAAGGAACTGAAAGAGAAATGAACGAGAAATGAATCAAATCTGAATGAGCACAAACTGACGTCGGCAGCTCAGTTTGACCCAGAAGTGAAAGGTCCATGTGGAATGATAATAAAATCATTACAGGCTGTGGCTACATGCAGAATGACAGCGTTTTCAGACTTGGCTTGGCGCAGAAGGATCAGGTAGATTACCAGAATTTAGCTGAACTTGAAACAATAGCACAACAATGGAAAAAGAGAAGTGGTATCAGTCTTCCACACTTTATGATCCTCTATGATGTAATGTGTCAGGAGCTGACCCTGATATAGAAAACATCATCATCTCCACGAGGTGATCAGCGCGTGTCAGATATAGACTGTGAGTCATTGTGACTCAGAGGGAAGCACGGATTGATCACAGGAGCCTGAACAACAACAACAACACTAATGCTGGAGTGAACAACAGTCGACGTCATGCCCTTGTGATGTGATTGGGTTCAGTTTGGTTTAGTTAGTTCACTTTTCCACAAGCTACAACAGGGCACAACCCTAGTTTTGAGCATGAAGTTACTCAGTCTCTGTAAGAAGGCACATTATTAAACAAGTGAAACGCTCTGATTGGTGTGAAAACCCTCTGCTTTCCCACCTTTTCTCGTGTAACATAAAACAATGAATTCACCTGTTTGCACAACATGTTTAGACATCAGTGGATTTTTCCAGGAATGACAAATGCTGGCCCCAGTGCAGCGAGCTCCAGCCGTCGGGTCGTGACCCTGGTGTGTTCCACATGAGACGATATGAGGAGGGGGTCTAAGAGCTCACAGGACACACAGATGTGTCACCGTCGGAGCCCTCCTCCGAACCCGGAGGTTCACATGGAGTTGATGGAGGGAATCACTTTAGGGGATTAACACGGTCATCTGTTTGGATTACAGGGAGAGCTTACCTGCCCATCTGTCACCTTCAGGCTGAGGTGAACGCGCCGCCTTTACATGTCGGAGGCCTCATCCTCGCTCGCGCCATGGTTATTTAATTATTCAGATTAAAAAGATGACACGTGGCCCTGAACAGGAGCAGTGTCGGGACTGCTGTGCTGCTGCTCCCTCTGAGTGCATCTTTGCTCCCTGCCAAAGGGAGCACATGTAGTTCATGCATGTAAACACAAACACAGACTGGACGTCTGGCTCTGAGACGAGGAAGGTCAGGGATGGAAATGAAGAGCGAACCCACCAGAAATAACCCCAGATTTCTTTCTGACGTGAGCCAAGACAACAGATAAACAACTCTGGACTGATCAGTGCCTCTTTCTAATTAGACGTACGTCACAAAAGGTTAATGAGGAGTAACGATATCTTAGTCGTTCATGAATTTAATCTCCTTCCCAGAAAGTACAAGCTCCATCTGAAAGGTCTCACACTGCATACATAGAGGACATACAGTGGCTGCATGAGGCGACCCGGTAACCTATAAAATGTCCTTATTAATGGATTATTACTGCTAAGATATTTAAACAGCAACTTTTAGATCCTTTTCAAAGGATGTAGTTTTTGAAGACTATTGGAAACCAGCATCAATGAAAAGAATGATTTTTTTAACATTTATGCATCAAACTCTGAAGTAAAACATTTCATTATTATTATCATTGTATTTTCAGTACAGTTTGTACACGTTCATTTTATTTTTATTCTTCTTTCGGTTGTTTATTGGAGTAGGATAAAGTGAAGTGCTCTTTAGAAATCGCCCTGGTTTTCTGTTGACACTCTTTGTTTCTGCTCTGACTGAACAGAGTTCATAGTTCAGCCAGCATTTTATTTGGCAGTGTAACACTGAGGAGGAGGACGGAGGAGGAGGATGATGGTGGTGCTGTGGTGGAGGTGTGACGGGGATTTTAAGGTTACACTGACTATGTGCAGAAGGAAACCGTCTGAGGTTAGCTGCTCACACCCACACACGCGGAATAAACCAACAAACCTTGATATCCTCCTACACATCGACTGCACATTCAATCTGGACTCTTTACCTCGCTGCTCCTCCATCATCTGCACTGCATCATCAACATTTCCTCCTGCAATTAGCACGCTTTCAACCCTCCTGTAATTCATGCATGATTGTTCCGGCCCGGTGAGACTCATTATCCGTGGGAAGTTAACTCACACCGGCTGACCCCTTGCAGATGCTGCACCACTCGTCACCATGCTGTGCACGGAGAGCCCACATTACACTAACCCTGTCCCCTTTGATATATCTCCCTCTTTCCATCTCGCTGCTCAGCCCACTGTGTCCTCTTTATCTGCCTCTTCATCGCTCTCTAGCTCCCTTTCAGCTGATGGAGCTTATTGTGGACAAATAGGCTTAGGAGCATCACTATGGCAACGGCGAATCGTAAAAAGCTACATAAGCACTTCATCAGGGGCCGTGATCCAATGGCTCCCGCTGGAGATGGTGCCCCAACCTCCGGCAACAAGTGAAGGCAGGCCAGAGAGGCTCCTGGGGAGGGAGGAGGGGAGAGAGAGGTGGAGATAATACTGTGGGACTGAGAGAGGACGGAGGAGCAGAGAGAGAGAATCCATTTCTCCTCTCTCTGCTTCTCATTCAGCCACACTTCTCTCCTCAGCATCACGTCCGATCTCTGAGGACTTTTCTACTTCTGCTTTTCACTGATTTAGTTTCTTGTTGCGTACAAGAAAAAATAAAGAAGGAGAAGGAGAAGAAGAAGAAGAAGAAGAAGAAGAAGAAGAAGAAGAAGAAGAGGAAGAGGAAGAAGAAGAGGTAAGGAAAGGCTTCTTTTATTAACTGCTCATGTTTAATTCTGCTTTGGAGTGGTCAGTGGTCGTGGCCTGTGATGTCCCAGCACATTCAGCACTTGCATGTGTTAAAAATGTTGGTTGTAACAGTGAGCAGCAGGGGTGTACTTGGGTTAAGAAAGTTCAAGCCATCCAGCAGAAATGTATTTTTTTTGTTATTCATGGCCAATACGTCGATTTTGGATGTCCAAAAAGCTGGTGAACATGACAGCAGCAATGCAGCAATGAATGGATCCACAGAAAATTAATCAGCAACTAATCTGATAATCAATTAAATCATTTTTGAAGCAAGAATGCCCCAAATCTGATATTTACAGTTTCTCAAATGTGAGAATTGGCCTTGTTATATTATAAATTGAATATTTTGGGGTTTTGGACTGTTGGTCAGACTAAACAAGACACGTGAGGACATCAACACTGGCTCGTATTTAGTGTTTTCTGATGTTTTATAGATGAAAATGTGGAGAAAATGATTATTAATCAGTAATTAAAGTGACAAGTTGCCTTGTTCTTTTAGATAATATCCATAGAAACAATATAACACGTAGACTAACAGCACAGTCACTCCTCTAACTGGCACTGTAATTAAAGACTGTCTTGGCTGGATGAGTTTGACTCCATTTTGAAGAGCTGGTCCAGAGGTAAGAGCAGGGCTGCGACTAATCTCACTCTGTGGCTTTATTTCCTCTGCACATGTTCATAATCTGACCTCCAGAAGCAAAACCAGCAACGCTACACTGCAGCAGAGTAGAATAAAGCATGCAGAGCAGCTGGAGGGGGACCTCAGCACCTGAACACATTAGAACAAGAGAGGACAGTTCTGAAACTAAAAGAGAGCCTAATAAAAGAGGACAGTGACACAGCATGAAGAGATTACCTACAACATGTGCACTGCTGTTAAAAAACCACCAGTCTAAGCTTTATAAAACTGTGCCTCTGAGGAGATCACACTTAGGGCTGCAACTAATGGTTGTTTTCATCAGGGATTAATCTGAGGATTATTAATTTGATTAACTGATTAATCGATGCCCGGTGGAACTTCCCAAAGTGAGCAGCAGTCTAAAACCCAAAGATATTCTGAACCTCCTCATTGTTGGACAATATGTGATGGTTTTCACTGTTTTTTGCTTGAAAAATGGAAAGGAAACAATGAATTGTTTATCAAAGTAGCTGCACCGACTAATCGATTAATCATTTCAGCTGTATGAATGTTAATTGTTTCGCATTTATAGCTGAAAACTGACTTGAGGATTATTTGAACATCAGAACTGTTGCGGATTAATTTTCTCTCGATCGACCTCAATCTTCCGATCAGTGCTGTAAGGACCTCATGGTGACCGTGGAAGGAAAACCTTTTACTTTGAATTAACGACTCACAATGCCTTCATCAGCCTCCTCTGTTAGATTTCTGGGCTTTCATCACAAAAAGCAATGCAAACAAAGGACTGACTATTGAGCTGAATTGAATACAGCATCTGTGCGAGCGGATATGACACCTGTGGAACAAAAGAGCCAGAGGGTGAGGAGATGGGGGGATGGGGGGGTCTTTTGGGAATATGTCCAGATGTGGAAACAGCATGCGGTGGAACAGACTTCAGAGGATGTGGCATTATGAATAATGTCAAATTATGCAAACGGCACATGTTTTAAATAGGGAATAAAGTGTCAAAAATGAAAAGGAAATAAGCTCCTTCATTTTCATCTGACAGCCTTGACAATTATTCAATCAGTTAAATGTTCGATAGCGTGCTGCAACTATTATTTGCTTTGTTTTATTGGTCTCACATCTCAAGATCTGCAGAGCACAAAGATTTCAATTACTGCACAGCCTTTCCAAGACACCTCATTATGAATTCATTACTTTTAATAAAAGCAGCAAATCTAATCTGCAGGCAGTGTGCATGCTCCTCGTATTCTCCAGACACACACAGTCTTGTAAAAATCCAATTAAACTGAGAAAACATCTGAAATTATCAGGTCACATCTACTCATTTCAGTGTGATGCCTACCTGTGATTACCCTTCACTCATCAGGGGCTGTGAAGAAGGACAAGGCCATGGCCTCCTGGTTCAACTGGAATGAGCCGTATTACCAGAGCCCCCGGCGGGACCCGGCCGACGTGGTCACCGACACCCTGATGGTGGAGTTCAGCTGGCAGCTGAAGGAGGCGGAGAGGCAGCAGAGAGAACGGGAGAACGAGTACAGACGGCTCAAAACCGGCGTGGACTACAGCTGGCTGGCCAGCACGCCTCGCTCCTCCTTCAGCATCACCACCGGGGAGAAGCTGGGCCTGGAGGACCTCTGCTCCAAGGTGCCGCCGCCCTGCTGCGGCATGGTCATAATCAAGTAAGGAGACACAAAGACTGATCCTGTAGCCGGACGAATATTACAGGAACCGGAGAGTAAAGTGAGAAAGTAGTTAAGAACATTTACTTAAATGCAGTTTAAAGGACCAGTTTGCCAGATTTAAGGCAGCGGTGTGTAGGATTGAGTGACATCTAGTGGTGAGGTCGCAGATTGCATGATTATTATATTGCACTGCTGCCAATAGATCCCCTTAAATCCCACACACAGAACTTGCACTTTACTTGAGTTTTTGAATTGTATGCTACTATACTTTTGCTTCATTACATTTCAGAATGAAACACACATTATTTTTTACCTCACTTTATTTATTTTACAGCTACAATTGATTTTCAATTTAAGATTTCGCACTTTACATAATCTAGACTAGGAAACAAGAGCCATGCTAACATTAGCAGCTCTGTGAAGCTTTACCTGTTACCTTATCTAGTTCAACAGGGGTAGCAGTCACAGCAGTGCTTCAAGTTAAATGCGGACATCAGTATGCTAACAAGGATACAATATGGATGTACTACTATTATTATTGTTATTATTATTATGATATTTAGCATTCATGGATGGCATAGCACACACAGATGGCACACAATGACAATGCTAAAATGCTAATGTTCAGCAGGTATAATGCGGGTGCTTGTGCTAGTCCTGCATGTATAATGTTCTTTAAAGGTAAATACAACATAGATATTGAATAAACAACATTATTAGATTGCTTTTCAAGAGACTCGTCCTCAGTTCCACTGAGCCCTTTAAAGTCCATGAAAATCTGCTGTGATTTCACCACGTGTTGCTGCCACACAAACGCTAAGCGTCGTCTCTGGCAGGGACTGGGAGAGGTTTGGTCAGGGACACTGATCAGCTGTCGCCCCACACATGACTCTGTAATTCGTTGGTGTCTCTGTCCTTTAATCTGCGGCAGAGACATCCTTGAGCTTGTTTGAGCATCTGTTCGCAGAGACCTGCTGAGGCCTCAGGTGTCTTGTTAGAGTTTGACAGTTTTTGGGAAGCAGTTTGACTGGTGTTAATGTGCGTGAGCAGTGAGGTGCTAAATGCTAAGTGGAAGTCACACACACAAACACACACACACACACACACACACACACACACACACAACAACTGGAGCATGTTTGTAAAATTTTAATTAGCTGCAGAGGAGGAGGCCTCAGTTGTCAGATTGGTTGTGAGGAGTAATTATCGCTTTCTCTGAAACAGAAGTACATCTGTTCTTTCCCAAATGCCAGCCTGTCCTTAAAATTCTTTATTTTTATTCTCTAATCAACCTCCACAAAGTGACTGCTGCTCCACCCGTGTCCACAGAAAAGGATAATAAAAATTCCACTTTTATCAATAAAATTTGAATCAATGGTCCCAGTGATGGATTTGTTTAAAGGGTTTATGTAATTACACTATAATAAATATGACTGTGGCACTGAATGTGATCCAAAGAACATAATTTCTCCTAAGAGCAAACAGTGTGTGTGTGTGTGTGTGTGTGTGTGTGTGTGTGTGTGTGTGTGTGTCTACGCAGAGGGAAGCAGGCCAATCATCAGTTAACTGGAAGCACTTACTGGGAAGCACGTTCCCAAATAGATGTCTATTTAAAGGCTTGTCAAAGCCTCAGCTCCTCTTGTTAGGAGGAGGAGGACTAATTGGGGGGTTGGCTGGTCACACAGGTGGGGGCACTGGTGACTGTGATCATGTTGATTCTCTTTTTTGCTCAAAGGTCAGACATCTGCATGGATCCATACTGTCACAAGCATTGACGCGTTGCTTCTTTAATTGTCACATTTTCACTTTATTTCTGTGCTTTAATCGTCTGTGTCTAAAGATGGGGGTGTGGAGTCTGAGCTTTTCAGCCCACTCCTCCTCTTGAGGCTACATTGGCTGCTCCTAGCGTGACACACCCAAATCTTATCAGCAGTCAAGTTGCATTGTGGGTAATTTAGGCATCAGGACCAGGAAGAACAATCCGTAGAATAAAAATGCAATATCTGGTTCAGCAATCATTTTTATCTTTTTTCCACTAAACCGTCCATCATGAGTTCGACAATATTGTGGCAGAGCACAACCAACCACATGGTCTGATGCCTCATGTCTCATCAGCTGACTGCCTGTGTTTTGTTCTGCACAGGTTCAGGGAGGCTATACAGGCCAATGAGCCCGAGGCGCAGGAGGTGTCCGGCCTGTTTCGCTCCGTCCTCCTGGAGTTTCTGGACCAGGTGAAGGAGGAGCAGGAAGCCCAGCGGCTCACCCGCCAGTGGAACAACAAACGTGCCATGAGCATGTCCCTCATGAACTTCAGGTCCCGCATCAAGATCAACCCGTTTGGAAGCACGGTGGGCCTGACGTCCGCCGTGGCCGAAGGGGCGGGGTTGAGTGACCTAAAAACCGTGTCAGAGGATGTGGAGAGAGGGATGGAGGGGGAGAGGTTGCAGAGGGTGTGGAGCATGCCCGACTTCAGATACAAAGGAGCCAACAGCAGTAAGGTTGTCTGATTCGGGGCGTTCATGAAACAGTGGTGTTGGGACGTTTCAGTGGCACTGATGCTGAACTCTTGGACCCTCGGCTGCAGTAGGTCCACCAGGCGAGGAAGGATGAATCCCATAAACCTCCTCTTCCTTTCAGCATAAAACCAATCAGCATTTGAGCTATTTCCTGCTTTATCTTCACACCTGCAAGAGCAACTTCAGATGTTTTTTTCTCAGATTTTCTGTATCGTTACAGCCCTTTTTCGGGACTTGAAACAGTTTCAAGTATTGCCTCTTGATGCATCTTGTATTTTGTAGACATTGGCATCTAAACACTGAGGGCTATTTGCTGTAGCCGGTTAAGAATATTTATGTAAATTAAAGGCTCTCTCGACTCCTAAATGTTACAGGAATTAAAGAAGTATTTTGGTGTTGTTATGTCACACAACACAAAATGGCTGCAGAGGTAAATGATCTTTGATGGAGGAATGTTTTGCATGAGATTTACATATAAATGTTACTCATTTAGCTACAAGACAAATGATCAGTAATAGCCAATGCTCATGTAATGTCACTCAGAGGGTGAGTCATACTCTCCCTCACCAGACGGCTCTGTTTTCTCCCAACAGCACACAAGGACTCAGCACAATAATTCATCCAAGGTTAGCAAACTGAGCGCTTTCCTTCTGCTCTTTGTCTGCGAGAAGGCATCGGGGAAAAAAAAGAGTCACAGAGAGATGTTGCCAGATTTCAAAGTAAAATCTTTCCAGCAGTTTATTACTGTTTCTTTTCTGTTTGTCACACAGCAAAATTCAACAGTACACAACAGGTTTACTCCATCATGTAATGCTTTCAACTGGACTGATACTAGGGGATTAACAGTGATTGTATTTTATATGTCAATTTAATAAAAGACTGATGCTGAAGAAATATTCATGACAGAGTTTGGGGGAGTGAATGTAATGAATAGGACATACAGTTATCGTCAAACAACACAGAATCGATTCTCATTATTTAAAAGAAAATGTACACATTAGAAACTGTATCAGGGCACGCTGATAACACTGTGGTTTCCACAGCCAACATTTACTGTGGAAACATGAATCCTAAATGTAGTAGGGCTGACATGAATAGCAGGTTAACGGGAACACTACCAATTTAGTCTGTTTACAAGTTTTGGGGTGGAGAACTGCATATGTGAAAGAAGTTGTACAAAGCCTTTTGTGGCCTAAGAGGGATTTGTATGAAATCTGATCAATTGTGTCAAGTGACGTCACTGTCGACAGGGTCAAAAACAAAATAAACAAATTTGAAGGAGTGGACCTCGAGAGAAGTGAGTTAATCAGACCTGTGTAGGCCACTCCTCGAGGCTAACGGCTTGAGGCTACATTAGCCGTGAGTAGCATAAAAGACCAGAATCTCCAGCTGAATTGTTGGCGGTTGAGTTGCATTGTGGGTAATGTAAGTGCCTGGCTTGAACAAGGAAGAAAAATGTGAAATAATAATAATAAAAAAAAAAAAAAAAAAAAAAGACAACATCACTGGTCCAGCTGGGGTTCTCCTTTAAAGGGGTGACCATATGTTCAAACCACAAGCAAAGTTAAAAAGCCGGTCACTGGCAATTAACCCACATTTAATGCTCTGACTGAGGCTGTCTAATTACAGTTTTCACCTTCACTTGATCTAATTGGCCACAGATAATTTTGGATGACACTGCTCAACATAAACACTTCTTATACAACAAAGCTACCAGGCTAAGCTGAAGAACTCGCCGCCCCGGCAGCACTATGGACGAATCTCACTCTGTTGCACGAGATGCTGGTCCTTCGCTCTATCTGGCTCGGTGCTTCCCCTGTGTATCGATGCAAGCCGTATTCACCATCCCTTTCTCAGAGAAGCCTTCATTTTTGTTCTCCTGGAAAGCCGAGTTGTTGTTTCCTGAGTTCTGCTGACGTGTCCGAGCCTGAGCACCACTGTTGGCGTCCAGAGTGTCATCACAGGGTAGAGTTCAAGAATTCAAGAAGTTCTGCTCTATTTTTATCCCGCTGTAACACAAAAAAAAAAAAGCACATGTAAGCCAAGTAAATAATCCATTCACAAACTACAAAAGCACACTTGGTTGCTTACTTGACACCAAAATAGTGATATTACCTGTTTGTCTGTCTTTGACTTCTTTACTTTCATCTTTATCTTCTTCCCTGAAATCATGCTGTACTTGCCTTTTTTGCGGTCCTTCAAGTACTGAAAGGAAAACAAATGCAAGTTTGAGGGGCAAGAATACAAAAAAATAAAATGAAGTTGACTGAAGAGATCATAAAAAGGATTTGGAAGTTATCGCTTTCTGTTTGATTTATTTTTACACAGCGCCACAACTTTTTGTGAACTG
Source organism: Chaetodon auriga (assembly GCF_051107435.1). NCBI lineage: Eukaryota > Metazoa > Chordata > Actinopteri > Chaetodontiformes > Chaetodontidae > Chaetodon > Chaetodon auriga. The sequence continues at coordinate 7,539,861 of NC_135091.1, forward strand.
TAGAATAATATGCAAAATGCATTTTTTTCTACATATGTATTTTTGGTAAGAAAAGAAATTTTTGCCTCATGGGCCTTTAATTGGCAGTTACCTTGGAGATCTGTACAGGTCCCGAGTTTTCTCCTCCTCCTTTTGCTTTCTTGTCTTTTTTACGTTTATGTCTCTTTTCTTTCTTCCCTTTCTGCAAAAATAATTTGGACTTTCACTGAGTGACTTATAAAATAGTTGAGCTCCTTCAAACTGAAAAAACATGAGATAAAATGCACAAGATTACTTTTTTGTGTTGTTTCTCCTTTTTCCTTTTCTTAGACTGCTTTCTGGATTTACTCCGGGAGTCTAAAAAAACAACACAATGAATCAATTCATGAATATCTGTTCTGTTATGGTGATAAAAATATGTTATGGTGATTTAAAAAGCACTTTGTAGAGAAAATCATAAAAAGCAACTGAGCATGTAAAAATGTGTTAAAAATGCATTTTATGAGAAATTTAACTGAGCACAGAAAAGATTCCCAGATGTTAAACATTCACTCACCGCTGCTGCTGCTTGAACTACTCCGACTGCGGCTGGATGAGCGTGATGAACCTGATGAAGAGGACGATGATGAGGATGAAGATGATGAAGATGACGACGATGAACTGGAAGAGGATGATGAGGAAGATCTACTACGGCTGCGTTTCCGCTTCTTTTTTTCTCGTCCTGAATAAACAGAAGCACAAAGGCAAGCCTTCTAACGAAATTGCAAAGAATGTGACACTTGGTTTTTATTAAGAGCAGGAAATCAGCACCAGCCATCAGAACTTCTTCTAAACCCAACTGACTAGTAAAATCGTAAAAATGCCTGAAGGGTTTGGAGATGAAATACCACTGCGACCTGATGCAATGATGATATTATTCACTTCTTTAGGATACTATTAGTTGCAATCCAAGTAACAACTATGCTCCCTTGGTTCCACTAAATAAATATAAAAACACAACTTTGAAATAAATATGAAATGAATAAAACCCTCACAAGAGAGAAAAGAAAAACAGAAACACCAATATACAGTCCGTTCACAAATTAATTAGCCAGCAGCACAAGTTGTGGACTAGCTTTAAACTAGCTTTTCTGGTTATTTTTATGTATTCAGATTAAGTAAAGGGGTAAGAAAAAACATTCAACAACAATTAGGGGAGATGGCATTAGTGATGACCAGACCAGATATTTATGAATCAAAAATTTCAGTTTGTTGTCACCAGTGTAAATACAATAACAATATGAATTATATTGTTCTTGCATTTTCATCAAGAGGCCACTAAAAGGTATTTTTTTGCTCAAGGCTGACATTAGAAGTGACTGATGTGCTGGCAAAGAAAAGCAACAACTTCTCATTTGAGAAGCTGGAAGTAGTTTCAGCTCTGCCAGCATTTAAGGCTTGAATGTGGTTTACAGTGTAGAATTATCTGATGTGCTGTCTGAGAACAGAAACAATGCTTGAAACGGAGGTGACAATGAGAACAGCAGCGATAAAACAGTGGACGAGTTTATCCATGAGTCAAATGTTTGCTGTGACGCTGAGTTAGCGTGTGTCCGCTTTACAAGCAGCCTTACCTCTGCTCCTTGACCTCCTCCTCTCATCTGTTCTGGAGCTGGTGCTGGACACCCTGGACTCCGCTTTCGTTGACTATGAACAAAGAGAAATATTTTTACCAAATGCTTTTGTGTGTGGCTGCGTCTTGGATGAGACAGGAAACAGTTTATTAAGATCTGATTCTCCAGGAAGAAAGCTAATAACACACAGCAAAGATGCACCTAACTTCTATAAACACATAAGCAAACGCCTTTAATCGTGGCTTTGTTTAGAAACTTCTGGTTAAAGAAAAGAAAAATACTGACGCGTTTACTGTTTACTGTCCTTTATCTGGTGCTTAACGTTACCAGGGCTACGTTATCTAAGCTAAAGCTAAAATGCGCTTTAAGGTGTCAAATAATCTAATGCTAATAAAAGAAGACATTCTGTACTCACCATGGCGACAGCAGAATCCAGCTAATATATCAGATACTGTGGCACAACAACTGCTAAAACCAGGTCAAAATATATATCGTAAATTAGCATTAGCTAAAGACTCTTGCCAGACATTTTGTATCCCATGATGCACCTCTGCTACTTACGTTCAATAGAACGGAGAGAAAACGGCCGGTAGATATCACAGCGCTACCCACTGCCGAATGACGGAAGTAACATACTGTTGCGCGTAAGGTGTAAACACTACGTTTTCAAACAGGTAAGTTAGGTAAATCACACGAAATTCGTGTAATTTCGGCTTAGCTGCCTATAAAGTAACCACAAACCACTCTGAAAAGTTGGAGAAGTTTCTTCACTTTCTCCAATATAGTGTTAAGGAAGAACGTTAGAGGTGGCAGACTATTAACGTTACGTATACCTAGCTAAAAATTAAAGCAGTCTAATACAACAGCACTGCAACGAATGGTAATCATAAATGTTATGGTGTTCACAATTTGTTAAATCTGCTTTAGGTAGGTTTGATTCCACTACACGGTCATTTTGGAGGTGTGTTTGTAACACCAACCCTTATTTAAATGAAGGGGCTGGGTTATGCACCGCTTATGCTCTGAGCTAAAAGCTAACATCAGAATGCTGTCATGTTCACAGGTAGCTAATGTTTACCATGGCCGCCATCTTAGATTAGTGTGTTAGCATGCTACATGTGCTAATTAGTAGAACATGCTAAGTTTTTGAGGTTAATATTTTATTCCTTAGAAGTCTGATAATGATATATTGACCAATAATAGTTTTTAAAATGTAAACAGATAACAATGGGACATCTTCCTGGTGAAACATAGGTTGCTCTCTATGGTGCACACTCTTTGTAATGGAGATCTAAATTCCCTCAAACATATCTCTAGTTATGAGCTTTGCATTTATGCTGATATTGATATATCTATGATAAACTATCACTGGCCATTACATTGAGCTGTACTAAATGATGCTTAACACAACGCACAGCTGATACTTACCTGTATGTCATTTGTTCAGCAGGTATTTGCTCGTAAACCAAACTACGGGACAAATGTGAAGTTTTTCCTGCTGTTGCTGCTGGAGGAAAGGTCGAGGGATCACCAAAGATACCGCAGTTCATCCTGACCGGGGCGTGAAAGTCTACACTAAATTTCATGACAGTCCATCAATAGTTGGTGAGATATTTCCTTCAAAACCACAAATGTCAAATGTCACAAGAAGTCAGAGACTCACTATTCTTCAGCATAAATATCTGCTCACTGCAAGAGTACTACCACAAAAACACATAAAAACACCAGTATTGTACAAAAACATATTTATTATGACAGTATTAGTATATTATACAAATATGAGCACATGCCCACTGTATAAAAGTACAAAATCTTGATGTTTTTGATTGTTGTGGGCATCACAAATCATTTGACAGACCAAGATATTGTTGATTAACACTGCTGTGTATGTAGTCAGTTTAATCTATCCCTGCAGGCCTATGTTACAATGTTAAACACACCAAACACCTGTCTGTCAGCACTCCAACACCGTGCGGCTTTAAGAGATACTGAGAAGTGAGAAATGACTGCTCCTTAATTCCATAATATATGCAGCAGGTTTGTTGCAGGTTTGATGGTTCAAAAGTCAGAATGTTAAAGAATCCAATAGCAACTCACCAATAGAGAAAACAAGTGGAAAAATGTAAATTGTAATAAAGTGTGTGTAATAAAGCTTTAAAGTTAGTTTATTGTAACATTTGCACCTCATATAAAAGCCGCACCTTTCTTATTTCTTAGTGTGTAAATCCCTGATGAATTCTTTTAAAGATGTCTGAAAAATATTCAGTACCAGTTGCTCTTTTTTAACCTTGCAGGGCTTTGATAAAACTGACCATGTCAATCCATCTAAAAGCTAAACTGTATGTACATGTAAGAATACACTGGATGTAAATAGAAAACAGACTAAAAAAGAACTTCTGCTCGCCCTCTGACAGCCGGTCGAATGCTAACGCTCGGCTCTGAATGCAGTCCACATTGCAAATTGTTCAGCTGCCCTCAGATAGATAGAAAATGATAAGCGGAAGATAAGCGACATGAAGGTTCATTAGTTACAACATATCATGCGACTATCCCTGCCCATGTCAGAGCCTCGCTGCTGGCTTCACACAGTCGGACTCTGACTCCTTGCAGAAGGACTGGGCTCCAGTGAGGTGACATGAAGCAGCAGATCAGAGAGGGTTTCACTCCTCGCTGTGACCCCCGCCTCAGCAGACATACATATGGAATTATAAAAGAATGTATGAAGAAAAATACATGCTATACTAACATCTTTAAACATGCTTTTTATACATTTTTTTTTAGAATAAAAATGAAACAAAGAAAAAAGCTTATGGAGATAGGTGTGTCACTGTGTATCAGCAGTGAAGCTATGGAAGCTGGTAGAAATGATTGATTACATGTAATTGAGAAAATTCATCACAATTTTTGGTATATAAAAAAAATCCCTGAAAGTCTTTGTTCTCCTTTCAAATTTCTGAAGGTTTTTTCTCAGTGTAAATGAGATGAACCAGATTTTTTCTAGGATAAAATCCTGTACATTTTGGAGTCTCGGTTGTTTAAACCTTTCACTGCCCTTCCTAATTACAAATTAAAAATTAAAAAATGCTCCGTTGATATCTTTGCTCATGAAGCAGTTTCGAAATTGAACAAGCATCAATTTAATCGGGTAGTTTTTTTAAAAGGAAAAAATCACATTAATGTAACTGAAAAATTGACACCTGCAGACAAAGTGTAGCTGATTAATGATGCTTCTTCATTTCCAGCTCAGTGGACGGTGGGCAGATGTCTAAACCTCTGCTTTGTTCTTTGAGTGATCGGCGTGAGCCAAGCTCTCCTCGTTCTCCTCCTCCTCCTCAGGAACCTGGAAAACACACAATCCAAATTATTTGTCTGTAGCATAATGAAAGAGACCTAAATGAGACACAGGTGTACTTGATATGGACCTCGATTATTGGCTTATATTCTGAGTTTACCAGCAGAGGATAAAACAAAGAGCGTCAGAGAATTCCTTTCTATGAACAGAAGCCTGAAAAGTCTTGATTGTAATAATAAGAACCTTTTTTTTCCAGGATAGCGAAGGCATGGCCCACCCTGCTCTACTTCTCATTGGCTTACCCAGATATCCAAACCCTAACCAAACTCACTCCTCATGCCAAACCTAACCAACCAACCAATGAAGAGTACAAGCCAATCAGAGTTGAGTGATTCATGACTTTGCCATTCTGGGAAAAAAAATTAATATACTATAATAATATACCAAAGCCACTATTTTAATAACTTAAAAAAATATTGGGCTACGGCATGTATCACTTGTGACGCTCAGCAGTCAGAAACTGGACATAATATTTATGAGGAATGGGATTTCTCACCTCCCAGTAAATAGAGTCATCGAAGCAGTTCTGGTCTGGAGGCTGTCCCCATATCGGCAACCTCAGTATAAAACCTTGAACAAGAAAATGAATTGTTTGATCAGCCGCGTGTCGCTTTTTTGTCAGATCACGAGAAGCCTGGCTTGTCCGTTGACTGACAGCTCACGAATTTGACTGTCGTGTGTCGCATTTGTGATCTCAGTTTTCACCTCCACCCACCTGTGACAACACCTCCAAGCAAAGCGAACCCGAGGGACGAACCCAAGGCAGCAGCTTGCATCTCAGCTTTACCCCTGAAGAGAAGGAGGAGGAGGAGGAGGAGGAGGAGGAGGGAAGATGAAAATATGAGAACGTAAGACGTCACTGAAGCATAGAAATACTTCAAAGCTCCAGTACGTGTGTGTATATGTTTATATATTATTTGTATTTGTACAGTGAGATCTGCGGTGAGTAAAACAGCTCTTACTCTTTTTTCCCCAAAGCCACAGCTACAATACCAGCCAACCCGCCCAGGATGCCAGGCATGCCATGCAGATTGTGGACTCCGCAGGTATCCTGGATTCCCAGGTTAGATGCCAGGATGGGCTACAGAGAAGAAAAAGGACCTCTTGTTGTAACCAAAGGAGACTTTAAAAGGTGAAACATGCATTTTGATTTTATAAACTGGGCCTGCGCCTTCATGTCACCGACATACATAGAATTCAGTCTATATTTCTAATAATCTCTATATACAAGACATTTTTATAGTAAAGTATCAACTGATGATTATTTTTATTATTGGTCTCGTTTTGTCTGACCAACAGTCCAAAACCCAAAGACTCTCACAGAAAAGAAAGAAAGACCAGAAAATACTAACATTTGAGAAGCCGAAACAAGGCATTTTTAATTTTTGCTGACTTTGAACTCACACTTAAGTACTTGAAGCCCAGGGTAGAGATGATGCCAGCCACTAATCCAATCAGCATCGCCCCAAATGGCCCGATGTTCATGTCAGCACATGTTCCCACAGCGACACCACCAGCCAAGGTGGCATTCTGAATGTGCACCTGTAGTGTATACAAAAACAAGAGTACGGCTGAATTGGCTTAAAATTCTTCATAGTGTTATTGTGGATATTAAAGGAAAGTTATCTGACCATGTCCAGTTTTCCTCTGTGCTCCACGAGGCTGGAGATAGCGTAGGCAGAGAGCACACAGGCAGCCAGGGAGAGGTAGGTGTTGATCACTGCTGTGAGCTGAGTGAAGCCAGGGTCAGCGATGGCCGAGTTAAAACTGGGCCAGAACATCCACAGGAAGACAGTTCCTGTAGAAAAGAGTGATGAGGATATTTGTGTCAATGCATTTGAAAATCTGCAAGTTAAATACTTGTAGATTTAAGCTTTCATATGCTTTTGTTGATGCACAGATGAGGTCACTATCACTTAATCACTGTACATGCTGCAAGGGTGTTTATGTCCACTAGGTGGCACAAGTCATACACATTTAGGAGGCCAGAGATGAGGCAGTGAAGGCAAGTTACAGCCAAATAAAACACAGAGCTGTATAATTGCTAATATATTAGATTAGGTTAAAGTGTGACTGGCTCTTACCAATCATAGCGAACATATCTGAGTGATAAACAGATCCTTCATTCTCATGACCGTTTCTTAAACCTGGTCGGTAAAGTATCCGAGCCACTGCCAGGCCAAAGTAGGCTCCAAAAGCATGGATGATCATGGATGCTCCAACATCATTAGCCTGTGAAAGAAAAGGTGATACAGGCCTGTAACAGTACGTTTTTTTTTTTTTTTTTTTAAAAAGTGTAATCACAGTGAGTGCTCATGGAGTTCATCAACACATGCAGCTGTTATTGTGTGCTTACTTTGAAGTAAGTGACCACGATATGTTCATTGATGGAAAAGATGCTAATCTCCAGTATGGTCATAATGAGGAGCTGCAGAGGGCTGGTTTTACCCAGGACGGCCCCGAAGGAGATCAGGACTGTAGCTGTGCTGAAGTCTGCGTTGATTATTCTGCAGGATATGTAGGAAAACAGAAATTATAGTATGATCAGGAGAGGAGGCGAAACACAAAAAGCAGCACAGCTCATCATGTGTCAGACTCACTTTGATCTTTGGTTTAATGACCAGCGATAAAGTTGACGTGTGTTTAACGGCAGAAATGTTAACTGGGTGGACACTGATAACCAACTTGTGCAGAAAAGACATACGTACTTGAAAATGTTGATTTTGATCACGCCATCATCCATGTGCCAGACGCCCTGCATGAAGAGGCCCCACTGCAGGCCGAAGGCAGCCAGGAGCAAGTTGACGCCCACGCTGCTGAACCCGTATCTCTTCAGGAAGGTCATCAGGAACCCGAAGCCGATGAAGATCATGACGTGGACATCCTGAAACACTGGAGCAATGAGGAGGGAGGTCAGTTCTGCTGCTGCTTCAATGACAGAGCCTTGCTTTGTTGGGAGAGTTTAGCCTCAGCTAAATGTGGACATGAAATTGAATCAGATGAAACACTTAATGGTGCTCTGCCTTCAATTAGAACTGAGCTCTTTGCTACGACTTTGCTGTTCATGGTGGTATTCTTTTGACTTTGTAGTTGAAATGATTTATGGAGCAGATTCTTGACTTCACACGAGTCATTTCCACAGGGGCCGTACTGTCAGCCGTGACCTGTTAGCTGTTAAAGCAATTCAATCACACTGTGAATGGGATTCCAGGAAAATGCTGCTGCTCCCTTTGAGTTGGTGGCTTTGCGCTGTTTCTATTAAGTGCTTATGATCTTAATAAGTTTAAACTTATGAGCCTCGGGGGAGGGGACGTTAAGCACACCTTTATTAGTCTTAACTGAAATTCCTGGGAGGGGGCTTTATTGACACAAGGCGGTGATACAGAGTACAAGTAGAAAACATTTTTACAAAAAGTTACCAACCCATGCCTGCTTTCCTCAAGACCCCCTTCATTATCAGAGAGAAACCAGAAGGATTGAAACAAGAGCAGATATGCACAGCAGGAACTGGTAAATAACATATAGAAGATTGCAACCAACTGAATACCCCTGGCCTCACCCTCTATGGTGGCTCTGGAGTGCTCTCTGGAGCCAGTGTTTGGTTTGTCTGTTCTGGGCTAGTGTAGAAATATGGTGGAAGAGGACCTGCTCCTTCTGTAGATATAAAGAGCTCATTCTAAGGTAACAACAACACAGCGATTCTTATTTTCAGGTGATTTTACACCAAAGAAAAGTGAATATTATATCCCATTTCTGCCAGTCAATCCCCCTAAATTCTACACCCTAAAGTGGAGATGCTCTATAAATCAGGGTTCATGCCAGTTGATTTTGGGGGAGGTTTGAGTATAACTTGGCACTCCCCCCATAAATCATCATCATCATGACAGGAAGTGGGACTCCTGTTTCCTTAAAGCCTTTAAGCTTGATATGATGAGCCCCTCATCTGGAAAACACATCTGGGTGGAGGTGTCCGCAGACTGAGAAACAATGCGCTTCATTTCCTCCGTCTGTAATGAGCATCAACGTAGCCACTATTGTCTAGACAGGACACTCTTATTTTGGTCTTTGAAAAGGCAGGCATGTACTGCCGCTCTGCAGTCATAAAGGAGCACTGACATTTTGTGAAACGTTGATGAGAGTTAGATAAGATCTGCACCACTCTGATGTTTGAAGCTACCACCAACAGATGGTTAGCGAAGCGCAAAGATTACAAACAGCTAGCTTTGCTCTGACTGAAGGTAAAAAAGAAAGTGCTAACATGCTGTATATGCACATCATTTTGATTAATTCCTGGAGTTTCCTAGTCACCATGAGGTTGCCAAGAAACCAGCAGGGACTACATGAACAGCCAAGTAACCTGCACAACATGTCGTTTTTACACTTCAGTTTTTGTAAGGATTAAGCAAACGAGATATAATGTCTTAATTAGTGAGCTTTCATGGTTGTGGAGAACAGATTTTGTCAGCCGAGGGCGAGCCAGGGTGGCGTTTTCCCCCTGATTCCAGTCTTTGCTAAGCTAACCAGCTGCTACCTGTAGCTTTTTTATTTACTGTAAAGATAAAGCACACATGCTAAATTTTACCTTATGAAGCATGGAACTGCTGTGCAATGTTTTATTGAGTTTCTATAGATGCTCAAAGAACTGTATATTTGAAGAGATTTCATAAGCTGCTTTGATCATTGACAGATCTGCTAAATTTGTGTTGATGGTCATCTTGAAAAATCCTGACGTGTCCCTATAATGCTGCATCACTTGCGGTGAGCATTTTCCACACCGAGCCCTGATATCAGCAGCAGCGAGTCCAGGTGTAAATATCTGATTTGGCTCACATGGAGCTGTTTTTGTAGAGAACCTGTTGGCCCCTCAGCTTGCACTTTGACCCCCCTCCCATTCACAGCTGGGTGATTCAGACCTGCTTTCCTAGTAGTTGGGGCTTTTCGTGAGCACTAGTTTGAGGATGGGGAGGAGGTAAAGTTGGAAAGCTGCCACAGTGACTGGCACCACGCCCAGATGTTAGGTAATCTTCAGGAGAACTGGATGAGCCAAGACACGAGAGGGAATCCCCTCAGGACCTGCTGCGGTGCAGGAGTGATGCAACCAGTGCAAAAAGATAAATTATTATTATTATATTGTCATTTTGTAAAATGCTGGAGCAGCAAACGTCCACGCCTTTGATGTTTTCATTCTGAAAATCAACTTCTCATTAAGAAAAAATACTTTCCAAGAGTCTTAGGCTGTGCAATCTTTCTTCATACCATGCAGCCAGAATTTGTTTCTGTCACTGACATAATTTTAGAATGGAACTGATTTCCTCCATGATGATAAAGCTGTGATAACTTTTGCTCGGCCCGGTCCACATTTCTCTGCTATTTGTCTTCCTTTGAACCTATAATTACAGATGTCTGGCATGCGTTGGATAGCAGTTCTCTCTGCGTGCAACCGCAAGACCTCACATTATGCAATCGTATTTTAAATGGTCATGGCTCATAGAGCTCATTCAGCATGAAAAAATACTTAACTGAGCCTGCTGTGCTAAAGGCTAGTTTGATGGATTTGCAGATATGTCCCTTAACATCTCATGAGGACAATTTTTTGATTGTGGGCATGTGTGGGTAAATCTCTCTTTTTGTGGGGAAAACCATATCAAATGCAAGTTATTATTCCAAGCAGACTATTTTTATGTCTTAACACACGTGTGGAGAAGCTCTTTACATTTGAACAGATAAAAAAAAAATGATAAGAAGAAACCAAAAGAATGAGCTATTCTGAAGTTGACTATACTTTTAGAGAGTATTTCTGACAAAAACATCCCATCTGAAGTGAAAGACATGCTCAGCCTCAATGCAGACCATTGAGCTAATCTCACTGGGCCACACCTGCCCCACCCAGTCGTGATCAGACGTTCATACAGTAACGTGTAAACGGCGGTTTATAGTTGCAGTTTTCTTCATGCAGATAAGTGGTCCAGATGCAAAGACACCCCTCAACTGTAAACACTGCTGCATGCTCACTACCTACCAAACAAAATCACTAATGCCTTTAAATGCTGCACAAAATTCTGACTTCATTTGTCTCTGCTGCATCTACCATCGGTCTTCAGTCTTTTTGTTGTTCATGTGTTTGAGACATGAATTGAAATCACATGTGACCTCCACTGTCTGAGACCTGACACTGTTCCCTGCAGGATCCTCTCGACTCAGCATGTGTATGAATAGACTTTGTGACGGGTGAGAATGCGACCCTGTGACTCCTCTTATTGCATTCAGCAGACCTGCTCTGGAAACAGCCTCTGAATTCTTCTATTTTTGTTCACAAGTAATTAGAAAATTAGACCCCTTAAAACGGATTTCACATTATTCCAACGAAGAAAGGCGACTTTTGTCAGTTCACTCGACACTTCAGAGTTCAAGACCAGAGAACCAAAGCTTGGATTTATGGAAGATTTGTTGATTTATTTCTTGTTAAAATCGACATAACTTTAATTTCAGCATTTTGCCAAACACCTCTAAATCATATTTTGCCATATCCTACTGAGTCAGCAGTTAGGTGTCACATAGCTTTGATTGATATTTGAAGGGTGAATTTCACCAGTTAACAAGAATATTAACCTCAAAGCTGCAGCAAAGGTAATGTGTCAAAAGAATTTGCTAAAAATGTCATGATCCATCATTTTTAAACCTCTTCAATAATAGTCTAGCGAGCAAACATTGAGGCATCCAGTAGCAGAGCATCCCTCAGCGAGCAGCCACAGGTTGACTTACTGGGGTAGAGCTCCATGGGCGCTGCTGCATGCTCAGTGTCATTGGAGTGCGTGTCGTGCCCGTGCTCGTGACCCTTCCCGTCATCATAGGCCGTGTACACAGCAAACAGGATGATGGTGATAATCTCCAAAGTCAAGGCCACGATGGGGAACTTCAGCCTCATGTTGGTGGCGTACGCAGGCATCCTGAATCCAACTCTGGTTATCTCTCACAGCCTGAAACACACACACAAACTCACTAACGCTGCCTGTCTGTCCTTCCTTATCTGTCTTTTTTAGGGGTTGTGCCGTGTGAAGGGAGGGAAGAAAGTGGTGTCTGGTTTTAAACTGATGCAGGTTTCATGGTGACCAATGACAGGGCAGAAGACTGGGGCCTGGGTGGTTAACACCCCCCTCGTGCACTTTGCTCACGGGGATGGGTTTCCTCTCTGGATGTCGGAGGGGACAAAGCAAAACACAAACATAATGACATTCAGCCAGTGAGCGGACATTGGAGAAATACTTAATGACTGCTCCTTCCCACTCATTTTTCACTGTCGGTCATGTTTGTTGACTTACATGTTCAGACTGATGCATTTCTTTCATGTCTTGCATGAGAGGAAGACAATTCTTGAAATGTTTCTGCAAAGAGATGCTGCTATTTAGAACTGCAGTTTGCTCAAGAAAATATAAGGTAGCTTTGATACAATTATCAGGTTCCTCTTTTATCCCCTCTGCTGAACACCGTTCCTCTTTCGTAGTGCACATGAGCTTTGATACTGTTCCCTTTATATTAAACGATTGTGCAGCTTTTTCACTGATGCATCTGACAACAACTAGACCACCTTAGACAACGACAACAACCAAAGCAATCACATGGCAAAATCCAAATATATAGAAATATTATAAATGTGTTTGGCAGCAATTGTAACTCCTCCTGTGGACACTCATACATGGATAATGAATGATGAAGTTAGAGCTGTTGACAAATACTGTACATTGATAAACATTTAAAAATGTCCATATAATTTTGCACAAATATATTATAATGTGTTATAAATCATTTGTTGGACTTATTAATTTAACGTCGTCTAACCTGATAGTGCTAACGAGCAGCATGCTGTAGATACAGTGGCATGCGAAGGTTTGGGTTTTCTTGGTCTGTGAATAGCTAAGCGAGTAAAAGAAGACCTGATTTTCGTGAAAATTGTGAAGTCATGAAGTTAATGACCAATTTCTTTAATGTTTCTTTTTTATTTCCATCTTTACAGTTTCAAAATAATAAAAAAGGCAACGGATATGAAGCAAAGGTTTGGACACCTTGCATGAGCAGTCCAACTTTGGCACGGCTGTTAAAGGCTTCGTGTAGCCAGCTAAGAGTATTTCAATTCCTGGGCAAAATGGGATTGCTCATTTTTCTTGCAAAAGGCTTCTAGTTGTGTGAGATTCTTGGGCTGTCTTGCATGCACTGCTCTTTTGAGGTCTGTGTTAAGGTCAGGGAACTCAGGGTCATGTCAGGGAACTCAGGGCCATGGCAAAACCTTCATCTTGTGCCTCTTGAGGTAGTCCATTGTGGATTTGGTGTGTTTAGGATCATTATCCTGTTGTAGAAACCACCCTCTGTTCATTTTTTTTTTTTTACAGGTGGTGTGATGTTTGCTTCCAGACTTGATATTTAATTGAATCCATTCTCCCCTCTACCAGTGAAACGTTCCCGTACCACTGGCTGCAACATAAACCCAAAGCATGATTGATCCGCCCCCATGCTTGACAGCTGAAGAGGTGTTCTTTTCATGAAACTCTGCACCCTTTTTTCTCCAAACGCGCCTTTATTCATAGCAGCCAAAAAGTTCTATTTTAACTTCATCAGTGCACAGGACTTCTTCCCAAAATGCATCAGGCTTGTTTAGATGTTCCTTTTCAAATTTCTGATGCAGAGTTTTGAGGTGAGGATGCAGGAAAAGTTTTTCTTCTGATGACTGTTCGTGAAGATCGTATCAGTGAGGTGCTGCTGCACAGGAGAACAGTGCGCCACCACTGCAGAGTCTGCTCAACCTTCCTGAAGGTCTTTTGCCGTCAAATGGGGGACTTGATTTGACTTTCTAGCAATCCAATGAGCAGTTCTCTCTGCAAGCTTTCAGATCTCACCTTGACCTCTACTGTTCCTGTTAACTGCCATTGCTTAATTACATTACAGCTAGTGTCTTCCACTCACTTCAATATACAGTAAAGCAGCTGGATAGTAACAGCATGAAGGAATGCAACTGTGATACATTGTTGAATACATTTTAAATACATAAAAAATATTACTTTGACAAATGCTGCACATTGTCTTTCTGCCCATGACCCACCCATGACCCCCTACAGACAGTGTTAATAAAAGTGATCAGGTTACTTCATAGTTCAAGTCCTTTACGATCAACTGTCACATACATACAGTGCATGCCTGTGCTTCCTTTCCCACTGGAAACCATCCAAGCTGACTCCTCTGATTGGCCTGCAGGTTCTGATCAACTAAGTGGCTCCCACAGTGAGTGTGGTGATAATCTGAGGCCTCTCACCAAATTACCTCAGGCCAGAGGTCCTTCATTATGGGCCAAGAGCTTTATGAATGAGCAGAGTAGTTAATCACTGCCAGCAACACATCTCTGTTTGTCTTGGAGCTGAGCACAGCGAGGGTTTTCCCAGACCCTTTGGGAAATTACTTCCAAATGTTGACAGATATCAGAAGGTTTGCAGCACTGCTCGAACTAATCCACTCGCACTGACTCATTATTCCATCATTTTGCACTGCTGTTAGTTTTACTCTAGTATTTGGCACACAGTGGAGGCTTTTTCAGTGGGTGGAGTCATGCTTTTTTTTTTCCACAGACAAGTGAGCTAACTGGTGAACTTGAACAGCACGGGAGGATTTGTGGTCCAACTGCCACAGTCATTCATTCATGACGGTCACAGATACTCCCTCATTTTAGCTTTCTCTTCTTTTAGCTCTTGTGTCTTTTATCGATTTTCAGTCTCTGGACTGTAAAACAAACTGTGGCTGTTTGACTCTGCTCAAATTATTTTTGCCTCCAGAGAAACTTTGACCCTGAGAAATGTTTGTATAACGATGAAACTCCAATCTGCAATTATTTAAGCTATTATTATGTCCATAGGTTTCTAGAGGATCAACTTTTCTCCACTCAACTGTAATCTGTCAGCATTTTGACAGCAAGCATGAGAACTGTTTGCACAGTCAGGACTGTTCAGTAACAATCAACGCTCTGAGTCTCAAATTTCACAGCATCCCAGAGGAACCAGTGCTCTGAGGTTGTTGTTTTTGTCAACATTTCTTCTCTAACCTTGAATGCACACAATTCAGTGACTTGAATCCAATAGACGGATGGTGGCAACATGCTATAATCCCCTGACTGTCACTAGTAAGCAAGATTTTCTGCAGAGATGGAAAACAAGTTTAGGAGAGTACATCCATTTGCTTTCTTTCCCACAATAAGATGAGAAGATTGATAAGACTCATGCATGTGCCTTGAGTATAGCTAGAGTCAGGACACAGTGATTGACACAAAGGGCAGAGAAAAAGAAAAACAGGTCTGATTAGCACTAGCGCTATATTTCGGGCTGCTAGAGTAGTCAGTGGTTTAGCTACAGCCAGCTGCAGTTATTGAGGAGCTAGCCATGCAAATACAAATGCTTGCTTTGTTTGGCTTTTTGTTTGTTTCCTTCTGTTGGTGCTGTGCACACAGGAAAGTAGTTGTAGTTTAGGCAACTGGAGATCCAGTGATGATGTAATGAGTCAAATTCTGGCTCAGTTTCCATTTTCTAATAAGCTCCGTCAGTGTCATAGGGAATAATTTGGCACTTTCGTCAAACTGTTACTGCTGCTGGATATAAATGTGTGGGCTTGTTTAGGCTCTCAGAATCTGAAAACTGTTTCAACATTAAAGCAACAAAACAGAGAAAAAAAAAACAGCTCAGTTAAACAGCTAATTCCTTTATCAGCTCGAATCCCTTTTAATCTAGCCTCCCTGTGAACTTCACATTCCAGGAAAACCATTATGTGATTTATCTCCACTCACTCACAACCACACCGTAAAGCACAGATTTGTGGAAAATAAACAAGCCATCAGGCCTAAATGTGCTCCATCCTTTGTCTCTGACCTCCACGTGCCGTTACGCAACATATATGACTACACAGACCTCTGTACTGCTTTGAAACCAGACTGACTGTACAGTTGATCCTGCGTTCACTTGGTCTCGTTGTAACTGCAAGACGACTCTGTGAGTGTGAGGGATCAAAGAGTGAAGGAGCTGGATGATAGATGGCTGCTTTAGTTCGCTCCGGTTGTCTGTGTCAGGACATTCCTGGACAGCCCCTGGTCGATCACATGTAAAGGTCAAACTGAGGTTCGGAGATTCAGTGCCTCACATGCACTTCCGGTAATTCCTTTTTGATGAAACTGGAAAACATTGACTATTATCTGAGCAAGAAAAGCAGGTACAGATTTGTGTAAAAGTCGGGAAGAGTTTAACCTGAAAGTTGCCATCAATTTAATCGTTTTTCTCCTGATATTCACTCAGTGTTTTGACTCTTGTGTGGGGGGACACCACTGTGCAGCTGATATGTTTGTATGGACATTCCTCTGAGTGATTTGTTCAGCTCTTTCTCATGCAAAGGTCAGCTCCACATGCGTCGTTGTTAGGTGCCCCAAACTGAAGTGTTGTCTTATCGCTTGTAATAAGGACTAGTACGCTCTTCGGAGGAGTCCTCCTTTCACACTGCATCATGCAGACCTCTGCACTCGTGTGAAGCTGCGTACATGCCTCTTGTTGGACACTCAGGGGATCAACGCCACATTCCTCAGTTTGGAGGATTCCTTCATATGGAGATATGTATGTGGCTGATTGGAAACAGGCCAGTTGGTGTGATAGACAAAACCCAGGTCCCTTCTCCTCATTAATCAGAACTGTATAGCAGTTTTGTCGGGTGAGGTAACTAAGTAACATCACATACAGCTCTCTACGTAACTGTGCGTGAGCTCTGCAGAGGTCTGCATGAGCAATGTATTTTCTAATCCAGCCGGATTTATGAGGCCTGATAAACAAATGGAGGAGAATTCCTCCAGTGAAGGTTGACCTTGCCTCGCAGTGAGGCCATAGAGATACTTTGAAGTCCTCTGTGAAACCAGTGCATCCATTGGGGAATTTTTGTTGTACCGTTTTTTCTTTCACTCTGTTGCAAGTTCAGAGCGATGCTGCAGTTTTGTCGTGCCTGTAGAGTTCAGAATGCCAGAAGCTGGAAGTTAAAAATACTACATGTATGATTAAGACGTACCATGTATCTGCAGAAGTAACCAGGGTCTGTGGAGGTGTGGGCGTGAGTTTGCAGGCAAATTGGTTAGACAAACTAACTAAATATCCACTGATGGTCAAATATTTAATGTTTTAAAGCTTTTGATAATAAGAGAACTGCGCTAATATATCTTCCTGGATCATATGGCCAAATACACCAATGTGTACAGGACAAACAATGTTACACTATCATCTATGTAATTTAACAGATTACCACTGTCAGGTGTTCAAACAATTTAAAGCTGCTTTTAGAGAGACTTCTGTACGGTTTAATTTTCACAGCAGGCTCATGATTATTATCACTTAAAAGTTCACATCCATTGGGAACCCCCAGGAATCAGGCACCAACATTGTGTCGACTTGACACATTTTCTGGTGCTATTGAATCTTTAACAGTGACAAGAGTGTGGAAATAGTTGGGAACATTGTGGTATGCAATGTAGAATGAAATTAAACCTGTAACACTGTAGAAACACACACTAAATGAGACTTTTTCATGTATCTGTTCCCCCAGTGCATGCTGGGAAGGTACCAGACACACCTACCTCATGTAGCTGCAGTCACATGATCACCACTTAGCCAGCCATATCAGTGCTGATCATGGCTTCCACTGGCTTCTCGTTTAGACTTTATTCTTCAAATTAAAAGTGCACTTTTGTTCAGGACGGTTTCATCCAAGATTAACAAATAAATCCAAATTAGCAGAATTATTTTGGCCTGATGACGGACAGGTCTTTGATCAATGACTTTTCTCAGAAAGACGGAAACATAATCATGTTTAGAACACGAGTTGTCTTTTTTTTTTTTACATCCCTCTGTGACATGGTTGAAATGCTGTCTGCATGTCACCACAGAGGTCAGAGAGCAGATGGAGGTTCAGCGTTTTACTCAAGGACGCTTTGACAGGTGTGAACCTGTCAGCTCTCCCTGGGATCAGACAGACATTCTAGATATGGCAGCTATGAAACAGCATGTGTCCCCATTGTCATGAGTCACAGTGTCTTACAGATTGTACAGTAAATACCGTTCTACTCTCCAGCATTTCACCTGTGAAGTGAACAAGGAATTTCTTGGAAAATGAATACATATGCTGGTATTAGATATGTATGGGGTTGTCTTCACATGTGTGGTGCATATTTCAAATGTCCAGCTGTAGAAGTCTTGTCTTCTTCGAACTAGCAGGTGTTGAAAGTCTGTTGGAGACAAATGTAAAGAGTTCATATTCCCAGATAACTTGTGCTGCTTAGTTTCTTCGAAAAGGTCTTTTTTTGTTTTGTGTTTTTGCCTTACGCGTCTTTATTGCTTAAGCCTGTTCTAAAGTGACAGCAGGAGCAGGGTCAGTATGCTTGGGTCAAAGAAGTAGCCGACTTCAGACGCTCAGTGGGTGACTGTTGTTGAAGCTAAAGATGAGAGGCAGGGCGGTGAGGAGAAAGGATTGTCTTATTTCAGAAGAGACCAGAAGACCCACACTAAAGAAAATGCATGAGTTGTGTGCACTAGAGATGCTGTGATTTATCTCCTTTGAATTTTTTTATTTACTCTGAAAATTCTGTGTAAACTTAGTTATCAGATCTGTCAATGGGATGATCTTTTCCCACTTATCTACAAAGAGAAGTATTTGAGGCAGTTGCTATCATTCACTTGCTGTTTTGTAGTATGTATTGAACTGTGTCCCCTTGACATTTTCACATTTTAAAGAACAAAACAAGTTAAAAGCTTTGATTTTGCTGTTCTTAGAGTTTCATACAGCACTTAAACTGTTTTCTTTCTGAGGGTGGCTGAAGGGGAAAAGCCAAAGCTTGACTAAAATCAAAAGGGTTTACCTCCCATGGTGCAAAAATCTTTAAATTTGATTATGAGATATCTTATGCAAATGTGGCATCTTAGAAGGAAAGCAGAAAAGAAATGTGAATGGTTAGTTTCATGTCGATCTGCTGTTAGATTTTGATAGTACCTATATGTAATGATGATGCTAGAAGAAGCATGAATGGAGGGAAATCTTGACTTGGGATGGTCACCAAAATGATTAGGGTTCATCAAATGTGATAAAGAGCCTGAATGGCAATTTTATTTCATAGCCATCAGTTCACTTGAAATACTGAACAAATCAGAGTGTTGGGAGCGATTCAGAGGTTTGGAACCATCCTCTCAGGACCATGAATATTAATGTATTAGCAATCTGGCCTTTGCTTGTTGAGAAATCTCTGAACCACAGTGACAAACGTTGCCTTCCTCACATTTAATCCCCAACACCGCTGATGCACCATGGTGGTGTGAACTGGAAAGCAGAGGATGATAGCGCATAAACACTCCTCCTTTCCATCCCCGGGCTGCAGCCTCACCACACCCCCCTGAACGTACCCCACCCCTCGTTTCCTGTGGCTGGGGCTGAGGGGAACAGTTGCACACCCTGATAAGCCCGCTCGGAGGGAAGCCTGTGCAGGCGGCTAATCAGCATGTTAGATGCTAGCAATCAAGAACAATCGCAAGCTCTCATCGTGTTTATGTTGCGGTGGCCCTTCATGCTATTCAAGTGAAGGGCAATTACATCTCATAGCGTTTGACATCACAGGGTTACGAGAGCACATATCTGATAGGTTTCAGGTGAGATGGAAAGGAATTATAGCAACAAGTAGAGGCCAAAATCGAGACCTTTAAGCCTTGAATGAATTGTCAGACAAGGTTCAGTGAGAGAAATACCTTTCTGTCAGTCAAACATGGCATCTTCATTACATGAGCATTCCCTCATGCACCTGTGTACTAAAAAGGCTTCGCACTCGACTGCAGATGCTGATAGGCAGCGCTGCTTGAGGACGGCTGAGAGCGACTGAATGCTTAACAGGTGTGTGCGGAGGGTTAAACGGCGTGCCTATCGTGTTACCGTGGGATGTGCAGCAGGCATCAGTCAAAGCTGAGTGCAGACAGAGGAGCGTGAGTACAGTACGAACGCTGTGGGACCAAGACCACATGTGCAAAACGTGATACAGAGAAATTGCAGTTATGTGTTTTTTCCGTGACAGCAGGCCGATGTACAGTAACTGAACCTCTGAACCCCGTTCATGCTTTCAAAGGGGGTCTGGTTGTTACTAGTTTAAATCCTGAGTTAAGCTCTCAGCAGAAGGTTTGCTTGTAAGTGTGGAAATATAATGAATTCAGTTAACAATGCACCTCATTTTGGGTGTTTAGAAAAGATTTAGAGAGAAAAGATTCACTGAAGGTTTCCTGTGCATGTTTGGCTCCATGAAGACCTATGATGTCTACGAATACATTACAACCCATGCTCACTGTTTACAGCTACAGTATGCCATCTGTTTGGGGAGGGGGAGGGGTCAGTTTGGTTACTTAGCAGCGCCGTGGGACTCCTTCTATTTGCTCACGCACACAGATAAATCTTTGCTTTACTTTCTAGTTTCCTCAATTACAAAGATAACACAAGCATGTTGTAGTCCCAGGCCGCTGCAAGTATGAATTGAATGATAGCGCTCTGTGAAATTGTAATTCTGACATTTGTTCTGGTGGAGAAAGAGGCAGAAAGAGCTCGAATTGATCACGTAATGTCACTGCGACGCCGCATTTTCCTTCTCCGTGTTGCATGTCGAGCTTGTATGCATCGCAGAGTAATAGCATGAGTGGAGATGCGTTAAAGCGTTACACCGCTGTTTTTCTTTGCTTTTAACTTTGTCCTTGCACTTTTAAATCCACCCAGCCTGTAAGGAATTGCTGTCATATTATTTTTGGATGGAGGCCTTTGATAGCCAGTGCTGCAGCTTCCTCTGTAGTACATCCTGATGTCACGCTGCTTGTCAACACGGAGCCTCCCTGCAGTGATGTTGTAATTGCTTTATCTAGCGCAGGCTTCTTTAAATGACGCCTAATTGAGGGCCCTTCACCACACCCTTTCCTCATGTGGCTCCACGCGGTAATCAACCTGCCACGTTATCACCACATCTTAATAAAAACTAAAATGATTGGGCCACAACCCAGGACTTCCCATAGAAATAGGAAAACGAGGCGGGGGGAGGTAAAAAGAAAACCAAAAACAACATCCTGACTCAAATGACATGAGGAGTGGGCTCTCACTGCACAGGATGTAGGGAGATTGGTGGATGGAGGCATGTCAGAGAAGAAGAAAAGGGAGGAAGAAGAGAAAATGACTTGTCACGCAAACGACACAGCAGACCACACAGCTGGGAGGAGCTTTGTGTATATGATATAATTAATGAGTCCTGTTAAATGTAAAGAATTTAAACATTTACATACTGAAAAACCGGCCCGGCATCCAGTAGAAATAAACAACAGTCATGCAAGTTTCAGCGGAAAGAAAATCCCTCTTGAAAGTGTTGATTTAAAGCGATTTACTGATGATATCAAAGAATTTCCAGCAGCCACATGAAGCAGAACATGTGTTGAATGGTGTCTTTTGTATGATGATCCAGCTGTTTAAATGTTTCTCCACATGTTAGTCATTGTAGGAAGCATGTTAATTACATAAGGGCTACACAGTACAGTCCATTTACTGTATATGGGAGACCATCAGTTTGTTCTTGACATTTTTCTCGTGACTGTTTAACACCTAAAGCCAAATCAGTGATAGAAACACCATCAATTTGGAAAGAAATGGTTAACTTCAAATGTAACAGGCCGTGTTTGGGTTGTATAAACAGCTTGATGTGATAATATTTGCAGTTTTCTAAGAAGGTATGTGTTTGTATATGTGTGCATGCATGCAGTGTTGGTTTAAGTTCACTTTAAAGGTCACAGGGAGACACGTTGAAACTCGTACCTTTGCACTTTTTGGAGTATTTTATCAAAGATGCACCAGAACTGGCCAGAATCTGCAAGAGACAGACATTCTGTAGTAATATGGGTGAACCAGCCCTTTTAAATCACATCCATTCATTCAGAACAATGAAGATACTTCACACGCCTGCTGTAAGATAAGTAGTAACAGCTGGAGTTGGTTAAGACAGACCCATAATTTAGACTATTATCATGACTCTTCATAACAGCTTGTTTATCGAGCTTCATGCTCCCTGTTGTTTGTGACTGTAAAGCATTCGGTGGTGAGCAGAAACCGTTTGATTGTGCAACTATTTACATAATTACCGGCTGTGAATTTCGCTCCAACTCAGTCGTTTATATCCCCTATGAAAGTTTGGCCTGTCACACTGAAAATATGTACCGTCTCCCTCAGCCAGACGCAGAAGTAGAAAATAATACAAAACATATGAATTTATAGGTGCAAATGCATTTTCTCATTTGGATCTGATGGCAACTGTGACACGATGCTCATTAGAATAATGAAGTAGCGATGAATGAATCTGTCACTTTTAATGCTGTTGTAGCTCCATGCAGGTTGCATAACAACATCTGCAGCATCATACAATGTAATATGGGGTTTAGCAACAGTTAAAAACAAACTGTGACGATGTGCATCATATACTCCACCCGAGGTCTGAAGTTCACACTCTTACAACGCTGAGTGGAATTTTATGTGTGACTACATTAAAACAGAGTGCACTACATAAACTACGATGTGGAGATGATTGTTACTACATACTTATACATACTATCTAACTGTCAGTTATTAGCATGCTAACATTTAGCCTGAGGAGTAAAATTGGTGAATAGGTTTTAGAAGAATGACGTCAGCTGAGAAGACTTTAAATTACATTTGCTAACAACATAAGCTAAATATTGTCAGTTAGATTAGATTAATCAGATATTTCCGCTCAGAGTTCTACGTGAATGCAAATATGCATGAAGTCGTACCCACATTCAAAAGATTGGTGGTTCATTAGAAATGTTATTTTTGAAGGTTATATTACAGCTCTTGGTGCTGCAATCGCTTATGATTGGACAGCACAGCAGATGTTGCTTAAGAAGTGATTTATAGATCACTAAAACCTTTGTTATATAAGACATTCCCTAAGTTTAACTTGTGCAGCCCAGTGTAGTAAATCACTCGTTTGGAGTTAGCTGGTACTTACTAAGACTTTACACTCAAACTTAGCGAAGGATTCACAAAAAGCAGGTGGAGCCCAGTCCTGAACTTCTTTACATTTGGACTTGACCTTTCAAACTATCTTCTGTCACGTCACACTGCTGCTGTGGCAGGAATGCTTCTGCTGCGCCTGAAATAATGAACCGTGAGTGATTGACCCTTGCATGACCAAGCCATTCCTGAGTGAAGCTTATGGATTTGGTCCCTGCATCTGTCTGACACCGGCTAATGGCAAACAGATTTACCAGGATGAGAAAAGGGAATGCTCTCCTCGTCTTCTGGGTAAATGTCAGACCAGGCAAACGTCTGTGTCAGATTACTGTGGCAGCAGCGATAAGCAGATGTAAAGACCCGTGGGGCTTATTTATTATTGAGGCCAAGAGTGAAAAAATAGCCCGAGAACGACAGTGAGAACAGCACTCTGGAGAAAATAATGCGCTCTCATGCAGTGTTTGTCAGGGCGTTAGGCCTCTCCTGTGTGATAATATACCGGGATGGACCAGTTCATGCACTTTTTCCCACACATCCATTTTTCAGAATTTCATACAGAAATATATTTCAGGAAATATACAATATGAATGTTGACAGGGAAGTTTGCATAATTGCAGAAGTGTAGTTGATTCCGAGCACAGTCAGATGTAGTTTCCTTGAAGCTGCATATATTGCATGTTTGTCTAAACACTATAATGGACGAGGTGCACGAAAAGGCTGTTTTTCTGTGATAATGAATACGGCTTTCGTAACATCTAACTTGAACTCTCTCAAAACTTGACAAAAAGACCACCATGCTCTCTCACTTCCATTAGGACATGTTAGGGGTCCCAGGTTGAAACGTAACAGAGCCAAGAACTCTTTCATCCCACCTGCCACTGCACTCAATAACACACATACATCAGTTAGAGGCTGGTGAGCAGGTGCCCAGGTACAGAGATCCTTTACAGCCTGACAACCCCAAATTACATCTTCTTTTCCCATGAGACATACTTTATAAGGTAGTTTTTGACTGCTAATCACAGACAACAACAAACATTTAAACAATCAAACTAGGAAGAAAGATAGAAAAAGAGAACAAGAACTAATACATTCTAATAGTCATTTATGACAGTAAATGAAGAGTCTGGGTTTTGGACTTATATTTGGACCAAAGAGTCAATTTGAAGTCGTTACTTTGGGCTTTTTTTTAACATTTTATCGACTAAACGATTCATCGACTAAATGTGAAAATAATCATCAGACTAATCGACACTGTAAAAACCCTACAGCTCAGTCATCCGAACACTAAAACATTGGATGCTGCTTCAAAATTGCAAACTCTTTCTAGAGTTCTTACATCTGTTCTCACTCCTGATTTTATTTTATTTTCACAGTTGTGGTTGTGCGTGAATGAATGTTTTGCCATACATTGTGTTTGGGATCCGCCTACACCCACTTTAACCATTTCCTCCACTGCTGACTTGGGACCCCTCTCCCAGTGTTTGTTTAATGTACATTTGCTGGAAGACCATTGAGTGAGAATAACTATCAAGCAGGCAGTGGCTTGGAGAAAGAACAACACCCGTCTGCTAATGGCTGACGTGAAGCAGGCCTGTTTTATTTAGCTGGGTATGCTGGGAGAGCTCAGTCTTTGGCCACTGGTTGAACTCGTCGCCATCGTGCTCACTCATAAAGCAAATAGTCACAAGCACTAGAGGAAGCACAGGGCACACAAAAGCCCCATACCGTGCACCCAGTTCAGAGGTTATGAGCCCCTCAGGACAATATATGGAAGTATGTGGTTAATATAGAACCAACTACCTCCTACAGATTAGAAATGAAGTGTTTACCATGGCTACAATCCTCCGTCCTTCAGGCCTTTATCGATGAAAGTGATCTGTCAGTGCTTCTGCATGTGACGGAGGAGATCTGTTGTCAGTGGGCTTTGGTTTGAGCTTGTTGGTGGGATGTTCCTGTGTTTGTGATGAAAGCTTAAGAGGCGAGCTGAGGAGCCTGTTAGCAGGTTTTGTTGTGCTGCATCTCAATGAAAGGAAGGAAGCTGCTCAACTACAGCGCTGTGCTTTCATTAGAGGGGGTAGCACTCAGTGGGCAGGGGCTCACTTCCCACAGGTGACCCTGCAGTACGGAGTGGAGCAGCAGTACGAGGCCCACAGCCCTGATCCGACCTAAACCATGTCCATGTGACAGAAGCAACCCCTCTTTTAGGTGTGATTTAGGTGGAGTTTGTGTCTGTTCATGGTGGTTTATAGTTTTAATCACATTTCTTGACACCTTTTGGAGTTCTTCTCTCCTGTGTTACAATAGAGTACATTTGTCTGCCGTCAAGAAAGTAACAAGTCCATTTAAACATGTAATTGTAACTGCATTATTCATTTATTGAAAAGGGAATTAGTTACATTAATGGTTACTGTCAAAAGAGGTGGAATTACAGTAATGTGTTACTTTGTGACACAAGATACAAGTAACACATTTGTAACACTTTGTTACTTGGCAATGCATTACTCCCAACACTACATTTGTAATGGTACTAATACTACTAACACTTAATACGAGTCTAGTGTTACGAAAGTATCCCACTACTATGATGATAACTAACAAAGTTACAAAGTGCTTAAACGACAGCAACAGAGAAAGCAAATTAGTGATAAGAACATGAATGAACAGGACAAGAAAAATCCAATAAAAGTGCTTTATAATCAATAGAGCCTGGACTTGAGAAAAAGTCTATGGATTTTTTTTCTTTTTAGCATTTAGATTTACATTTGAAGTATGGATTCGGTGTAGATATGGTCAGAGTAAGAACTTGGCGGGGATGGTGCCTTTGTCTCAAAGACTATTGGACCAGCTAGCCCCCGTCCATCTCTGTATACCCATAAACCCTCATGCTTTTTGTCATTTCCTTTAGTTTGCTCAGATTTTATTAAATACACATTAACCAAATACACAATTTTGTCACAGCAACAAGACATCCTGATTCTTTTGAGTGAAGCTTTCTTGTTAGTCAACATCTGTGCCAGATGTATTTACAACAAGAGATGTAAATGAACAATGAGCACTTGATGGTTTGGATAATCACAAGTGGTTCTGAAACCTGTTCTGATTGGTCCAGGTGCAGGGTAAAACCCTCCCATCTAGTTCTCCAGGCAGTTATAACAAACTCAGCTATTATTTTCAAAGGCGAGTTGCCCCAGTGTCAATGAGTGTTTAATCTTGGTTTTAAAGTCAGTTGAACACAATAAATCAAGTACAGTTTGCTGCACTGAGCCCTGAGATCTTTGTTCAGATTCAAATGGAGTGAGCTGGGTTTTTTCTCAGCATCCTGTTTCTGATCCAGAGGGACTGTGATGTGGTGCGATAAGAGCTCAGACTAAATGAGCTGTCTTCAGTCTGGACAGACTGATGTAACTGATCTCCCAGCGTCTTCCTGCCTATGAAAATGACTTGTGGTTCCACCAACTTCTTTCTCCTCTTCTTCTTCTGTCTCTGTCCTTTTTTCCACACTTATCTCCTCCTTTCTTAGCACTGTTTCATTAAAAGAAATGGCAAGGGAAATGTATTCCCCTCACTTGATTATTTTCTCTGTCACTATAGAGAGCTGTCTGGCAGAGCTCTACTACGCTGTGTTAACATATCTGATTTGACCTCAGCCTGAGTGACTTTATTTGAGGCAGAAACTTGCAGGATTCACCAGGTCACATTATTGATTTATATCAAATATGTGACATCTTTACAACATGTACGTAGTCATTATTTTCCCCATATTACACAATCTGCTGCTCAGGAAGACAAACTGACGCCAAAGTCATAAACATTTTCTAACTGTTGAGGCTCGCTGGTGGAGTTGATAAGCCCCACAGGATGGCACAGCCAGGCTTATCGAGCTCGGCCAAGCCGGCGGACTTCTGCTATCGCTGGACCAACTGGCAAAGGAAAAACTCATCCCCTTATCTCCCCTCTGCTGGGGGAGTAACACTCCTTCCAGCTCCCCTGTCGGCTCACTTCAGGTGGCGCTCTCATCTGTCTCCTCAGTTAAACTCATGGGGATTGGTGTGGCGGAGCTTAAACGAGAGGCCCAGACGTTTAATTTGACTCCTACATGCTGTGGTATGAAGAGCGAGGCTCTTTTGGCATGGTGACAAGATTACATGAAATTCAGCCCAAGTGTTTATTTTCAATGAAAGAAGTTTGTTATCACATGACCGGGAGCTAATTCCAACACAATAGGAGTGCGTGTGACAGTGTGGCGATAGGAAATCTAATGTTGAAGTTAGAGCAGATTATTTTATGAGCCAAAATGAAAACAACCTGTTCTGTAAGTGCAGCATGGAAGCTCAGAACAGAATCCCAACACGGGGAAAAAAAACCTCTAAGTAGAGCCAGTCCGGATAGATCCCAACCAGCCCAGCCTGTAGATCCATGTATGCTTGTCAAGTGGAGACTGCATGAGCCTTATTCATACAAACACAGCCTGATTTGAACCAGGAGCCTGCTGTGCAGCCAGAACATGAGCGGTTGACCCCTAATGAGAGGCACGCTCTCTCAGCCTCACATGTGGATGAGTTGGAGCGTCTTCCTTTTCAAGTGCAAAGTCACAGCAGGCAGTTTGAAAGGAAGGTTGCAGCCTGATGTGATTAAGGACATCCTACTGGTCAGGCAGGCTTGATTCTTCCCACCAAGAATAACAACGTTAAACATCTATTTCTGATTGATCTGATTTTTCGTTCCCCAGCAATAACAAAGTAGAGTATATTAAAAATCAGTCGTGCTTCATAGGTTTTTTTTTTTTGTCTGATAGTTCATTTTAAAAAGACATTTGCATGGTGGCAACACCAATGTACATCCACAATTAAAAGAACAGGGAGAATAACCCTGAAGGTCACAGAGCTGATTTCCATTGTGGTCTTTGTTGTAATTAGATGATGTAGAGGTGTGTGTCTGCGTGTGTGCATACTTGTGTGTGGAGATAGTGGAGTCTGGCTTTAGCTTTAGTATCCAGTACCAGTGTCAGATTAGCTGTACTGGACCTGGTTTTGTGCTTGTGAGCCTCTCTGACCTGCAGGAAGAAGTTCCAGAAGTGTTTTGGGGCTACACAATTTACAATTACATGAACCTGACAGAGCTTTTGTTGTGTCACTGTAGACCTAAGATCACTCCAATTCATTTATTTTGGGAGACCTGAAGTTATATCTTCTGTATCTTGGGAAGACTACTGTACCAGGGTGTGCTACTATAGTTGAAGTGGCTTTGGATTAAGCTGGATGCCCTGAGTCTCTGCGTTTCCATCTCCAGGAGCACTGACTTTCTGGTGAAGAACTTGGTTCTGGCCTTCACTTTTCCTGCCATACCTGCACCCACTGTGTTTCTTTCAAGTGTACAGCCCAAGTAATTGACAGATGTTTTAACCAAGAAGTCATTCTCCTGAAATCTTTCATGTGATTTGGGTCTGAAGCCAAACAGAATTGAGTCTGTTTTTCCCAATGTGTACAGAGAGTTTATTATCAGAGAGCCTGATGTTAGTCAGCTGTTTGCTCGACCTTTCCTGGACCTGAGCCAAGCTTAAGTCGTCTGTGTATAGGAACAGGTCATATTTACATGCCTGTTTCATGTCTGTAATACACGTTAGGAACAATAAGTGGCCTAGCACACTCCCCTGGGGGACTCCACAGCTAAGGGGGAGGGCCCCTTAACAATAGCCATCAATTTCCATGATCTGGTAACTATGCGACAAGTCAGACTTCAGCCATGCCATAACTAAAGTCATTACAGTGTCAACACTGTTACCCATTTCCCCTCATTGTTCTGCCTTGTTAGCCACTAATAATATTACTGTAGCGTGTATAATGTATTAATAGGTACTTTTTTTTTAATTGAAAAGATTTTTTTCTGAAACACAAAGTTGTGTATTGATACCCTTTTTGTATTGAATAATTACACTATAATTTGGGGGCTCACAAAATAAAACTTCAGGAATTTCAGACTAAAATGACTTCATAACCCTCGTGAAAAAAATACACTAAAACATGCTCAAGGGAGGGATGAAGGGGTTTGCTTTCATTTAGGACGAGAGCAGCTCCAGAAACTCTTCTGCTTCTTTTCCACTGTGAGCTCCTGAAAAAACAAAGACAGCCTGTTATTTTGCTTCCAAAGGTCTGAAGTCTTCTGATAAACGTCGGTAGAATCCAAAAGATAAGCTGAGGTCTCACACTCGAAGCTGGGTGTTTTCCTCTTTGAGGCACTGCATCTCCTCTTTCCTCTCTGCCTCCTCATAGTTCCATATTTTCTCCTTGGTGAGCAGCACCTCTTCCTCCTCTCTCGTCTCTGTCCCACCGCTGCACTTGTCTCCCAACTCTCAGAGAGGTCAGACAGCTCTTTTGTGGATGTTATCGCTCCATCAGAGAGCTTCTTCTCAAATCTTTCCACCTGCGCAGAAATATCCTGCTTGAAGCTCTTGTCGTTCTCAGAGAGCTCCTTCTGGAAGCTCTCCTCTCTCTCTGAGAGCTGTTGATGGAAGTTGTCTTCCCTCTCTGAGAGCTCTTACTGACGGCTGTATTCTCTTTCAGCCAGCTGTTTGTGGAGCTCACACATGACTTTGCTCTGTTTCTCCTCTCACTGAGCAGAGCCGAGGTGTCAATGTGAGCATCCGTACAAGCTCGTCTTTTTTACTGGCCCTGCTGACCTGTTTTCTTTTTTAGCAAGGAGCTCTTTAGGCTGGCTAGCTTCCCTCTGCCACCTCTCCTCCACGCTCTTCAACCCACTGGACTCTTCCCATTCTTCAAAAGAGGCTCTCCAGGCAAATGTGGTTGCATCATATTTTTTTCTGGAGAGCAGACAGATGGTGGTGATGAGAGCCAATCTTTTCTTCCCTCTGTCCAGTCTCATCTTTTGCCTTCTGGAGGTCGACTTTCAACTGTCTGTTCTCAGCTTCCTGCAAGTTCTTGTTTTCATCACGAAGCTGCTGTCTGTCACTTGTCCAGGATGACTTCTCCCTCAGGACTGTGATCTTTGACGTGGTCCACAACTGTCCTTCCTTACTTGGATTTTATCTTCCATCTGCCTCCTTATGTCCTCTATCGCCCTGTTGAACTCCAGTAGCAAAACATCCTTTTGTTCATCGTTAACCCTCCTGACAGTTTAAATAAATATAATAAATATGCAAATAAAACTAGCAATGAGTCAAAAGTGTGATGTTTCCCTGTGCAATTTTGTGGAGTAGAAGTATACTGTAGTTTAAAATGGAACTACTTAAGTAAAGTATTTAACCACAGTACTTGTCTGAAAGTAACGCACTTGGTTACATTCCACCACTGGGCATTGTTACATACAGTACTCAATACTTCCCTCCATTACTATGTACTTAGATACATGCTACCATTAAAAAAGGATGTAATGTGTTGTACAGTCAGGTTATCTAACAGGAAGTTCTCTTTCCAGCTTCTTCTGGAACCAGTCCGATTCGACAGGAAGCCCTTCCAAAATTTATTCCATGGTGTGTTCAGTCTTTCATGATAAAATAAAAGGCTGCTGTCACTGGTTTTAGAAGATAAATCATTGGTTTATTTTACCTTGGATATCTTGAATATCTTCCATTAGGACGAAGGGATTCCACATTGCTTCACTATTAACCACAGCAAGTAGGCGTGGTCTCACACTGTGGTTGTTTCTTGGCTCAGCTTTGTTAAATCTCTGTGGAATCAACTTTTCCTCCCCACTGCTGCCAAATCCGTCCTGTCAGGTGTGTTCTCCTTCCTCTTTGTGAGTGTACACCTTACATATAGTCAAAGGGCTCCTGGCTCTGCAGGCAGTGTTTGTCCAGAGACACACCATGCCAAAGTAAATTTCCTTTTAATGTGCCCCCCTTGACATTTTGTGGTTGTGATTTAACGCCCTCCAGATAATGTCACAAAAACTAACCAAACTTAATCTGTTAATGTGTAAAATATAACCCATTTTGGTTACACTCCCCCAGATAAGCAGTGTATAAACATTAAATAAATAGTTCATAACACACTAAATGTACTTGCACATATGAGTGTTTATTAATGTATATATCAACAAGTAGCTCCTCCTGTGGGCACCCATAAGTGGATCAGTGACAATGCTTTTTCCTCAATATATACTCTAATTCCATATGTTCCACTATTTCAGGAAAGCCGGCAGTCAAATATGAGCCGCGTCTCAAATAGTGGCCGGGGGTGTGGTCAGCACTAACAAATAAGGGCCAGTCCCAAACTGGGGCAGTCTTGTAGGGTCTAGTGTTCTGATGGTTTACACCATAAGGAAGTCCAGGGCATCCAATATAAAACTTAACAGAGTGAGGACTCACACAGCCTAAACATGTCACGAATCTGATCTGAGAAGGCAAAGCACTTTTGAATTACAGTTTAATGACTATACTCAGCAGGGTGCAGAAGGACAAATTAGATGCAAATTGCAGTTTTTCTCCTCATTACTGCAGAGCATTGCAGTACCTGTGCAGAGAAGAGCAGATAAAGTGCAAAATCATCAGGAGCTTTGGGTTACCGAGTCCCTTTAATTCATTACAGGTTTTAAGATAATTTTCAAGCAAGTGATGGCCCATTTGTATGCAAATTAGTCTGAATTAACAAGTGCTTTACAAACTGCAGCCACCCCTCCATTGACAGACCTCCACCTCTTCATACCAGGACTGGGTGGAGTTGCTCCAGCTGTTCTTAAAGCTTGACGTGTGCAACTTCTCTCAACTTCTCTCTCCACTAGCTACTGTCAAAGAGGAGGAGAGAGACACGCTAAAATCTTCAGAAAAACTTAGTATGAAAGGGAATTCATCATCTCTGCTGCACTGTGTCTTTGTGAAAGCCAGGAACTTTGAGCTGAACCCTGACCAACCCTGACTCTTACTCCTGAGGATATATGACCCTTTTATGTGCAGTTCAAATCAGTCAAACTAAATCTGCTGCTCCCTCAGCTCAGCTTTCATGTAGCTCTGTGTTAGAGTTCTTTCTTGAAGTACTGATCATGAACCATATGCAGCAGTCTCTTGTACATAAGGTATATTGAGTCTATACTGACTTTTTATTAAACTCATATACTGGATGTTATTAACCTCTCTCATGATGGAGGCTCCTCCTCGGTCCAAATTAAGTTTATCCCCCTCAAATGTAAAATAAATGTACTTCATATTCCTTTAAATAGCTGCTAAATTAGTCTGAGATCAGTGTAAAGTTTAATGTTGCGCGATGTCTACGTGCTTATAAAATGACAGTGTCAGGTTTTTTTTTGTTTAAGAGGTGTTGAAATGAACTTACTGCTGATCCTTCTGGAGCTCTTGGGGCTGTGCCTCATGGAGCAGGTGTTGGCCCATTTCAGAGTGTTGGCTGCAGCATCATTGTTCCAGCTCTGTGGGGAGCAGCGGAAGGAGCAGCATTTAAAATCTGCACATGAAGAACACAACAGTGTTTACACCAGAAAATCGCTGTGTGCTTGTCAGGAAAATCAGCTTGTCTTTCACTGATATGCTGCACAAGGGAGAATATCAAATCAAGCACTAAAAGCCTGGAAGAAGTGAGAATAAAATCCAGTGAAGCACACGATGCTTTTAATGCTGTTAAATCATTTTAATTCATTAACAGCATGTTACCATTTTTAGTCTTTTGCCAGCAGTAGACTGAACACCTCTTATGCTTGTTCATGATCTGACTGAGATGGTGCCGAAGCAGAAGATTTTGTGAAATGTGACTGTCTATAATATACTAAATCTTACAATAGTATTGATTCCAAACACTCATCGTGCATCAGGAAAGGTTTTCAGCGATGAACCTTCTCTGAAATAATGATTAGGTTTTGCAAAATAAAGAAATGTATGTTTAGAACAAAACAGAAAATGTACACTCAGTATGATTCCCTATTAGAGATGACATTGCTTCTCACTTACAAAGCACGAGGCAGTGCTGAACCCAGGCCTGTCTACCTCTGAGAGCCACAGGTGTCCTTTATGTACACAGGACCACACAGACACACGGCAGATGAACACTAAACCTCAAGTATGACCACACTGGGGAGAGTATTTCATCAGCATAGCATCCATGAAACATCTGTGATGTATGGAAAACGTCAGGTCGGTGTTTATGTCGTACATGTCTTCTTTTTGGACCATCAGGAGCAGTTTCATTCCTCTATGTCCTTTCTATGCTGCGTTGGGAAGTATGTTAAAATAGAACCAGCTACCTCACACAGATTAGAAATGAAGTGTTTACCACGGCTACGATCCTCCATCCTTCAGGCCTTTATCGATGAAAGTGATCTGTCAGTGCTTCTGCATGTGACGGAGGAGATCTGTTGTCAGTGGGCTTTGGTTTGAGCTTGTTGGTGGGATGTTCCTGTGTTTGTGATCAGACTGTACAATAAAAACTGCTCCAAGTAATCAGTGCAATAAGCTGTGCAATAAAACATGTACATAACTGTAAATACTATTTACAATTTCTTACAATTTTTTACAATTTCTCAGGATGACGTTTCTTTTTATTTTTATTTAAAATTCTCACTCTTTTGTATATACACTGGTGTTGTTTTTAATTTGCATGCACTTCTTATATTACTCTATCTGCTCTATTGATGCTGCTGTAATTTGGAATTTCCCCTCGCGGGACAAATAAAGGAATATTGAATTGAATTGAATTGAATTGTGATGAAAGCTTAAGAGGTGAGCTGAGGATTTTGTTGCGCTGCATCTCAATGAAAGGAAGGAAGCTGCAGCGCTGTGCTTTCATTAGAGGGAGATTTGACTGTTTCTGTAGCACTCAGTGGGCAGGGGCTCACTTCCCACAGGTGACCCTTCGGGACGGAGTGGAGCAGCAGTACGAGGCCCACAGCCCTGATCTGGGCCAGCTGCAAAGGTCCTGGAGGGCAAACAGAAGCTGAACCTTTCAGTCCTGTTAGTGACTCAGGGTGACTTTTATTAGAGTCCACACAAACCAGGCAAAATCAAAAGGAATGTGTCCTCGCCTCTTAATTGTGTGCTGTGCTGGTAGCTATATGAATACTGTTTTCATCCAAACCTTCACCAGACAAGACCGTCAACATTAGACGATTCTGCGGAACTCAGGATGTGCAATCATTTTCTTTCAGTGTGAACCACAATAGAAGATTTGATTTGCAATGGTGCTATCACTGCTGGCACGTAATACAACTATTACACAAGTATCCCGCTTCTATGATGCTAACTTTATTCTTATGGGACTTATGGGACACAAAGAAAGGAAACTGGTAATAAAATCACACCTATGATCAGGAAAAATCAAATAAAAGTGATTTATGTCCACATGACCCCAGATTTGAAAACAAGTCAAAGTGTTAACCAAGTGTATAAAGGATATTGCCACATGGTCTCAGGAACACTAAACAGTATCTCAACTTTTCTTGGGGTCAGGGTTGTCGTCTCTCTTCATCTCTTTATACCCATAAACCCGCTTGTTTTTTGTCATTTCCTGCTCAGATCATATTCTTGCTCTTATTTAGAGGAAAGCCAAGACGCAAGTGGCTTTTCTTGAAATGTTGTCACCTGCCTGTGGAATATACACTTAGTTTGTATAAATAACTCCACATTTTCTCCATGTTTGCATACTTTGCATGAAGTATGTTTACGTCACGCAACATGTGTGCCACATATGTTTACACACGGTAAGAGCTGTAAATTAATGATGAGAACCAGTTTCTGATGCATAGTAAAACCCTCCCATCCAGTTCTCCAGAAAGCTGAACACAGACTTCCTGTGGACTTTACCTGAGGGTGTTTTCAGTCCGTTGGTTGTTCTCAATGGTCTTTGATCATTAATCACACAAATCTTGGAGATCTTCCGTTCAGGCAAAGACACATTATTCAGTTTTTGTTAGTAACACAGCAAGCAGGTGTGGTCTCAAACTGTTGTTGTTTCTTGGCTCAGCTTTTGGAAATCTCAGTGGAATTGAGTTTTCCTCCCCACTCCTGCCCAATCCACCCTGCCAAGTGAGTTCTCCACCTCTTTGTGAGTTTACACCTTACATACAGTCAAAGGCTCCTGTTGGTCCGTGATACCAAAACACATTTCCTTTTTAATCTGCTAATTACTGAGCAGATCAAATAGTATTAAATCAGAGGGACACAAGTTTTCATGATGGAAATGTTTTATTTATTTTGTAACAAGCTAATGAGTCAGAGCCCATGGAAACATCTAAATGATCTGATTGGTGCACCTGCAGGAGGCGGGACACCAAGAGGCCACGTTGCTGTTGCCGCAGCCCCACTGCTGCTTCAGTTCAGGACAGTTGCTGTACTGATCAGTGTAGGGACAGGGGTTGGCTGGAGGGGACAGAGGAACGGAGAAAATGAATGGATGCATAGATACAAAACACCCCGAAACATCCATCAAGAGAGCTCAAGATTCTAGTCGGAGTCATGCAAAGTCAATTATGTCTCCTGCTGACACTTTTAGGGTTTTTGTTTCTGTCTGTTCTTAAACTTTGTGGGCTCCTCTCACTCAGGTTTAGCTTCTGCTGCAATAAGCAGAGTAAACAGAGAGCAGGATCAACTGCGTAATAAAGTGACTGTACATGTCATGAAGTCCAATCAGCCATTCTAACTCACAAATAAAGATGAGAGTCCGGCACTGTTTTTGCCACTTACTACACAGTTTGTTTTCACAGGCACCGGGGCAGTCAGCACAGGTGGGTCCAGCCTGGTAGGGACGAGCGTACTGATAGTTTCCTCTGTAATGTAGACCAAAGCATCAATTATTAAACAGAGCAGCAGAAAGACTCAACATGTCACGGATATGATGTGCGAAGGCAAAGCACTTCTGAATTACCATTTAATGACTATACTCAGCACAGTGAAGAAGGACAGATTAGATGCAAATTGCAGTTTTCTCCTCATCACTGCAGATCATTACAGTTCTGTTGTTGCATTGGCTTTATTATTCGTCTTCAGGAGTTACAGGTAAAAACAAGGTGCTTGTAGTGATGATTTTCACATTATGAACACCCAAATGCATTTAATATTACATATGCATGGAAATATTCACTACAAGACATGAGAAGACATGTTAGATATTCAGGTGAAAAAGAGAAAACACACTCTGTACTTACGGTGGGCAGTATTGGCAGACGTAGAAGTATTTGTATTGAGAGTAGGGACAGTAGGCCATAGCACAGCCGAGCGCGTTGGATCTGTACCAAACAACCTGTGCAGAGACAACAGATGGCATTAATGCACGGTATGATATTGTTTTTATCGCCACTGTTTGGGTTACTGAGTCTCTTTTAACTTTTAAGGTAATTTCCAAGCAAGTGATGGCCTATTTGTCTGCAGGTTAGTCAGAAATAAGTACAAACTGGGACTTCAGCGCACCTGTGTGTAGTGACCGACCACTCCTCCGTTGATAGATCCCACTCCGTAGCGATAGTCCTTCACCTCATCGTACCAGGCCTGGATGGCGTTGCTCCAGCTGTCCCTATAGCTTGACATGTACAAGTTCTCTCCACAGCCGCTGGCTGCAGTTAAACGACAAAGAAACACTTGCTGAGAATTAAGCAGGACATTTGTGTTTGTTCTCCCTAAGATGTAAAATAAATATTCTCCATATTCCTATATATTATATTGGTATTTTTGCTAAAATGAACTCATATGGCGTTATTCTAATGAATAAATCTAACCATAGAAACCAGTCTTTTCATTGCCCATATAGATACATTTACCTGTTTTTGATTCAACCCAGCTACAAAAGAGAAATCATGCAATAAACTGATACTGAAACTGGTCTAAAAAAGACATTTTGTTTACATTGCATATAAATTCACTGCAAGAACTAACGTTTCCCTAAATTTTCCTGCCATCACATACTGTAGATATGGTGGGTCTAGTGCTATGAACTTGGTAATTTCATTAGTCTGGATGTCTAAAGTTTAATGTGGCATGATGGTCTGTTTCAGATAATTTCCCCCCCTGACAAGAATAAAATACTTGTTAAACTTAATAACAGTGGCTTGAGAGAGGTGTTTTAATGAACTTACTGCTGATCTCTCTGTAGCTGGCAGGGCTGTGGCTCATGGAGCAGGTGTTGGCCCATGCCTGAGCGTTGGCTGCAGCCTCATTGTTCCAGCTCTGTGGGGAGCAGCGGGCAGAGCAGCCATTAGCACATGTAGACCACCATCATCACCAAGTGCTGTGTGCTTGTCAGGAAAATCATCTTTTACTGATACACTGCAAATCAGGCACTAATAGGGTCGATGCCGGTGAGAAATGTTACCATCTCCAACATGTCGCTGGCGGATGGCTGGACACCTCTTCTCAGAGCGTTGTGCTTGTTGACGATCTCACTCTGCTCTGAGGAAGAGACCAGGACGGTGCCTAATATAACACAATTAAAACAAAACAAAAACAAAATTTTATGAAGTTTGAAAATGTCAGAATATATTCAATGTCAGTGAAGAATACATTTTGATACTGATTACACACACTCACCCTGCATCATCTGTGAAGACGAGAGAGAAATGATGGTTCATTTATTACACATTTGAAGAAAAATTAAACAAATGCATGTTTGGAAAAGGCAAAAGATGACAAAACAAGAGATATACACATATGTAATTCCCTATTAGAGAGGACATTTCATCTCACTCACTGAGGGCTCCACATCCTCGGCTGAGGTGCCAGGCACCTGAAGAGCAGCAAAGAGGCCCAAAGCACACAGGACGCTGAAAGTGTACATGATGCTGGCTAGGTACAGGACTGTCAGCACGGGTGTGATTTATATACCAACGACCACGCGGACATGTGGCAAGAGAACACACCAGCTCAAGGGCACCCGAGTTTTCAAAGAACAGCCGCACCTCAGTTATCATTTTATCAATGTGGCACCTGTGAAATGTCCTCGATGGTGTATGGAAAGCTTAGGTCTGTGTTTACGGTGTTCATGTGTTCTTCATGATAACTGATAACGGGAATGCAGAATGTTCTCTATGTTCACCACATGTGGCAAGGTTATGATAAGAGGGTGTGAAATATCAGTGGGAAAACTGTCTCATTGAAACCTGGATGATTTAAAGGTTTAACTATGATTCGGAGCATTGGCACACTTCACCTTCACCCACAGAAAGACCTGCATAGATTGTACGATCGTAGTCTGATATTTAACTACAGAGACTAAAAATAGTGTTTATTATGTTGATGTTCAGTCTGTTCAACTTTAACTTTATTGTCCTCCAATAAAAAAAAAAAGCTTTGCAGTAAGGTGAAACACAGAACGTACACAGTGTTTAAGCACACGTCAGCCTCTGGGGCTGAAAAATGAAGCTAACGCAGAAGAGCCAAAAACTGCAGTTCCTTAAATGACCACTTGAGGCAGCCTCCAAAAGTGAGTCTGTCCCCACAGAAATAAACATGCCTGGTACAAAAAACTTTTTTTTTTTTCTCTCTATAGTTAATTTCCTTGTTTATAATGACTGTACACAGGGTGGATGTTTATATAAGTGGCTCTTTTTGAATGGAGTCACAGTGTGGCTGCTTTGAGTGACAGCGAGCCACAGTGTTTCAGCAGTGTGACTGCTGCTAGTTCTGCTGGCAGGCAGTGGTGGAATTTCTGTACATTTATTCAAGTCTTCAGTTACAATTTGCTCAACAGTGCTTTACAAATTAAGATTTTACACACGAAACATATGAAGAGTTTGTTAAATATGACACTTACTGCTATATTAACACCTTATATTACCCTGTTAAGTGACCCAACAGTGTGTGCAGGTGGAGCTGAAGTGATCAGTCAACTGACAGAATATGAATTTACGGTTATTTTGCTCATCATTTAAGTCATTTTGTGGGTAAAAATGCCAAACATTTAATGATTCCAGCTTCTGCTTCGGAGCATTTTCTTTTCCTTGTAATTATTTTTAATAATTGTGAGGTTTGGACCGCCAGTTGGACACAACGAGCACTGTGAAGGTGTCACTTTGTACTCTCTGTAATCATGATGGCATGCTCACTATTTTCTGAATTTTTCCAAACGAATCAATTCGTTCATCGAGAAAACAATGAGCAGATTAATCCATAATGAAAAGAACAATTATTCGCATACATCCCCATATAAAACAGAGCAAAATGAGCTCCACCTCACCACAGTTACAGCAGGAGACGCTGTTCACACATTAACATATCTGTATTAATAAGTACTTTTAATACTCAATTACAATGAAAAGTCTTCCATTCAGAATTTAATTTTTCATTTAGGCATCATCAGCAGAATGTACTCAGAAGTAAAACTTCTTGTCCTGTGAGAAATGGTCCCCGTGTCTGACATGTGATTACATATGACATCATGACGAACAGCAGCTTCACTGTGGACGAACTTGTCGGGGTTCATAACAGCTCTTGCATGAATATTTTAGATTCTGTAGCTCCAGTCAGACATAAAAAGTTGAAATCGTCTTCTCTGCCATGGTTGAATGAAGAAATAATGGATTTGAAAAGTCGGTGCAGGAAGGCAGAGTGGAAATGTAGAATAAACACAGTGTCTCCCTTCTCTCAAAAGACATCTCCACTTATCAATCTGCAATCAAAGAAGCAAGGACCTCCTTTTTTTTTCCCAGACCTGATCACTAAACAGGGTCATAATCCCAGAATTCTCTTTGAAACCAACAACTGTGATTGGTCCCCTGCTTAGCCAGCAAGCTGAATCCTCCCTAGAGAGATGTGAAGGATTTCTTGATTGCTTGTGTAACGAGTGGAGATTCGGCAGCACATTAATTCAGAGAGCTTGACTTGAACTGTTGTCCGCCTGCTGTTCAAACTGCATTCCCACTTGGCTTCTAAAAGGTGTATTTCAGACGGGTGTATTTTGTATTTCAGACCGTCGGTGGCATTTTCCGCTGCAGTTTTAAATATGCCCCTGTCTACCCCCTCTTAAACTATCAATCTGCACAGCTCTGAAACTGCTCTGATCGAGGTCACCAGTGACTTGCTGCTGACTCAGCTCAGCCTTTGACACCGTGGACAGCGATGTCTTAATCAGCCGTCTGAAAAACTGTGTTGACACCATCTGGACTGGTTCGCCTTCTGTCTGTTGAACAGGTCCTTCTCTGTTACGCTCTCTTTTGCGGGTTCTCCAGGGGTCTATTCTGGGCCCCCTCTTCTTTGCTACATGCTATTAGCTATTTTCATTGCTGTGTGGATGACACACAGCTCTATGTCCATTTAACGCCTGGTACCTCCAGTGTTTCCTGCATTATGCCACTGAAATTAAGACTTATCCTGCAGTTTCCAAATCAGAAATAATAATAATCACCCCTCCAGCTCCAGCATAACAGTCTCCCTCTAGTCTGGGTGTGCTTTATTACTAATGTTAAAAAGGAGGCCTGTAATCTGGGTGTTATTTTTGACCAACTTTGAACAAAGATCAGCTCATTCCTTCCTCTGCAGGTCTAGGAAAGGTCATCCATGCTTTTATCTCCCCCAGACTTCACTATGGAAATGCACTTTATTCTGCTATCAGCAGGCGAGACATCCAGAGACTGCAGCTCACACGCACCCCTGCTGCCAGGATCTTACCACACAAAGCTGTGCTGCCCTCCGCTGGTTAGCTGTGAGCTGTCGAACTGATTTTACGGTTAGTTTTTATCCGACTGCTTTATGTGCATTTTTAATCTGTACCTCTGCACTAATTAGAGCAGTCAGATAAATGTAATGTGGTAAAAAGTGCAATGTTCTCCCCTGAGACGCAGCAGAGTGGCAGTATCATCTGAAAGTACAACCTCTAAATTGGACTCCAGTACTCTGCTCGAGTAAATGTACTCAGTTACTCAGTTACTAAACAGTTACTTTAGCTTCATGATGAATCCAACTTTAACACTGGTACAGTTTGATTAAAGGCAAACCGGAAACTACAGGTCTTGAGATGGTTTATTTTCACGCATCTGAATCATGTAAATCAGCTCTAATCATAAAAACTGATTGTTTCTTCCAAAAATACACATTATGTTTTATATTATTACATATAAACAGTTGCTGCAATGACAAAGTTAGTCATGCGACTCCCTGCTGTCAGCATGTGTTACTGTACTCATTAAGGGCTGCTTGTTTTGAAATTGCTGGCATGATAATTAATTAATATAACATATATTAGGAACAGTGTGTACAGTGTGTTGATCTGCTCCCCTCCTGCGATGAACACTTGTAGGTACAACACCCTCTGAGCATGCGCACATCCGTCAGTAGCCTGTATTTGTTCCCAGACATCATCATCATCATCGCAGGTTGAACTGAGCATCCTCTTCCAGCGAGAGGGATCTTTTTTTTCCCACTTATTTGTGTTTTTCTTGGCTGCCGCTGCGCTGCGCGGACAAACAGCACGGAGGGAGCAGAAGCCATAAGATGAAGAAACGTTATGTGGACGCGAACAGGCTTCGGAAAATGAAAAAACTGAAAATCACGGAGAAGCTGTCTGAAAGGTAGCGGGCGCCTCGGCGGAGGCTGCTTTTGTTGTGGTGCCCGTCTTTGTGTGAATTTCAGCCGTCGTCACCTGTCTGCCGCGCATCCCGTCACCTCATCCGCGTCTCGCCGCGCGTCCGAGCCGCTGCGGAGCCTCCAGCGGGCTCCGGTGCGGCCGAGCTGCGGGGACAGAAGCGTAGAAACGCGGTGCGAGTTACTTCACCCTTCGTTTGTTTACAGAAAGACGGAAATCAGCAGCTGTGCAAGTTAACGTCGGCCTGCTTCTCCTCGGGCTGCTTTTACACTGTCTCCTTCGGCCGAACGATGCGTTCAATGACCACATTGTGCCTGTCTGGGAGAATATTAACAAGTCTCATTTTGCACATAAAAGCATGATTTGAACGCGTCTAGACAGACCAGAAAATACTGCCCCAGGAGGGAGAAACCACTTGTTTTAATTGTGCATTGTTTCACATGAGACAGAGAAACGGCACAGTTAAAGTCCTGTATTTAGAACAGTTTTCTCTTCTTGCTTCTTTTATTAAATAACTTGGGCAGCTATGATTAAAAAAATATTTTTAAGATGAATAAAAATGCAGTCTATTGGTAATATTACAAGGCCGGTTTAAAAACTTCTTTCCTTACTCTTAAAAATTACATGTTCCTTCTTTTTTTGTTGTGAATTAACTTACATATTTGACAGTTTTTATTTGTCGCTCTGTCTACCGTTATAAAGCTAATATGAACTTACATGAAGAATTAAGATGATGTGGTCCTCCTTTTCTGGCCCTGCTCTCTCTTTCACATAAAATATTGCTTTTTATTGCTGTGGATTAGCTCACCTATTTAGTATCTATTATAAAAAATGCCTGTGAGATAAGTCTGAATGCACTTTATATCGTTAACATTAAAAAGGGAGATTTGAACTATGTGCAGTAGGATGCTGTGGTGCTCCCTCTCTCCTCCAGATGAAATATTGCCATGGTTACCAAACAAAGAAGGGGTGATGTGATGGCAGCCTATGGATGAGAGGAACAAAGGAGGAAACCACAGCCCCCTGTTTGGCTCGCGGTGGCTTAATAAAACGAATGAGGGAGCAGTCATTGTTCTTCAGCGCCTCTACTTAAAAGGACGGGCTGATTTTTAAGATGCAGCTGCTCAATTATAGGTTCAGCAGTGCGTTTCTGATTTCCAGCCTCGCACTGGCCTCTGTGTGTGTGGTGTAAGAGGCGCTGCTGCATCTGAAACGTCATTATTTACTTGAATCGGAGCCTAGAGTACAAATTTGTGTCTCATTTGTCCCGGCTGAACACTCCTCAGTGCTGATGTGTATTGCCGGTGATGGACTTCTCACTGTGCCTCTTTGTTGCAGCGCCTACACCGTCCTGAAGTTTATGATGATGTGGACGCTGGTGCTGCTGGCAGACTTCATCCTTGAATTCAGACTGGAGTATCTGTGGCCATGCTGGCTCTTCTTTGGGAGTGTGTACACCACTTTCCACTGCCACGGGCTGGTGAGAACCCCTGCTGTGTGATTTCATACTGAGTGCAGTGGCCCAGATCATGAGTTTTTTTCACTGCGTTTTTACTGATTTTGATGCTTTCTTTGTTTGCAGGTTATTTGTGTCGTGTTTGTTTGTGCTGCTTTCACTCTGGACATCTTTTGTTTAATTTTTGTCCCTTTGCACTGGCTGTTCTTTGTGGCGAGCACCTATGTATTATTCAACTACATATGGCACACAGGTGAGTATGTGGATTATTGTTTGTTTTACTCTTGAAAACTAGGCTTTGTTTGTACTGGACATGCAGCTTTTTTAGTGAGTTACTGTAAATGCACTTGCATTAGCAGCGATTTTATCTGAACCTGCATGACAGAGTCTTCACACCCGATTATTTCATGTTTGTGCAGAGAAAGGCATCTGCATATCGACGGTGTCCCTGTGGATTCTGCTCGTGTACACAGAGGCCTCGCTTCGACTCAAAGACCTTAAAACCTCTCATGCCAACCTGTCTCATCTTTTTGCTGCGCACTGGTACGCTGATTCAATACAAATCACCCTCTCTGCCCTTTGAAGAAGTTTCAGTCTGACATGAAATTAATTGAGATGATTTAGAGGAGTACATTCACTTTAATGCTACTGGCTAATGACCGAGGATGAAATGAAAGATGTGAAAATTTGCATAAATCCATGAATAGAGTAACCATCACTAATAGAATTTGTGTTTTAACATCACATTTCATCACCGTGTCTTCTTCCCTTTGCGTTCACTTTCAGCATTGGATATCCTGTGGTGTATCTGGGGTTTTATGCCACCTGCTATTTCACCAACATCTTCAAGCTGCGCATACAGAAAGCAGTGCAGAGTGAGAACGACTTCCACATGCACCTCCTGCAGCACTCGCTGCCTCCAGGCCTGCAGGTTTACTCCAAGACTGGCACAGATGGCAGCAGCAGTGAGTCTTCTGCACCTTCAGTTTATCTTTACAGTTTGCAGGATGATTCTCATTTATTTTTGCTTGTCGATCAAGTTGTGCGTCCAGTGCTGTGAGAGTTTCTGCGGGTGCTGCTCTTTTTGTTTGATCATCGCTCAAAGTAGCCTCTCGTTACCGTCCTGTTTATTTCCAACGGAGCAGTGGGAAATACTTGGCAGAGACTGGTGTTAAGAACAACAATTGCAAATGTCAAAAAAAATATTATTCCTTAAATGCATCAGTGATTTTCTACAGCTCTGATACAACCATACATCAGTTAACTGACAAACTCTTCAGGCACTCGATCATCCTTTTCAGCAAATGATGTCTCCCAACAATAATAACATGGATTGCTACTCACTGTCATACTTTTTAATCCATTGTTTTCTGGTGTAAATACTAGAGAATGTCAGTTAGGTAAGAAATACAGATGAGTCAATCCTGCTTAGGTGAAGTCAGATGGAGGGGAGTCTGTTAGACTGCAGCAAATCTGCATAATAAGCTAAATGCAACAAACTGAGCTGCCGAAGACATATATCGGCTGCAGAAGTGAGATCGTAACGGTGATGATATTGACCTTTTTTCTTGTTTGTGCTTGTACTCGCAGGCTTGAAATGGAAGATAAAGCCTGAGTCGACTCAGTATCAGTGTCAGAACGGTGTTGCAGGGGCCCATGATGAGAGACACACTGTGGACTGCCTCCAGATCCGCAGCGAGGAGAGAGCGACGGAGAAGGGAACGCAGGAGGTGAGGCCAGCTGAATCAAACCG
Organism: Chaetodon auriga; assembly: GCF_051107435.1. NCBI lineage: Eukaryota > Metazoa > Chordata > Actinopteri > Chaetodontiformes > Chaetodontidae > Chaetodon > Chaetodon auriga. Next base: position 7,584,562 of record NC_135091.1, read on the forward strand.
GCGGCCGTCATCATCTAAACCAGAGTCCAGAGATCTGCTCCACTGTGGGGCAGGAGGAGCAGAATCCTCCACCGCCCTGGAAAATCTACCTCAGGACGAGCAAGGAGGCAAAGCCGCAAGGGCGGCTAAAAGCTCCTCGCCAAAAGCCCGCAGAAGCAGCACGAACACTCCCTCACCGCCTGCAGGGAGGACCGAGAAGAAACAGAGATCCAGCTCGAAAACAGTCAGCCCCAACAGGGACGCAGCAGCAGACAAGAGCGCCACGGCAGCTCAGAATTACTACGCCGAACAGAGTAACAAGTACTGTTAACTTCAGTCCTGCGCCGTTTGAAGCCGGACATGTGGAGGTGACGTCAGAGCTGAGAGATCTCTTTCTCTCCCTGTAACTTTCAGGCTGGAGCAGGAGCTGAGGAGGCTGAAGGGCGAGCTGCAGACGAGCAGGCAGAGCGAGCAGGAGCTGCGGAGTCACATCTGCAACTTGACCAACAGCGAGAGGAGCCTGAGGCCAGAGGTTTCCCTGCTCAGACAGTCCAACATGCTGCTGCAGAGCAAGTGAGTGCACCGCTGCCGCGAGCTCGTCTTTGGCTCCCTCTGTTGGCCGTTTCACCCATTACATCGGTCTATAAATAAAGCCAGGACAGCGATGAATGTGAGCAGAAACAGTGCCAGAAGTGTCTGTGAAAGCAAACCGTTTTTTGGGCAGATGTTTTAATCCTCACATGGACTGATGGATGTCTTTGTGAGCTGGGCCATAATTAATATCTCATAAAGTCCTATTTCATGTTGAGGGATTGCGGCTCCCAGTTCTCATCCATAATTCTCGTCCATAAATGAATGATAACCACTTGAATCTTTGAATCTTTCACAGCATGAGATCTTAAATTCACGGCAACATTTAATTTTTAATCTTTATTTATGTGCTTTGGGGCAACTGTAACACAGTCTGACTCTTTGAATCAGTGTCGTGAGTGTGAATTGAGCTTTTTAGATCAATCTGCTTTGAATACTTCAGTAAATATGATCATTTGTCAAAGTCATTGTTTCCTGATCATCACAGTATTAACAGCCACTCTCTCACACATCCATCCAGTGTCTTTGATTGTGAATTTACAGCATTGTTCATTTTTGATACATGCTTTGATTAGCCTGTATCTTTAGCTAATATTAGAGCTGCAGCAAACAATCATTTTCTTTATTGATTTATGAATCAGTTAATTGTGGGGTCAACAAAATGTCATAAATATGCCAAAAATATTCAATTTACTGTCATAGAAGACTCAGAATAACAGCAAAAAATAACATTTTAGAAGCTGGAATGAGTGAATTTCTGGCATTACATGGATGACTAATCCTCTATTAGGGCTGCTGCTGATTAGTTTTCTGTTGATCGACTAATTGTTCAATCAATCAGGTGTTTCAGGTCCAGCTAATGTGCAGTTTACACCAGTTAAAGATTAGGAGTCGAAGTACATTCAAAACACGTTTAGCACATCAAATCCACATCCACCAGCCAGAGGCTTTAAATCCTGTTTGAGACGAGCACGTTCTGCACAGGTTTGATAAGACATGCTCCAGTTTTTAAAGCAAAGTGTTCTCCAGTGACTCAACAACAACGAGGATGATGAGGAACACATCTAACATCTTCTGTCTGTTTTCAAGGCGCTCGTCTCTTTGAACGTGGCAGTGACCCACTTATTTATAGCCTTATTTTTGACATAATTTAAAGCGAGTTTGATGCTTTTCCTTCAGGATTCTTTGTCTGACTAAAACCAAGCAGAGAGACAAACAGAGCAGCGCCATGCTGGAGAAGAAGACCAGAGCGGAGACGGAGGCCAGACTCTCTGCTGAGAAACAGTTGGCTGAGCTTCAGGCTCAGAAACTGGAGGAAGCAGCCAGCACAGCACGGAGTCTGACGAACAGGTAAATCACACCTATCAGACCTTTACATTTCCCTGTTACTGAAGTGGCTTTGTGCCTGGAAAAAAAGCCCAACCAGCAATTGTTTGCTCCTGAGTCTAATTAAATGCTGCCGTTGAAGAAATAGTTTGAATTATTCTTACTGCCTTTCTTGTCACGAGTTAGCTGAGGAGACTGATGCCGCTGTCACGTCTGTTTGTTAGCTTAGCTTAGCATAAAGACTGGAAATAGGGGGAAACAGCTCGCTTGTGCAAAAGTAAGACAGTCTGCTTCCTGCTAACATCGAACTGCCAAAAACTGCAGTTCCTCAAATGACCACTTGAGGCTGGCACCAAAAGCGAGTCAATCCCCATAGACCCCCATATCAAAATGGCCAAACTTACAGCAGAAATAAACATGTTGACAGCCTGATACGACCTGGTCTCTAGAGTTAATGTCCTCATTCATGACAACTGTACAGAAACTCACTCGTTTAGATTATATAAAGGCTTGAATTATGGGCAGGGCTGCTTCAGCTAACTGCTTGGTTTCAGCAACCAGACTTCATTTGGCACCTCTTTGCCTATTTTTGGATTAGCCAGTTTATGCCAGTTACATCCATGTTTTATACAGTCTGTGATTCAAAAGAGGCAGTGGTGTCAATCTTCTCATCTAAGCTTTGGCAGGAAAGTGAATGAAGGGAATATTTCCCCAGATGTCGACATATCACTTTAATAGATTCATATATTTCCTTGTATTTTATGAAACCATTTATATTACATATTCAGAATATTAAAAAAAAAAAAGACCAATGTGAAGAAAATGCAGATGAACTGTGGTGTTTCTTTCTGTGTAAACTGGTCTTCATTTCCAGTGAAAGCCCTCTGTCGCAGCTCAAACCTGTCATTCTCTCCATCTCCTACACCAGGCAGGAACACTGTGAAACCCAAATGTTAAGGAAAAGAGTTAAAGATCTAGAGACAGAGTACAAACAACTACAGCTGGAGTATCAAGTGAAAGAGAGTCGTGTGGTAGATCTAGAGAGTGATGTTGAGGTATCTTTTTACTCTCTTTGGGAATGAACTTGTGAGTTTAAGTGTCTTGTGAGTCTCAAGTGGTGCAGTGCTTCGTCGTTTGGTCATATAGTCGTTTTGCTGTTTGAATGGTTTCTGATTTTTATGTCTTTCGCTTCTTTGTGTTTGTAAAATCTGTTAGAAAACATGAATGGTTTCCAGTGGGGACATTTAGTGTTTTTTCTTTCATTTATTTTAGCCTGCAGTCAACATATTGCACTTTGTCATCAGTCTGCAGTGACATTGTATGGTTGATGTTGTTGTTTTGGCGTCGGGTGTGTACATTGTTGTACTGTGTGGTATTTCATACTCTCCATGAAGCATGCTGACACAGAAGCCAGGTCTTTCATAAAAACACTGCACTGCCTCAATGAACGAGCACAGGTCACCTCCCTCTAAACCGTTAAAAGTCAGTGTTAACACAGAAAGAAGCCTCCCTCTGTCATACTGTGCAGCTTTCAGGTTTTTTGAATGGCTGGCGAATTCATCATCAGTGTGTGGTGATTGTTCTCTCTGCGGTGCATTTGGTTCCCTGAGTGACTGAACCTAAACATCACTGACAAACTGTAAAAAGGCAAAAAACACTCAGGACACCAAAGCACCGGCTCCTTCTGTCTGACTGTCAGGACGTTTGATGCTCCTTCTTACCGTCTGATGCTTCTCTGGACTCAGGCTCTGGGAAAGTACCGCTGTGTGGAGAAAGAGACGGACATGCTGCTGTCCACTCTGTCGGCCATGCAGGAGAAAGCTCAGCATCTGGAGTACAACCTGAGCGCCGAGACCCGCATCAAGCTGGACCTGTTCTCGGCTCTGGGAGACGCCCGCAGGCAGCTGGAAATCGCTCAAGGTTCAATTTTTGTTTTCTTTCCGCTCACACTTGCACACTTTAACACTGATACAGTCTGCAAACGTGTATGGAAATGTTCCTAAAGATGGTGCTGCAAGTTCATGATAACCATAATAACCATAATAACTGACCTTTATTCTGCTCTGTCATAGCTTTCATCTGTTATTCTACTTTGGTCATTAAGGGGATCTGAAGTCATATATGGATTTTACATATTATAGTTGGTGAATGACTTCAAATATTCTTTTTTTTTTTAACATCTATTTACTGATTTTTGAAAAGCAGAAATAGAGCAGAACAAACACAAATTCACAGGGAAAAAACAGCGGCAGTAATACAAAAGTGGAGAAGTTACACATAATTTATCTCGTATGTTACAAAGCGTTGACATATGATGGCCTGGACTTCATAGCTGTCCTTCACCAACCCACCCCAAATAGTGCAGTTAGAGGGGCGGGGGAAACATCCCATTAGAGGCCAGAGATATCCAATAAATGACCCCAGCAAGTTTGCAACCTAAGACGCTGTACCAAGAGTTCCTTGATCTTTTGAACATTTCAGGCTTGAAACATTCTGAATTTCTCCATCCCGCAGCATCCACCCTCTCATTTGTTACCTTGGTCTGTCCGACAGATAAAGTGATGAAGCAGGACCGGGAGATCAGGGAGATGAAGCAGAAGATTGCAGAGGTGATGGCGGTCAGTCCCGGCGTGTCCTACGTGGCCCCTCGGCCTCCGGTGCCGCAGTATCTCACCAAGCTACTCAACTCTGAGCGCTACATGCTGAATCCTCGAGCGCTGATGTACCAGTGTCTGAAGAAATAAAGGATGCCATCGCCCCCTTCACATCCTCAGACCCCGAAGCCAAACACGCTGTTGGCTGATGGATTTTATAACAGAGCTAAATGAAGTCATCTACTTCCAGCCGTGAGTGGAACCAGAATGATCCTCCTCAAGTCGAATGCCTTTCGCTGCACTGATGGTGCTAACGTGACATTATTGCTTACATTTCCTGACTCATCGCACGTCAAGGGTCGAAGAGTTTCGCTCCGAAATAAGATGCGTGGAGCTGCTGTGGCACAGATTTTATACTCAGATACCATCGTCCTAACGCAGCAGAGAGAAGCATGTCTTCAGATTCAGGCCCTGTCGATTTCTCCACCAGAGAGAAAAAAAACACCGAAAGACGTGTCTCCTAAACTCCTGTGAAATCTTTGTTGAACTTCAAAAAAATGACCTCAAATCAGTCACTCAAAGTTCAAAGTTAACAGCAAACTTCGCTCCCCCACAGACCCGCCAACGAATCACCTGCTGTAGCTTTAAAACGACCTGACGACTCAGGTCAGCGTTTCCTGTCACGACAGTAAAAGTACCTATTCAAAAGTATCAATAAGTACACATAAGATTTTAGAGAATATTGTTTTAGTTATGGCAGAATATTGACTAAAGCATTCAGAGTAACACGATGACATTTTAAAATCTTGTTTATCTCTTTGAGCCAAATGACTTTTATATATTAGAACAAAAGGATCTGATGGGCCTGTAAACCGCAGACATTTTGACCTGTGTCCCAGTAAGCCATGACAGCGTGACAGCATGCACGAAACCAGGAAACCGAAGCAGCTAAATGGAATCCAGCCATCCTTCGTTTGATTATGCTTTTCCTGCTGTGATGTGTCAAAGTGTGCTCTGTGGAAAAGGCCCTTGGAAATCCTAAAATTTCATGTTGAAGAATATCTTAATACACGTGTTAATGTAATTAGAGACATGAGGAATTATAATATGGAATATTTAAGTCCCACTCCCAGTAGTTGTGTTTATGAGCTTCCTTTGAATTTGAAAAATAGACCTTTGATTAGATACAAATATTAGGTCCAAACTATATTCTATATACAATTCTCTCAAAGCATAAATATAATTATTAACTGACAACATCTGCACATTCAAGGAAAAGTGTGCAACCAGATGCTCTTGTCTGTGCCTGTAAATAGTGGATTAAGATTATTTGAATTGTGCTGAAATGCAGATGAATTTAAATCTAAATTAGTGTTTTTTTGGAATAAGACCCTTCAGAGGTGCAGACATTTGGATTGAACAGGTGTGGGGTTTTGTTTTGTTTTGTTTTTTTTTTGGATGAATCTTCCTGCCTGTGATGTGGGAGTTTCTCGAGTTGCAGTGGTTGTTGACCTGAGACGCAGTAACAGGAGCTGCGATTATCTCTTTGTTTTAACTGACAGCTAACGGCTACATTGTGATGCTTGGCAGCTCTCGGCTCTACAATGGCGGCAAACTCCTGGAAAAGAGGGAACGTGTGAAAAAGCTGAACTGAACGCTTGCCACTTCGTTCGCTCGGCCAGAATTAGACTTTGTCCACGGGTTGAGGTGGAGTTGTGCATAACGAGGGATGATGTTGACCAAACGTGGTTCATGAATTTAATTACTGTGCCTATATACTTTCAAACTGGGAAGTAAAACACAAAGTTAATGTGAAAGAGTAATGTGTTTGAATTGAAGTGCTATGTACTGTTTTTGTATTTTTTTTTTTTTTTTTTAAACTCACATTGTACAGAATTGAAAATACCCACACAGCTGAAAAACGCTCATGAACTGGATGTCGCCATTTTGGTAGCTTTTTATTTAGAGTGTGTTTCTAGGGTGTTTTATATCAAAAATATTTTTTAGTCTCGCTGTACTTTTATTATACTGCTGTAATTTTGTACGGCAATGTGTTTGTCAGCATGAAAACGTGTTTTATTCAACTGTTATTTGAGCACACATTGTGACATTAAGTATGTACATGAATATACTTGTACAAGGGCTACAGTTTCTTAAACTTTTGAACAAGTCATGAATTACAAACAGTGATGCTCTGAGGGTAGAGCTCACGCTCCTGAGACACCAGGAAGGGTTTTTTTGTATAAATAATCTAAACAATTGAATTTTGTCTCATTTGTTTTTGTCTGTGTACAATATTTTACTGTTTAACTCAAACTTTAGTTTGATGGATTGTGAGTAGAAACTGAAATTATGATACACATATAAACCAGTGTCATCTGCATACATGTGAAAACCTGCAGTGTTGTGCAAGTTAACAATTTCTAATGAGTTAATTACTGGTTACTTCTCTTAAAAGCTAATTACTTTACCAGGTACTGCATGTAAGAGTAATTAGTTACTAGGATACTATGCTCACATCGCAATATTTCAATGCTGCTGTGGCACAAGTGATTGCACTATTATCACTGTAGTGATTGGCATTATTAATATCCCCGACCACCAGAGGGCAGCAACGACTGTCTTGCATAGATTTGGTAATGTTGAATTTCTAGTTACTGCTAAAGTGGTGGAATTACAGTAATGCTTTACATCATATCACGTTACTCCCAACAATTAATATTAAACTAAAATGGACCGAGGATAGAACCCTGCAGAACTCCTTTTTACTCAAACACTTTCTCCATCTGTCTTTGCCCTGAGCTCGTTTACATCTAATCATGGCCACTCAGATCTCTCCTGGCTTTGTGTGCCATCACTCTGCCTCATTCTGCCTGAGCACACCTTCGCAAAGATTATTTCTGATTTTTTTATGTGAACGTCTTCCTAAAGACGCTTTAGAGGATTCTGACCCCTAGGGTGGGATTAATGTACAGAGTAGAAAGCATGTGATTATAAATCTTCTTCCAAATATACTTTCCCTGATCATGAAGTTGACATTTCAGTACAAAGGTTATTATGTGGTTTCGCACATTGCTGGAAATCCCCTCACACAGCCCTTGTGAACTTGTGATAAACACAAGACGAAACACCAAACAAAGGCCTGAAGTGCTGATAGTGTAAATTTTTATTTCAGGAAGTGAAAAAAGAGGGTAAATGCGTTGCAGAAACAGAGCACAGTGTCCAGCATACAGTGTACAAGATGGTTACAAGCATGCCAGGCAGTCCCACACTTGTATCTCGCAGTATCTACAGACCCAATCAAAAGGTAGTCACAGCATAGAGCAGACAAGACTGGATCACGGACGAAATTTTTAATGACGCCATTTCCAAATCATCTAAGCTCCTCCTGTTAGTGTGAAGGAGCCAGAGGCCACAGGACATTTCAAACAGGATATAAAAGTGTACAGCAGTGCAAACTAGCAGAGAGATCCCCCAACAGTTAACATATAAGGGTGGTCTGAGCCGATAACTGAATATCTACGTGGGAGGGCAAGCTTTAGCTCTGGTGTCACACAGAAAACCTCAGCCATGAAACAATGAGTCCGACACAAACTCTAAATGTTGACAGACCTAAGCTGACAAACCTTCCTCTACACGATAAATTACTCGAATCTATCACCATCGTCGTTAAAATGAGAAGCAAACTCCAGGAGCGAGCTTGTTGCATGCGTCAGTTTCCATTAAGACACAGAAAAGCGTTCATGCGTTCACCAAACATGTTGACAACATACGCCAGATCATGTGCTTCAACGCCAAAGCATCTTCTCATGGATTTAACCAACCTCTCCTGTGCGAAATGCCTCCTCAAGACAACTTTTTCTCTACCCAGCCCCAATTGATAAGTGCTGCGACGGGCTACTTGTAAAACAGAAGCTACAGTAGTAATTGGACCACAGTCAAGCGACGACGTCCCCTTTTCACAGAAAATGATCTAAAGAAAGAGCAACTAAAAGCATACATTCAGACAACCACCGGCCTTAGTGCTGGAAGTGAATTACAGTACACACTCAAGAGAAGATACACAAATAAATACTTTGATCTTTAATATTTCAGCTGCAGCACTTTAGATTGCGTGGCAGCTGCATACTTCATGTATCGATATTGAAGTAAACGTGACGTTGCGTCTGTTGTATTCTGAGCTTGATGCTTTGAGAGTCTTGAAAAACTGATACAAGGTAGGGAAGCGCCTCCCCCGCTGCCGCTCAAGAGAAAGTTTAAAGGACCAGACGACCAGACTTAAGCTTACGACACCATAATACATACACTTCAGTATGCCGGGACAAAGATTTTTTCATACAGACAACTATTTAACAGTTTTAAGTAAAAATGTTTAAAATACAACTTTAATACTGACTTAAGGAAAATACTGCTGTTATCCAGTTTTATGTGGCTCACCTCTACCAGAACTGATGGAAATAAGCCAAAAAGTGAAAACATTTGTATTTTCCTTTAAGTTGCAACTAAGATTTCCTCTTTTAAAAGAGAAGCAGATGGCTGTATTGGGTGGGAGGGGAAAAAAAAAGATAGAAAGCGAAAACCACTTAGTGGCAGCTTTTCCCACCAGAAGATACAAGAACAGGCTGCAGGATCTGCAACCAGACCAAGGCTTCCTCCTCTGTCCTCGCAAAGCTTTCCTGCAAATCAGGGGTGGAGCAAAAAGCTAGTCCTGTCGTAGAGGACGAGGAGGGCTGAAAGAAGGCCTAGCGAGTCCTCCGCTACGAGGAAACAGTCACCGGATTGAGAGACCCGTTCCGGCTGTAGAACTTTGAAAAGGCCTCTTCAAGAACAGATGCAAGTCGCGGCTGATCGCCCTGAAAGGGAGTGACAGCGAGGTGAAATAAGATCTCGGGGGGCTGTTTAATGCCAAAGCTGAGTGTTCAGGTCAGCGGGGTGATGACAGTGAACTCCACTTACCTCACTGATGAATCCCAGCTGAACAAGCTCCACAGCCAGCTCCTGCACGCTCTCATCTGAACAGAAACACAAAGCAGTCACAACACTGACGACAACTGCATCACATCAGAAATACCAACCATCAAACAATGTGTGCTTTAAGTATTTACGAGTTACTCAAGCACCATTAGTGGTGCTGTCAATCAAGGTTTGGACAAACAGCTTCCCATATTGTGTGATATGTATGTTCTACCAGCATGCACTCAAATGTGCTCCCTAAACAAAGGGGTGACGTGAAACACACATATCCTCACACAGCAGGAGGAAGTAACAGGTGGCGACGCTAATGCACCCTGAAAGCAGCAGTTCACCAAAAATAGCTGCAGAGGAAGACTGTAAACTTTAAACTAATCAGATGAAATTAAGGTATAAAAAGGATCTTTGAGGAATAAAGATACTCACTTGGTAACAAATCACAGCTTAGGTGCCTGTTTAATTTATCCTCAAGTTTCAACAGCAGGGTCAGCTGAGAGGAGGATAAAAGAGGAGATTTCAAAAGTCAAGACATGAAGCTCTTTCACATGTGACCTGATGACACTCTGAGTTCTACTTACATGATGCTTGGTGCCCTCATCAACAGGCTCAATATTGCACTGCATCTGAAGGACCTGTCAAGTACCAGAAAACAGCTTCATACGCATATATATATGTATATGACACATCGACATGCAGTACAGAGTTTAAAGTACACAGTTAAAACAACCAAAGAGCTGATAAAAACAACGGCCAAGTGTCAGCGAGAAGAAACACTGAATATGTCAAAAAATGAAGGCCATTAAATATGTATGATTGTTAAAATTTGAAAAAAACGAAACAAAACAAAACATAATACTGACAAAGAATTGTATAAGAAGCTCCAAAAATATCTGGAAAACTCATCTCTGATGCAATATTCACATGGAATAATCTGCTCAAAATTCACCCAAATCCCTCATTTTAAGTCTGTTTACTCAATGATAGAAAAGGGGTCCCTTAAGGAAACACAAAGGGAACATAAAAATGAATTTCAATATTCTAAATATCCTCAACTGCTTTGTGTATTCTCTGTTTGTCCTCGTCAATGCCTTGGACAATTAATAATGTAATTATAAAGACGTTCCCTCATGTGGTTCTTACCTTCCTGGTCTCGAGCTCTGCAGGTTCAGGAGTCGGTGTTTTCACTGAGGGGGGCACGATGGGCGACTTCACCGCCTCCTGCTGAGGTTGTTGTGGACATGGAATCCCAAACGCAGTCAGAGGATAGATCCCATTCCTGGAACATCAAAGGAACACGGAGATTTCATGCTGTGCAGTTGTGCTCTGAATACTGCAGGCTCTCTTTAAAATGAGGGTTTTGCTGACAGTGTGAGTCTGTTATGTAGATACGACGCCCTACTTCATGTTTTACAGATTTATCACATGATTCATCAGCAATAAACAACAATTTGCCATTTTTGGCATCAATCAGTTGTTGAGGGTGAGCAATTCTCATTTTTCTTTCCCTGCCTAATTTACCAGCAGGTCCAGGCATTCGAGCCAGAATCTTCTAATCACAGGCCAACCAACAGCGAATCTGTTTCCAGGTTTGTTCTCAGCTGTGGCAGAATTTTTTTTCTTACCTTACATCTTCCAGGAACTTGTCCAGCTCAAGGGCAGGAAACTGAGAGAGCCTGAGGCAAAAGAAGGACTGTTAGTTGTGGTGAATATTCAGGAGTGTTTGCTTGCTTCCTCAGGTTTTTCATCTAATTATCTCCATACATCAGCGCCATCTATGTGGCTCTGTGATGTTCAGACTTACTTCATCTGGACTCCATCCTTGGCCTCAACAATCACCAAGTTAGGGTCCATGTTCTTTGTCATCTCTTCTAAAGCATTTTCTGGAATCATATCTACAAGTAAACAGAGCAGACAGCGATCAGATGAGAGCGTTCACCCATGATAATTAACAAATACGAGTGCCCTTTATAGGAAAACTCATCGTCTCGGGCAAACTGATGAAGCATCAGTCTGAGGAGTCTTCTAAATATTTGTCTATATATTTGGCAGCCTTGTGTATGTTTACCAAGAAGGTGCAGTCAGTGCTGCAATGCATGAGTAACTGATTTTGCAACTTGGGCTTGAACAATCGGCCAGTAACTGCATCTTTAAACTGAAGACTACTGACCTTTTGTGTGTGACTGTGTGTGTGTGTGTGTGTGTGTGTGTGTGTGTGTGTGTGTGTGTGTGACTGTGTGTGTGTGTGTGTTTTCACTCACGCTGGTGGCCGACGATGCAGTGTGCAGCCAGCAGTTTGAGTAAGGGCACCTCAAACAAGGCCTGGTGGAACAACAGCTCCTTGGCTGTGGGTCGCTTACAGGGGTCCACCTCCAGACACTTCTGGATAAATTCCTAAAAAAAGCATTGTGGAAATAAGACTTCAGGTTCTGGACTTCTCTTCCGAGCAGACATTCAGGCCTTCAATGCTTCCCTCTCCCTCTCTCACCCGTTGCAGTGGGTCCTCTAGGGACTGAATGGCACTGTTTATGGCTTCTTGGGACACATAAGACGAATCTCCATTACTCTGGATTTCCAACACAGCCATCTGAGGACGGGATTGGACAAAGAAGGGTGCTGATTGGAAGCGATTCAGTACACACAAAAGTTAAGTCAACAGCAGCCACTCTCCTGTTGCGTAACGACAGACAGCGTCTTCTACACAAAAGGCCGAATGATTAAAAACCGAATTTCCAAATTTCCTTTCTTACAAAACAGATAACTGACATCCTGATATCTTTTTCTGTGATGTAAAAAGCAAACCAACAGCAGCTCTCAAAGCAAACACTAACACTCAGCATGTCTGAGACTGGGGTGACACTTCTGTTAGGAATGCACTGATACATAGAACATTAGTGCACGATCAATCAAGCACACTTTCCATAAACAAAAGAATGAGTGGCTATGCTTGTCAGTATGCAGCGAACAGCTCTGAGCAGCACAGGGTCTCCTCTCACCTCTAAGGCGCACATTCCAAAGGAATAGATATCCACGGCTGTGGTAACATTGGCAACAGCTGAAAGCAGAGACACGCTGATCAAAATCACAGAAACACTACGGCACACGGCGACGGCAGCTCAAACAAACGAGAGGATCTCACCTCCATATTCTGGAGCAAAGAAGTGAAGGCTCTTCTGCTCTTCCCGACAGGTCTTCACGTGGTTATTGATGGTGTCTGGAGCAACTGAAAGAGTAGAAAAAGCCTTAATAAAGACAATACTCAAACAAGACTTAGTGATAACAGTAACAACACCTCTCTTTAAATCATCTCTACCTGAGCCGATCTTGATGAGGCCGTTGTGCTGGATGAAGATGGTGTCACAGGTCAGGTTGCCGTGGATGATGGGAGATTCACATGAGTGCAGGTAACTGAAGACAAGGGAACAAAATTTAAGTCAATAAAAACTTGCTCCCCGTTTCTTGATAGCAACATGGACACTTTCAAGACAAATGTTATTATAAGATAGTTAAGATAGCTGATTCCCTGTAGTTGTAGTAAACATCTGGTGTTTGGACTTCTGATGAACTCACCTGAGAGCAGACAGGATCTGTATACACCAGCGCTTCCAGGCCTGTCAAAGAAAAAAAATCATTTTAAAAATATCGTTCACTTTTTTTACTCAGTTTCACTTCCAAGTGACTTCATTTCAAAAGACGTCGATGAGCTACAGCAGAGCTTTCGCACCTTTTCATTCATGGTCTTGTGGTTTTTCTTTGTCTTTTTCAAAAACTGTTTCAGACTTCCCGAGGACATGTACTCAGTGATGAAGATGACCTACAAACAAACAAAAACAAAATGCAAGTCAGCATAAAAGCCATGACACTCAATGCATTTTATATGATTTGATAGAAAGGGGGATTTTGTTGAGATGATCTACCCTCGCTCTGTTCTCTTTGACATCGGCCCAGTACTTGTGGAACTTCACAATGTTCAAATGCTCCAGCTGGATCAAATTGTCAAAAACTGCTTTGACTTTTTCCTGTGGACAAAATACAAACATTCAGTCATTAATACATAACCTCACATATTCTAAACAATTAATAAAATGAGCACTGTCAATGTCACATCTTTCTCCATGCTGTCCAATTTCAGTTGGATTTACTTGTTCGTTGCAAAACAGTTGAACAATTCAGCCCAAATAAGCTCATTGTGTCTTAACAACATATACATTTCTAATGGCCTGGCCGTCTCTTGGCCAGAAGGTTGGACTAGAGACCAGACAGACTTGTACATCATACAAACTATCAGCCATTTAACTTCAAACAAAATACATATTAAAAGTTCCATTAGACTGACAGCATTTGATTTTCCTTCAGCCGTCTGCATATTAAAACTGAGAAGCTGCCTGCTGCAAACAAAGTCTTGAACTAACTGGTCACTGAGTACAGCAGTTGTGGGCAACAAGCCTTGCTCAAGGGCACTCAGTAGCCATCTAACTTTACTACTTTTATTTGAAACAGTAAGCAAGAGACTGAATCTTCAACTGATACTATTTCACCAACCAAGATAAGAGTAAGAAAATGCAAAACCACTTCAGGATGACGCAAAACCATCAAGCTGCATTCTTCAAATGCCGAAGGGTATAAAGCAAACAAGCTCCTTAAATACCACTTCTTCCAGTATGCTTTCTCCCTTGTCTTGAAATTTCTGAAAATTGTTAATGCAACTACTCAGGTACAGTGTGTACTTTGCTGTGCTGCTGGCAGTAACAAGTCCGACCATTTCTCTAAGGAGCTTAAAGCCAAAGGGGAACACGAAAACCAGCAGGCTCCTACATTGTTCAGGAGATCAAAATAAACAAAGCCACCTAACACAAAACCACGACGCTTACATCGCCGTCAGTGCATTTCGTTCCCTGCAGGTACAGACGCTGTAGTCTGACATTATCAGTATAATGATCGTTACTATCCTCGTTTCATTCAAAATGCAGTGCACATAGCTGCATTGTCCTGGTTCTGCACCCACCTCCTGTAGTTTGAAATTCTTCCTTTCTGAGAACATGACCTCATTCCACACCACCTCAACTCCTTCCTCAGTGTCCATGGCCAAGTAAGCATTATCGATCCCAGGGACGTTGCGCTGATTCACCTTCAGGCAGAAAACAAAATAATGCATCGGGCCTTGTCCAAACCTTATGTAAGGCAAACCTGACCCCTCCGCAGACACATCCCCTACCTCTTCTCTGCGCTTCTGCCACCGTCCACACGGGCTTTCCTCCAAAATCTCTGACTCATCCTCGCTCTCCTCTTCCTCATCCTCTGTGGCAGCGGTGGCTGGAGGCTGGGTCACCATGGACACAGGGGGAGACACAGAGGACACTCCTTGACCTGTGGATGCAGCTGCCACAGAGTCCGACTTCCCGTCCTGGACGCTGTCAGGGGCCTGTTTGTTCTCTCCCTCAGACATCCTCTTAGTTGTCAGGCCCAACAGCCTGCTGTGAGACACAGAAATGCCACAAACAATATCAGCATCACAGTCAATGACACAGTCTTATCAACAGTTACCTGAAGTGAAATATAAAGCTGTGCAATTGTATCACGTTTCAAACCTAGCTAGCAACTATCGTATGTACTTGGTCAGATGTAGTTCGCTAACATAGTTGCAGTTGAGGAATAAGCGTTGAGACTTTGCAGAAGTTAGCTGATTTAGCTCTCTACAGGAAAGGCCAAAATAAGCCGTATCACAAATATGAGCAGTAATAGCATTTATGGTTGGACGTACGTATGAAAGACAGGAAATGTGGCGATTCCAGCTCCAGTTTAACAAACTCCCACCGTCGCAGACCAATCCCAGTTTGTTTAGTTAGCTTTGTTGGCTACAAATCTTCTTGGTGTCTCAGCTGACTGGCAGCTAGCTTTGTGACGCTGCTAGCTCCTTGGCTACGATGAGTTACCAACTTAAAAACAGGACACAGCAGCGGAAGCTACCGGCGAGCACGTCGCAACGTTCACAGCCGTGGCTTTTTTCACTTTAACGTTAAATGTCTCCCGATGATTTTCTTGCCAGCCAGCTAACCAGCTGGTTCGCTGCTAGCTAGCGACAGCGTTAGCAGCCCACCGCCCCTTGCTGCTTCTCAAGACTCCAGCTCTGCTAATGTGTGCTCTGAAAATTAGCCACTGCTAATGTGACTAAACTACACAATATTGCAACAGTCCTAGACGCGTTTACTGATTAATAACATAACAACAGTTCACAGAAACTCGACAGGAGAAGCAAAGAGAGGTTAGTGAAGCCATTAACTTTATATCCTCGAACACAACGGCTGACTGACTTGAGAGCTAGGTTAACATTTAGCCAGATATGATGGCGACAACTTCCAGATGCACCCTGCGCGACGAGCTCCGTTACGTCACAGCCGAGTATGGTTGCCAGATATATTAGGTCTGATCCCCCTTCTGCGGCGTTCAAGTCACTGAAGCAGCTTCGTTCTCAGTGACGCTTTGAAATTTATAGTCATAGTTTTTTTCTAGACCATCATAAATACTAAATATAATATATAACTCTAACTCAAACGTATTCATCTACTGTAAATTTAATTTGATATGTAACAAAATATTGTATATTTCACAGAGAGATGAGCAATATTGTCAAAAATATGGATAAGGTAAGGTAATATGGAAGCCCATTTCTGCTGGGGTTTCTCTCAAACCTGGCAACCCCAACCTCAACAGCCTCCCTTTCTTATTTGATATGGACGTAGATTGACAGAGAATTAGGCCAACTGGGCACTTATTTATGGTGAACGTTCAGATTAAGCAGACCCTTTGAAAAGAAAGTAAACGTCAAGGCGTTTATTTTGCCACTAGGTGTCAATATATAGGTGTTGAACAGACGTTTGGATTAATTATAATCCAGTCAATCACATGGTAGGACATGTCTTGTGCATTAGAATAAAATGAGAAATTATTAATATGATCAGATTTCTTGCTGAGTTGAAACAGTACATACAGGCTTTATATCCCATTAGCCTTTCAGTTCAGGATATATGTAAAAGCATTGTGGGTACATGACTTGAATGTGATATTTTCCAAAACTGCATTTCTCCAAAAGAGTTTCGTCATATCCTCAGTTAGATGTACAGATTTTGGAGATTCCCCCTGAACAGCTCACTGTGACCTGAAAATCTTGTGACCAGTTCAGGGTCCCTCTTCTAGAAGCCACCTCCCCTACTTTAAAGAGACCTATATTTAGGTCCAGCCTCCACCAGGGACACAACATTGACAGTGGGAGTGCTGGTGTGAAAGGCCGTCAGCTGGTGACTGCCCATGAGCGTTGACAGTATTTCCAGCAAATAAAGGAACTAAAAGTGATTATCAGAGTCAGGGAGGGCACAGGAAGTTTCTCTGTGCTGTTTTGCAAGTTGAAGCTGTTTCTGCATGTAAGGAGGGACTCCTGAGTTTCTTTTTTTTTTGCACTTTATAATCTGACTTTAAACAACAACACCAAAGGCTGAGGCGTTCCCTGATAAGATGGGGGATGAAAACTGTGACGGTAAAGTGCCTCTTGTTGAGGACACAAAGGTGACGGTGCTCATTGAAACCGAGGCGTCATTTGGGCCAGACGAAAAAGCCGATTACCCTCATGCTGGGACGAACTCAATCTACTCTGCAATTCTAAGCAGAAATGAGGCTGTCAAGGATGCCAAGCGTCTTAAGACATTTTTGGAACTGCGAGACAAATACGTGAAGAAGAAGGTGGTGTTTGAAGACCCTCTGTTTCCTGCAGATGACTCCTCGCTCTTCTACAGTCACAAACCGATGATGAAGATCGAGTGGAAGCGTCCCTCGGTGAGTGCCAGTCTTTTGTCATCATATTCTTCAGGCCAAGTTTCACTTGACGCAGAGGTGACTCTTCCCTAAAACCCCCGTGTATCTCATCTCTTCTTCCACAACACATGGGTGGGGTGTCAGGTTTATAGGGTTGCAGGACTGTGGATGCATAGCTCCGGGTTGCCACCTTCTACTGTCACAGACAGCTGGTTCTCACACAGGAGGATGCCCTCTGCTTGCGCTGGGCAACATAGTGGCAACTCAGTGTTGGCTGCACAGATTCATATATTTCTGATATGCATTTGCAAGAGTGTTTGACAGTCTAGATATCCTCTGCCTATGACAACAAGTGGTCCTGACTCGTTGCCCCGATCGCAGGACTTTTGGCAGAAGACATTGAGCTTCATTCGGCATGAAGAGACACATGTCCTTGACTCCAGCGCCTGCCAAAACACTGACACAGATACAGACACAGCTCATGACACAAACTCCACACAAGGACCCAACACTTATTAAGCTGTAAACACTGCGAAAATACTCTGTAATGATTAAAAGTACTGCATTCACAATCTTACTTGAATAAAAATACAGAAGTGTCATCAGAAAAATGACCCTTTTCAGAGTGTTATATATGTATTAGGCTGTAACACATAAGTGGCATTGTTGTAGCTATTTGTTCTAGTCAAGGTGGGGCTATTCAAATAGGAGGACTTTATATACTGTTCATTTTTATATCTGTAGCAATGCATCATATTTTAAAAAATATCTTTTGTATAGTTCAGCAAAATTCTAACCTGAATATCAGAGAGATGTAGTGGAGTAGAAACATTGGCATTAGCATTAGCTTTCCAAGAGTGGTATCAAGCTTCTCATTTAATTCTCAGCAATAAAGCAAATAAGCATATTTCCCAAAATGTTCAACTATCAAGAGAGGTTCTTCAAAGGGTTAGGCCCAGTTTTCTTTACATGGGCTTGTATGAGGTGTGAGGTACTTATCAATAGCTGTGCGAGGGGTCAGCTGCAAAGCATGTTTTAGCCACCTAAAAAAGACCCACATAAAAACATCAGTTTAAGGGTACTCTATATTTAGAATATTTGAAGCCCTTTCTGACAGGGAAGTGAAGCTGTTATATCCATCTATGCTCTCGTCAAAGCCACCAGACTCCTTTGACAAAAATGTTAATTTTACCTCACAGAACATGGGAGTTTCTGGTCTACCACAGCTTTGACTGATTAGTTTATTCGTGTTATATTCTTTAGTTTGGATCCAAACTAAACAGGTTAAAACACCAAAGTCACACAATAACATAAAAACGATCGAGGCAGTGGTGGACCATCAACTCCCGAGTCGTTAAAATGGATGCAGGGCATAGGAGGTCACAAGCATCTGTTGCCTTCATCATCCTAAGTGCCTCCATCCACAGCAGCTGGCTTGCTTTCCTCCATCTACTGTAGGTGATACACTGACTACGCATGAGCACCTCATACAAAAAAATCTGAGTTAACCCTTTAAGTAACATTAAATAAAAGTACTCAAGCAAAAGTGAAGTATCTGAAATTGTACTGAAGTGCAGTATTGAATCAATGTATTTAGTAATTGTACTTTGGACTACAGCCCTTACTTATATGAATAATGTAGTTAATACAGTACAATAAAGTTTTATGTGATCGGTGTGGGGATGTATAACTACTAAATATTCATGTGTATTTTAAAAAGTATATAATATATAAGCATAATTAGGTTCATATTGTTCTTTTTTATTCTTAAAAGTACATACAAATGAGGATCTGAACGTGTAAATGATTTTATGTACTTCGCTGTAACATCAATCTGAAACTCGTTTGTTGCTTCGTGGCTGATGACAAACGCAGGTTTAGCCATTCTGCTGAGATTACTGATACATGAATCCCATCCAGGGGTCAGCAGTGGAGCACACTCTAAATTGGGAACATGAGGCTGCATGTTTGAAGCCTTACTTATGTCCAATGTGATTTCTTATATCTTTATCCTTTCATTTTCCTCGTTTTTAACCCCTGAAAACATTTAGGATATTTCAGGAGTTAGAAAATGCTGTGTTAGCTGACTGATTCATGGTTTTCAAAGGTTTCCAACCTTTTTGACTTGTGATCCCTCCTCACATTTTGTGACCTTGTTTTTTTACTTCTCTAATTGCTTTATTTGAGGAACTTGTTGAGGCATAAAGAGGTGAGGGTATCCAATATTTTACAAGAAAACAGGCTGAAAAGGTCTTATTCCTCATTCCTGTAATCATCTTGTTACTCCCTTAGATTTATCTTGTGACCCTTTGCAGCACCCAAATCCACAAGTTGGGAACAAAGTTTATAGAAGACCATGAAATCCCACAACATGAAGTCTCTTTCACAACAACAAGCAAAAAGAAGAGCATAAACACACCCAATGATGCCTTCCTGAAGTCAAAGGCTGAGAAGTACAAACCAGAAAATCCCAATTACCCAAAAAGACAATACAATACTTTGTGAAGCTGGAACCATGACATGTTTATTTATGAAAAATGACTTAAACGGTTCTAAAAACTGATACCAATTTATATTCTGCCATTGTTTCATTGATTAATGGACTAATCTTTTCAGCTGTACTTGTACTATTTCTTCGTTTGATTAGTAAAAAGTACAATATTTCCCCCTGAATTGTGGTGATGTAGAAGTAGAAAGTGGCGTGAAAAGACTCAAGCAGAGTACAAGTACCTCAAATTTTTGCATAAGTGCAGTACTTGAGTAAATGTACTCAGTTACATTCCACTACTGCCATGACAGAGATACTGTACGTACTTAGGAGGTGATTGCTCCTCTGCATTCAGCACATTATCGCTCGTTCAGAGGACTGAAGGGTCGTGACCAGGGGACCTCCAGCAGCTGCTTCCTCATAGATATGCAGTGAATGCAGGGGGGGGTTTCGTGCTCCCAGCAGGTTCGACTCAGCCAGAGAAATCTCTCCAACTCGCTTTCCGTTTCAGGGTCAAGTCCTCCTATTGTCAATCACGTCAGGTGTGGATTTGTCAGTGCAGATTTTAAATTGTTGTGGGGTTTCAAATGTTGACCAATACCAGAATGATACCTGATTGTGTTTTGTTGACCTAATGTGGATTCGATCATCCAGGCTGAACATCAGGTTTTTCCTCTCTGTCATACAGCTACTGTATCTGTCGCTCCACCTCATGCAGTACTTCACAATGACAAAAAATGATGTGAACTCTGATATTTCGCAACATGCTGAGAAATAACACCTCGGCGCTCTCTTTCCTCCACGACAGGAAATTTGTGAAAACCCCCAGTTCATCATAGATGGAGCCAACAGGACAGACATCTGTCAAGGAGAATTGGGTAACATTTAAACCGTTTCTGCTTTCAAACAAGACACCACGCTGACTGTATGATTTGGTATCTTGGCACATAAAATCTACTTTCCCTGAATCTCCAGGCCTCTATATAAACCCTTCATGGTGACGAGACATTACTGTTTGTTTTCTTAGTAAAGCCTGCATACTCATAATATTAGAATAAAAACTAAGAATATAAAATGTATTAAAAAAAAACAACAAATTCAGCTGCTTTAGCTTGCTGAGGATACTCTACTTAAAGTTGTGCGTTTAAAGTTTTTAATGGTGCAAAGCATCAAATGTGTCTCAGCTATAGGCAGCTCTTTACACCTCCTGTTTAAGTAGAAACAGTCTCGTGGGGGACATGGCAAGAAAATATCTATAACAACAGAATGTACAGCCAAGACATACGAGCTGGAAACCAGATCAGTGAAAATGCGTCACAGCTGCAACGATTATGAGAATTAGCCTCAGCTAGTGATGCCACCTTACTGCTGTTGACGACTGACACCTGCAGTAATGTGACTTTAATCTGTCACAACTGCGACACTTTACAAAGCGGTATGCTTGGATCAAGTGTTTTCATAGCTCATGAATCCACTGCTGACAGGTGACTGCTGGCTGCTGGCTGCCATCGCCTGTCTGACGGTGAATGAGAAGCTGCTGTACAGAGTGATTCCCCCGGATCAGAGCTTCACGGAGAACTACGCCGGCATCTTCCACTTCCAGGTGTTCAAATGTGACACACTGTGCAAGAAGCTGACAATGTCTTCTGTGGTTGTGGTCTGTGAAAGAAGTGCAGTTTTTTAGATTTGATTAGATGAAAAGATCCACATGTAAACTTTACATATCACATGTAAAATATGTTATTTTGCATTTGAAATCATGTGAAATTCAGTTTCACCTGATAAAGCACACGTGAAACTCGATATTTTATGCTTTTCTTGTGATATCTTAACATTGTACAGATGAATTCACATGTGAAATGTGTGTTCCACATGTGATCAACCTGTGACATTTGATTTTGCAGTTGAGGAAATAGTTTGACATTTTGGGAACCACTGGAAAAACAGCAAATTATAGTTTTACGCTTTGATTTTTGATTAAACAAATGAGATAAACAATATATAACCTGTTAATTAGTGAGCTTCAGCTAGCTGTTTCCCCCTGTTTGCAGTCTTTGTGCTAAGCTAAGCTAAGCTAACTGGCTGTAGCTTCAGATTTTCTGGAAAGATGTGAGAGTGGTATCAATCTAACATTCAGTAAGAAAGCAAGTGTATTTCCCAAAATGTCAAACCTATTTAATATAAACCAATATATTGTTATCGTAAGCATTCATATAACAAAACGTCAGGATTAATGAGGCATTAGAAATCAGTAAGTGATTGATTAAATCATGTTTGCTGAAGAGCTATGAATCAGCTCAGTTTTTCTTCACCTGGTAATAAATGCTCCTCCTCTGTCTCATCACTGAGCTCCTGTTTTAAACATGTTCTGTCTCCTGATTCTCAGTTCTGGCGTTACGGCGAATGGACTGACGTGGTTGTGGACGACCGCATCCCCACCTGCAACAACCAGCTGATTTTCACCAAATCTTTCAGGAAGAATGAGTTCTGGAGCGCTCTTCTGGAGAAAGCTTATGCAAAGTAAGTGCAGTCTATCAACGTCCACTGCAGAGCGGAGTCATGCCGCTCTGCTCATTGTCGCCTCCATGATGTTTACTCATTCAGCTGAGCTCAGATTTCGGTGTGTCAGTTAGCTTGGAGTCTTAAGTTCTTTCTGGCTAAAACAGTTGACAACATTGATAATTTTAGGTGTTTTAGATGCAAATTCACCTATTTTGCTGAACAATTTGATCAGTGTAAGTGACAGCATTGAGAAACAGGGAATAGATCAAGATAAAGCTACTTGATTTAAGATAAACAAGATGATTGACATCTGAAACCACTGACCTCTGACCTTGCTGGTATGAAATTTCTTGAATTTATTTCAAGTCAAACAAGTTTTAAGATCCAATTTCGAACTATTTTTTGCAGCGTAGCAAAAGTAACTAGACATGCAACTCCTCCGTTCCTCATGTTTCACCAATTAGATGCAGGCAGTATCAAAACTCCAAGCCTTAGAGAACATACATGTCAGCGCATTGACCAGAATGATTGACGTCTCTCTCAGGTTGCACGGGTCTTATGAGGCTCTGAAAGGGGGCAACACTTTGGAAGCCATGGAGGATTTCACAGGAGGAGTTACCGAGTTCTTCGAGTTGTCCGAGGCGCCCAAAGAGCTGTTCAGCATCATGAGGAGGGCGCTGGAGAGAGGCTCGCTGATGGGCTGCTCCATAGATGTGAGTGACAGTAGTGAAAGTCAGTGTGCGGAAGTGAAAACAAACACAAAAGCAAGAAAGCAAACATAAGTACAAGCCCTTACCCTAACCCTACAAACAAAAGCAGGACTTTGCTGTTGTAGCTGATCCCAATTGCATCTTTTTTTAACTTGATTTTAGGAAATCTAGATCAAAAATCTAAATCTAAATCTGACGCGTGTTGTATCTGTCAGATTTTTTCAGCGAGTGAAATGGAGGCTCGGACTGAACAGGGGCTGGTTAAGGGTCATGCCTACTCCATCATAGGCCTGGCGGAGGTACAGTACAATGTCCACACGCTGTAAATGCAGATTATAACAGCAGAAGACCTTTTAAAGAAATGCTAACAGGCATTTGTTGTTTCAAGTGTGACCAGGTTGAAAAGGACACCAAAATTCGCCTGATTCGTTTGCGTAATCCCTGGGGTTGGGTGCTGTGGAAGGGACCATGGAGTGCAAAGTAAGAGTTGGAAAATTCCTCTTTTAATGTTGTTGTAAAAATACAAACACTTTCTATATGTTGTGGTGAGTGTGTACTAATATGATTCGGCCTTTCCATAGTTCAGAGGAATGGTCGACCATTTCCATCGCAGACAAGGAAAACCTTAAAAAACAGACTGTAGAGTCCAGCGAGTTCTGGTGAGTAAAACCACTGTGACACACTCGTCATCTCATCTTTACTTTCAGGATGTTCAGCGTTTCACTCCAGAGTGAAATGTGTCACAACTACTGAAACATGAAATTCATTTAGCCAGCAGCAAGTCAACGGAAAGAGACAGACCGGCAGCAGCATGAGATGCTCCCATTGGGTCGTCATCACTGTTAAAAATGAGCAAATGTGTATTTACCATTAGCATGTTAGCAATCAGCTCAAATCCCACCTGAGGCTGACACAATACAACTAACCCTCAGGGGACCACTGCAGTGTTTTAGTTTTGTTGTACATTCTTTGCAGGTTAGTTTTTAAGTCAAGTCAGTTTTTATTTATTTAGCCAAATTGTAATTTTGCCTCAAGGGGTTCCGCAATCTGTACACCACAGCACACCCTCTATCCTTAGACCCTTGATTGGGATAAGGAAAAGCGTCCTCTCTCGTGTTCCCCTCCAGGATGTCATTTGATGATTTCAAAAAGAATTACACAAAGCTGGAGATGTGCAACCTGACCCCCGACGCGCTGCAGGGTGATGAAAGACACAGCTGGACAGTGTCGGTCAATGAGGGCTGCTGGGTGAGAGGCAGCTCTGCAGGCGGCTGCAGGAATTACCCAAGTAGGGCTTCACTTTTTTTTTTTTTTTTAAGATTTTGCTCCTCTAAAAGCCAGTATTGATCAAATTCTTGTGTCTTTACTCAGGCTGCAAGTATAGCATGTTGATCCTAACCCTACTTCTTGTGTTTTACAGACACATTCTGGACCAACCCTCAGTATCGTCTGCAGTTGTATGAGGAGGATGATGACACAGAGGATGGGCAGGTGGCGTGCACTGTGGTTGTGGCTCTAATGCAGAAAGGTCGAAGGATGCAGCGTCATCAAGGGGCCAGATTCCTCACCATCGGATTTTCCATCTATGAGGTACTGATCACATGATCCCCAATCGCTCAGATTTCCTCCAACATTGGATATTCACTGCAGTTGAACTTCCTCTTTAACTTCTTTGTCTCTGCAGGTGCCAAAGGAGGTATGCCCGTGTTGAAGATGGACGTTATTTTGATGAAGTCAGCGCCTTCTCAGCATTTAGCTGTTCCTCCAGAGAGTTAGCAAAAAGATTTGAAGCTGGAGGAAACAGCTAGCTTGGCTCTGGCTCTTGGCTGAGTGCAGTCACTTCCTGGAGTCACCACTAGTTGGCCTGCATGATAAGAAATTACTGCACTTAGACTCGGCCAAGAAACACAACCATGGTTTTAAAACAGTTAGGACACTGTGTAAAACATGCATCAAACAGACAGAGCCAGGCTAGCTGTTTCCCCCTGTTTCCAGTCTTTATGCTAAGCTAAGCTAAACAGCTGTTGTCAGTAGCTTCATAATTTCTATACAGATATGAGAATGGTATCGATCTTCTTATTTAACTCTTGGCAAGAAAACTAGTATGTATATTTCCCAAAGGTTTTGAGCACTCTATTGCTTTCTATACTTTTTCTGTATTGAACACTTTCCTTATGTGAAGAGCTCATTTCCATCCCACCAACTCTCACTGTTTCCACACTTTCTCTGATTTCTTTCCATCCATAGATGTGTGGGCAGAATCAGCATCTGCAGAAGGACTTCTTTCTGTACACAGCCTCCAAAGCTAAATGCAAGACCTACATCAACTTGCGAGAGGTCACAGAGCGATTCCGTCTGCCTCCGGGAGAGTATGTCATCATGCCCACGACCTTTGAACCCCATCAAGAGGGAGAGTTCATTCTCAGGGTCTTCTCTGAGAAGCGGATCACATCTGAGTAAGGATCACTGAAGGTCACCAGCCATATTTGGTGATGCAGCTGATGTTATTTTGGGGGGATTGTTGACAAAGGCTTTAAATGAAGCCCATCAATGAATAGCAGGGGTCCTAATGTGTCTGTTTTTCTTCACAGGGAGGCGGAAAACACAATCGGCTCTGATCAAATTCAGGTTTGCAGCATGATTGAAGAAGCAGTGGGGTCAAAATATATGTTCATGATTCTGGCTCACATTGCAGTGATGAAATGACTGTCTCTGCACCACACTTTCACATTGCAATATTAGCTTGAATTTTGACATATTGTAAACCCCAACTCTGTAATATTAAAGTTACATACATTTTTCATCAACCTTGAAGTCTCCCTGTCTTGTCCCAGTTCACACTGTATGTTCCCTCACTGTTTTTCCTACAAGAGTAACTAACAGACTTGAAAATGCAGTGTTTTCTTCCACCTTTTCATCTCATTTCATCCTTCTGTCCTTCCTTGTCTTATTGGCCATCAGCAAGACAAGAAAAAGAAGGAAAAGGTAATGCATGTATGTGGCAACAGCACCGATAGATTGCTTTTGAACTCTGCTTTCCTCACTGCTTCTCTCCATCATATTGGCAGTTATAGTTTGCGCCATCATCACATATGTAGATTATAACCAGTGGTAGAACTATAAATTAACTCTCTCTTTCCTGTTTTGTTTGTCTCTTATAACCCTTCTCTTCTCTTACCGACCCTGCCGTTACCCACATGCCAGCCTATTGTATTTGTGTCAGACAGAGCGCGAGCCAACAAAGAAATCGAACATGACGGCATTCAGGGGGAAAAGAGGAAACCAAAGGTAATCAGTGTGTACAGACTGCTATTGATTAGCCAAAACCCAGTCACCGCAGCCTCGCAGCAAATAGGTCATGCTATTCACCCTGTCGGAATTTCTGGAGACTGACAGCACTGAAATGCAATCTTGAGCAGGTCAAATAACATCTCTGGGAATAAAACAATTGCGTTTGAAGCCAACTGATCTCAAGTGGCCCAGCTGCACCTGTTTTCCTGTAAGGCCTCAGTGTACACAGGCCAAATGGTTTATGTCTTTCTCTACTGTGCTGCTCTCCTCTGGTGCCATAATGAAATGCATCCAGAGCCCATCAGTCACTAAATGCAGTGTTATTTGTAGTGTAGCAGGAAGAAATGGAAAAAAACTGTTTCACTACTTTCAGTTTCTTCATCATCAAAAATCAGTTTGCTTATTCCAACATGATATATCGCATGAAATGTTTCACTGTTTGTGTAGACTCATTTATTCAAAAATACTGAATGGTGAATTGTAATTATTGACATTTAATATGTTTACAATAACTTGCATTGCAAATTACTTCTTTCTTGTCCATCCTTCAGCAAAAACTACTCAAACCTGAGGAGGAGACAGAGGAGGAAAAACAGTTCAGAGCCATTTACCAACAGATTGCTGGTGAGGTGAGAACACAGAGGGGAGCGTTTGAAAGAGAAAACGAAGATGACACAGGACAGGCTTAAATGTCTGAGTCTGTCTTTGAGCTAATATTCAACAAATTGTTCCTCTCTCCCTCAGGACATGCAGATCTGTGCCAACGAACTCAAAATGATTTTGAAGAACGTTCTTGCCAAACGTGAGCACTCTGGAAAGTTTAAGACTCTTATTATAGTTCATGTCATATGCTGATCATTCACAGGAAGCTGTCCTTTCTCACAGATAATGAAATAAAGACAGAGGGTTTCAGCCTTGAGACATGTCGGAGTATGATCGCCCTGATGGATGTATCCTTTCAGCTGGTTAAAGCTAGAGGGAGGTATGTCGACTGAAAGACTGAGCAGCCTCATGTGGCCTGTAAAGGTGCTATCAGCTGGTTAATGGTACTGACTCACTGTCCTTTGGTCAGCATGGTGTATATGCAGGGTTGCCCTTATTGTAAAGGTCTATGACTAACAGTGTTGGTTTTTCCATAACTGACCCGTTGTCAGACTGACGGGACAGGAAAACTGAACCTGCAGGAGTTCAAACACATGTGGAGAAAGATCAAGGCGTGGCAGGTGGGGCCATTTTAGCAACCTTAACTCCTGCTCACATTCAGCAAACCTAGTTTTCATCTAACTGTCTGTCTCCTTGTGTGTTTCCAGCTGATCTTTAAACGTTACGACAAAGACAAATCCGGCTCCATCAGCAGTTTTGAGATGAGGAACGCTGTTAATGATGCAGGTGAGTCGCACAAAAGAATTGGTTTTAAGAATGAACCACCAGCAGGATGTTCCTCCATGTGTTCTGTCTGTTTCCTTTTTTTACAGTCAAATAAGTGTGTTAAAAGTGCATAGGTATCCTGGTTTTGAACACTATCCTCAGTCAGATGCAGCTTCAGTCACCGTTTAGCAGTTTACAATAGAATATCATATTATAATGAATATATGTAATGGTTAAAGTCTGCATTTTGTTCCTAGGTTTGTACTAAGTTTAATCAGAAATCATATCTGATGTTCTCTTGTTAGATGCCTGTAACATGATATAAACTGTCAGCCGTGAACCTGATCTCTGTTTTGTCTTCTCTACACAAAGGGTTTCACCTCAACAATCAATTATACAACATCATAGCCATGCGCTATGCAGACGAACACCTCAACATCAACTTTGACAGTTACATCTGCTGTTTTGTGAGGCTAGAGGGCATGTTCAGTAAGTGCTTTCTATTTCCATATGGTACCAGGACACTTATCAGCCAAAACTAATCTCACACAACTGATACAGTTTATGGATGTAAAAGATGGAGTCATCTGTGTAGAGATTTACCTCGTCCTTTTACCTACTGTGTTTAACAAAACCTCTGCTGGTTAAATACAAAATTACCATTTTTATGAATCTTTGCATGACCAAATTTATCACATTCTGCTAATTGCAGCTTTGCCAAACTGCTTTAGTCCATGATTTCTAAAGAGATGGATGAAGACTAATCTGTTGTGTCTCTTGCAGGGGCTTTCAATGCTTTTGACAAAGACAGAGATGGGATAATCAAGCTCAATGTCCTGGAGGTAAGCCACTTTTAGTACAAACCCAATTCCAAAAAAGTGGGTAAAATGTAATTAAAAACAGCAAACAATCGTGTCAAATGACAATGGTTTTCCTGTAGTGTTCCTGTATTTTCATATATACAAGACCAAAGTGATCAGAAAACCTATATATACTACATGGTGCAGTCATACAACAGTACCATAAACTTGCTCAGTGTGTACTGCAAGCATACTTTGAAAATGAAACCCTTTATGTTCATATTTGTTTTTCCTTTACTCTCTTTCCAGTGGCTTCAACTGACCATGTATTCTTGAGTCACCTTCTTGATCGCTGCAGATAGATGGTGCTCATGCTCATGACTCCTGGACTGCCTCTCAAGTATTTTTTGCACAGATTTTGTGACTCCAGCCAATCAAAATCTTGAAGTCAAAATCAGAGTTTTGATGATTTCTTTTTTGTGATCACTCAAGCTATGACAATTTCCCTTCAACTTTACTTTAGCCTACTTTTAAGTGACTGGCATTGTATCAGTAATAAAGCTGATTCCTGAAGTGTCATCGCTTTCCTAGTCTCTACAGTGCTGATGAGAGTGACAGAATTTGATAAATCTGTGGAGCCTGATAATCACATCGGTGCTTGGCACAAAGCAGCGATGGGCAGGGAAGCAAAGAGGTGGTGTAAAAATGAAGAAAAATAAATGTTTGAATATGTGAACTGAGTGAAGATGTTGTTTGACAAAATACTGACTGTTCTGTATATTGTTTTCAGAATAAAGCAGAGGTGAACAATTAATACTACTTTGATCTTTTTATTGCTGTACAACACATGAAATACACACTGTACAGTATAAAATATAAAAATTAAGGCAGAATTCTTGTAACTTACTCTTTGACTACTTCCTTCCATTGCATCAAGAGATGAGTTTCCAAATATGTGGTGCACAGAATGATACTGGGGAACATCGAACCTTGCCAAGAATACTTATCAGGCAAATGGGAAAATGTAAAAGTGAAAAAAAAACTTGAAAAAAATTGAAAAACTTTATAAAGCATTTGAAAATCCTCTTCCTGCTGATTTCCTGAAGGGAAAGCCCCGACCCCTCCTAAAATGCTCCTTAAAGTGTGAGATTGTGGAAATACCAGACACATCACTCATCACTTGAAGAACTCCACCAGTTTTCCACGTGACAGTCTGCTTACAGCTCTTGGGGACAACTGAAAAATGCTATAGAAAACCTTTTGTGGCTCCACAGGGAGCTGCATGGAGTTACACAGGCGGGATCTTACCAGACCACCGTAGCCTCCTCCTCATCTCTGCTTGAGGCTAGCAGCTCAAGGCTCCATTAGCATGGGAGTGAAAGTGAAGGCAGTTCACAGTATAAGCTGCTCTGAGGTGTTGATGCCAGTGCAGCACAGTTGTAAAAATGCCCTGAATGATTAGCTTCACATACACTTTGACATTTATGGAAAATACAACCAAAAATCCTGAAAAGAACTTTGAAAAAACAGAACAACTGATTTGATGAAATGGATGAAACTGCATCGCTTCACCGCTGCCGTCAAGGCAGCACCTCGCTGTCGCTCTGCACGTGTCTCTGCATGTGGTCAGGCAGCTCCTGCAGGAAGATACGAACAAGACTGAGGAGCTGTTCGTTCCGTTCAACCAACCCAAATGCTCTCATGTGCTTAGTGTGAAGGTACTCCACCATCCTCACTTTTGAAGCTATTAATCAGACTAAAAATACGTATGTGTGTAACAAAAATAAATAAAATACATTTGTTGCTTTATGTACAACATCATATCTCAAAATTAATACACTTAAGTCCACATATAACTGCATAATCATTCATGATACTCTGGTGTACACTTAGAGCTGACGGCATCTTGTTACTGTCACGTACACTATACTTTGCTGACTTTGCTGTTACTAATTACACCACACTGTGACACTATGCTTGTAACAGTATTGCACTATAAGTTCAAGCAGAGCTGTAGTTGTGGGTACTTTATGAGTACTGCTCTTAACTGTAATTCTATCTCTTGACTCATTTGTGCTTTTGTATAATTTCTATTTTATTTTTACTTTATAGACTTGTATGACGTTTCTCTGTTTATCTGTACTTATTTCAGTTCTTGTGCTGCTGTAAATCCCACATTTCCCCTCTGGATTGTCTTGTCTTCTCTGGTTATTTATAACTACAGAACACACTGCTGAGCTAATGAGCTGATGGTAATCTTTGTTGAAAATAAGATGACGTCAGTTCATTACCTGCCTAACTGACTCCTGCCGGGCAAAAAAAGTGCTGCAGTCTCTCCAGCGGCATTTGACCATCTGCAGATTCGGGTTGGTGTGATCTCTAATGAGGTGCTGAACAAGGTGCTCCGCCATGCCGAAGATTAGAGAGCAATTCTGCCACTGAACAGAGGGCAAAGGTCACAAAGACATACGTTAAGGCACAAAGCAAAAAAAAAAAAACATGTATCAAATCTTCTAATCATTAAAGGTCCCATATTATGTCCGCTTTCAGGGTCATACTTTTGCTCTGGGTGTCTCCTGGAAAACGTTTACATGCTTTACATGCTCATATTGTCCATTGCTGCAGCACCTCTGTTCACCCTCTGTCTTAAATGCTTTGTTTTAGTGAGAGAGCTGCTTTATAATCAGAACATATGGAAATCTCACTTCCTACAAAATGGGACCTTTAAATGTCTTCAAAAGAAGAAGGCTATTATGTAAGACTGAAGGCAAAGAAAACTAAACTGTGCACTCGTTCATTAAATTTTGATGTAAACCTTCACTCTCTGTCCTCACCCAGCAGCGGAAGTTCTTCATCAAGTTGAGCTTCACAGCTTGAATGCTGCCATCATAACAGCCTGTATAGATCTGGGTGGGGCAAACAATGGTAGATATACATTTCAACAATCTTTATTTCCAAAATGAACATCCGTCATCCATGTTTAGATTAAAAAAAAAAACATGGCTGTGCTGATTTTAGTGTACATACCACACTCTTATGCACAGCCATGCACATCACCATGTCGCTGTGACCCCCGTAGACCTGCAGGCGGTCGTGGGACTAAAAAGAAAGAATGTTCAAATGAAGAACGTCTCAAAGATCTTTTCAAATGGTGTCTTTGAACTGAATTTAGAATGCAGCTGATCTAACTTGTAATTAATAAAGGAAAAAAAAAGGCTTGTTTGGAAGCAGACATCATTGTAAAATTGAGTCGTAGATACTGTACCTGTAGCTCGTACACTCGGATCAGTTTATCCAGACAGGCCGTCACCATCACTTTCCCCAGGATGACGATTGATGTGACGGCATGACTGTGACCTTTGTAGATACGAACCAACTCACCTGTCTATGGAAAAAAAAAGATGGAAGACAAAAATAATTACATATATTTTCATTTATATATTTTTTGATCGATTTTTTGTCATTTTTGTGTCATTCGTACTTGACTTTCAAGAAACAAGAAATGTTCAGATTAATAGATTTGTAATGTTAAAAGGCATTAAAAACAAACTTCAGGTGCCTTCCATCGACACTCATAGATCATTTACTCACATGGATGTTGTGGGCATGAACAGACATGTCACTGGAGCCGCTGAAGACCAGGTCATTCACCACCTGGAAACAACAAGGGAAGAAGAATACAGCACACCTGATGCACACAAGCGACAGTAACTTTGATGATCGACATTTCACGAACAACCCTGATTCCAAAGAAGTTCAGACAAAAACTGTGTTTACTGACAACAGATTTAAGAGTTCCTGAGTCCATGTTGTAATATCCTTTATACAATCATGTGTTCACAAAGAGATGAACCTCCCTCCATCCTCGCTTGGGAACGTCTGAGCCTTTCCAGGATGCCCCTTTCAAACCCAGTCATGATCCTATCACCTGTTACCAATCATCCTGTTTACCTGTGGAATGTTCCAAACAGGTATTTTGGGAGCAGTCTTTAGTCTCTCCTGCCCCAACTGCTGCATCAGTCATGAATTTTGAGCCTGATATGAACACAGATTTAATGTTTTCTTAACAGAATGAACAGCACATGACCTTCTCAACACGAGGCTCCTCATCTGGACATTTTTTGGTCTAACAGTCGAGGTGGTCAGAAGCGGGTTCACCTCCTCACCTTCATACAGAGCACAGTTTTGGTGTGACCCTTCAGCGAGCGCAGCAGGAGGCCGCTCTTGGCATCTCGTACGCTGATGGTGCTGTCGTAGGAGCCGACCAGCAGCACTCGGCGGGCGCCCTCCTGCGCTGTACCCAGGCAGCTCACGCCTCGCGGGCCATGGCACTCAAACACATCTATCTGCTTCAGAGTCTAAGGAGACGGCAAGAGATGATGAGGAGACGGAAGAAGATAGTTAAGAGAGAGTTAATTGTTGCAGCTGTCAGAAGATTACTCTGGCAGACAAAGATGGAAGTCAGACATACAGTAATCCTTTCACTCACCTTTAAGTCATAGCTGGCCACTGATCCATTGGCGAGTCCAGCAAACAGAATATTCCAGGCAATGTGCAAACACAACACTCTGTCCGACAGAGAGATCTGCTCCAGGCACTTCTTAGACTGGCGGCGAGAGGAGGAACATAAATCACCAAATTAGTGCTCGGCTTCCGGCGGTGGGTGTGCACTTTAAAGACGGATGGTTAACCCTCGGTTTTGTACCTTTAGGCTGTAACAGCGGATAGTCTGGTCACTGGACCCCGTGAAGAGGCGTTCCAGCATGTTTGGGAGGGACGACACCAGCAGACAGTTGACTTTGTTTGTGTGACCCGTAAACACTGCTTGGCACTCCTTGTTCTGGAGAAAGATACATTTTATCAACAGCAGTGAAAAACTCTTTTTTTAATTTATTATTTTGCTTTATTGTTCATGTAGTTATTTTTCATATGCTTCGTCATACCGTCAGGCTGTAGGCCCGTGTTGTGTTGTCCCCTGAACACGTGTACAACAGGCCCTCGTGAATGTGGAGGTCGTGGATGGGGCCCGTGTGATTCGCAAAAGCTCCCAAGGACAGCTCCTCATCCTTAAGCCCCTCAACACACTCTGAAAAAAGTGGTTTTTAGAACATTTTTGTGCATTTTTATGAACAAACATGAGATTTTAGGGGTTTAATCAACACCAGCAGAAGAGCTTTAATGCATCAGGAGACACTCACCTGCAGGAACAGTGGCCTCTTTGACTGGCACAGGTGTCGACTGAGCTCTTCTGAGCGGTCAGCAGAGAAAAAAGTTGGTCACATTTCACATTTACATTAAAGCTTCCTCGTCATATTCAGGATTCTCTACTGTGATATCATACGTGGAGACCTCACCTCTCAACATCAAGTTGCTGAAACGTCTGTGTGCTTGCAGAGCTGAACTCCATGCTGACAGACTTCTGGGAAGGCTCTTGGTGGACAGGAACATTTGCGACGATCTCCTCATGGTCCGATTCATCGACATCGATCACGTCCAGGTTAGAGGGCTCCATCATTTTGACGGATTCGTCGCTCTCGTTCCCTCCATCGTCGTCCGGTGCAGCAGCAGACACATTCTGATCTCTTTCAGTGTCAAAAGTGGAGGCCGGCTTCTCTGCTGCCAGCGCCAGATTTCCTCCCGTCTCCTCGCTCGCTAACATCTCTGTTCTCACATAGTCCTTTAAACCGTCCTTCGTCGCTTGCTCCAGCTGTCTGGCAGGTGATTCGGGAGAAGGATTCTCCGACGCAGAGCGAACTGCTTTGAGTTGTTTGACAGAGCTAACTGCAGCTGTAGGGGTGGCTAAGCATGGTAATGGAAGCAGCAGCGAAGGGAGCAAATCAGAGGGGAACAGGGGCACAGGCGGGTTCACAGGTACCTCGGCTGTATCAGGGCTACAGGACACTGCAGGAAGTTGGCAGATTTCTTGCTTTACTGACATAGTTGGCAGGGCGACGGGGGTTGGATGAGGTTGGCTGATGGAAGATGCTGGGTTTGTGGGAGGTGCCTGCTGGCTAGAAGAGGTAGGGAAGGCACTCGAGGAAGGAAGGGGAGAGAGTCTTGGTTGCATGGCAGCAGCTGATGAGGTTATGGCTTTCCCTGATACCCTAGATACCTCCGAGTACCCTCCTGAAAGAGATTAGGAAAACAACATGTGAATCATTTGTTGTGTACGAAGCCATTTATATAACTTTATTTTTATTTAGTTTTTCAACAAAAACAACACAACGTCCAACAGACAGGGTGATCACAGGTGTAAAGGAATGCGTAACATGTGAAAAAAAAGATTGAATGAATCTGGGTTACATTCATTATCAAAATATATGAGTCTTTAGTGTCCGTGTGTGCCAGCTGGAGTCCTAGAGGATTTTAGATCCTTCGCTCTGATTAATGTAGGTTCTGAGTGTTCCATACCAGGGCAGGTATCTCCCAATCTTTCACAACTTGTACGAAGCCATTTAAAGCAAAGGGAAACTCTACTATACCTTGCATCCCCTGCAGGATCTCAATGCGCTTGGCTCTCAGACTGTTGACCTCAGCGGTGCACTAAATACAGCAGGAGGAACAATTGAACTTAAACACCTGAGGAAAAGGTGAAGAAGATTTCTGTGATATTTCCTTCATTTATGGCGGTACCTGTTGTCTCAGCAGCAGGAGTCTTTGGACCTCTGTGTAGGCAGCTTGCAGGGCGTTACGGGCCTCCACCAGAGAAAGGTCCAAAGCCTGTAAAGAGTGGCTCAGCTCCTCCTCTCTCAGAGACACAGCCAACAGCTGGTTCATTTGTTCCTGATCTGAAGGGCAGGAAAGCAAAGGAAAAGTACAAAATGAGATTTATTGGATGATATTGGGAGATATTCACAAACACTGAAGAAAACTTGTGTTGGTGCTCTATGCTAAATTAAATTCTATTCTAACCCGACCTGGATCAAAATGTCAAAATAGTCAGTATACAGGTATTACCCTTTTCATTGATGCTGTTTTCAATAGCCTTGTATCTACATGTGGTGTGTTTACTGTTTACTTAATGTCTGAAAATGCCAGAAAACTCTCTTTTTTTTCCACTGCACTTATTTCTATTATAGAGCTGGTGAAATTATAAAGAATCCTCTTAAAAACACAACACACAAATGATCAGATTTACCTTTGTTTGACTTTGTTTTCTTCTTCTTTCCTCTCTGCTCCATTTCAGAAACATCTTCATGCTGTAAGAATAAACGCTAATTAAATTCCAACAAAACAAGTATCAGCAAGCAGGATGTTTCAGCCACGCCGTGCACTGAACACTGCTGTGTACAACTCACTGTCATCACATTGTGTTTCCTCTTTTTGGCTCCGCTGTGGTCGCTCAAATCCCCATTCTCATCCTCTGAGTTTGGTTCCACCTTCACAGAGACGGTTTTGATCGTCGTTCTGCTGCAACCTCCCTGAGCTGCGCCGGGCTGCTCCGTAGACTCCTGTGTCCGAGAAACCGACTGTGTTTCTATGTGAGAGTCGTTGTTTGTTGTGTCCCGGGGTGGAGGAGGAAGCCCAGTACAGTGTGCACCTGCAGCACTGGGAGCAGGGAGCGACTCCCACTGGAAGCCTTCAGACAGTGGCGGATCTTCTGATTGCGCTGAGCTTTCTTGGTCAGACAGCGGGTTCGTGAACTCAATTCCAAACCTGAATTAAAACAGGTAAATAATTAGAATTTCTGTTTGGGAAAGAAAGGGTAAAATGGATGCAGGAGAGAAGAGGCTTACCTGGGCCTGCCTTTCACACACTCCTGCTTCTTCCTCTTCATCTCCTCGTACATCTCCCTCCAGCTCAACTTCCTTCTGGGCCCTGGTAAGCTGAACAGCTTATTCAGGGTTGGTTTAAGCCCAGCCTCTTTGTGGCCCTGAACCATGCCTGGTTTGTGGGCAATTCGAATCTTGCGGCTGATGTTCAGGTTGGGTTCAGAAGACGCGGTCCTGCCTGAACATCGGCTGAGTGGAGGCTGGCTGTTGAGGGCCCCCTGAAATTCTCTCTCCCTGCTGTTTGATGGTCCATTTGAGTCACTTGCAACCACTGAGCTCATTTCCCCATGTTGAGTGGTTCCTTGTGTTATCACAGGAGCAGTGCTGGAAGGACAAACACTAGAATGGGATGCGTGAGCAGATGTAGTCGCATCACAGGTGTAGTTTCTGCAGGAGCCACCTGCTGGCTGCTCTCTCTCAGCTCCAGCTTGATCAGCCACCCGGGCACCTGCCTCGCTGCTCTGCCTCCTGGCTTCACGATCCGCTCTGCACGGCTCCCTCACGCCCAGCGCTCTTCTGATTTGCCACAGCATTGCACTGACATCAATGTCCCGTATGGGAGCTGCATTTGCTGAAGCAGGTTGAGCCGAACAACGTGAACTTTCTTGTTCAGTACTCTCATTGTGGCCATGATCAAAGATGATAGCTTCGTTCACAGGGAGGTGATCGCTGGTGAAGTCTGTTCCACTATCATACTCCTTGTTGTAATAGTCATGCTGGCTGATAGCAGGCCATGTTGTTTGTTCTGGCATGTTAGCGGCACCTCTTTGGATGTTGTGTGGTCTTCTAACAAGTGCGTCTGTTTGAGATCTCTCAGTCCTGACTTTGCTGCATTGATCGACAGGAAAGTCATGCCTCAGCTGCTGAGCTGATTGTTTGAACTGATCCCCAACATAAGAGCGATGCCACGTTTGTCCTGGAGGCTCTCTGGACAAACAAGCCGACTTTCCGCCTTGATTCTGCAGAGTTGATTCTCTTTGGTGAGAAGGTCTTTGCAGCTTTGACACTTTATTCTCCTTATTTTGAACAACAGCATTGTTGCTTCCTCCCTGGTAGATTTCATGCATCTGCTCCAGAGTCAGCGTGTTCACCTGTTTGGATTTTTCCAGCATCACCACTGTCGACACCACCATGTTTTTGCTCGATGTTCCCGGTAGCATTTTTGCACACGTCTGACCAGTTGTCTGCTTCAGTTTCTTCTTTTTCTTTCTCATTGCATTCTTCCTGTGATAGAAATAGATAGTTTTTCAATACAACAGCATATTGCATCATTGATAGAATGAAATGCAAGATCTAATACAGTCATTCTGAGTCAATAACAGGTATACAGGTGAAACTCTTACTCTCTCCTCTTGAGTATCTTGTTTCTCTCCCGGATTCGGTCCATGGTCTCTGTGCTTAAAGTCTTCCACAGAGGGACTGGCTTTACATTTTTAGATATCAAGCTGCGCAACTTGGCTTTGTGTTGAGTGGTGGAGATGTGCTGAGCATACTCATTTAAACCCATGGTGGATTCCTTACATGCCTGACACTCATGAAATGAATCCCTGATAATGGAAAAACAGAGCAGCACATTTGTCAGATATGAGTAGATGTCAGAATCCCTGCTTTAAGCTCGAGCAACTGATTTTATGATCAAAACAAGTGATTTTGTTATCACAGTATGGCAAGGAAGCACATCAAAATACCACACGATATAACATGTTTTTCTACAAACTGATCTTTTCAGGTGTCCAAATCCAAGCAACTATACAAGAACTTTGCATAATCAAAATAGATGCTAAAATGCATTTTGGGCAGCAGTTTCCCAGACCAAAATGTCTTACAAGAAGCACTGTGTATGCATTATTTGAAAAAGGTGTATTTTTGCATCCCTTGTGAGAAACGGAACAGGTACACATTTGTGTATTTTAGAAGTATTACTCACTTGCCCAGCACTGTCTCCAGCTCTCTGTGATGCAGCATACCGTGCATATGCTCTTGCTCCTCCTGTAGTTGAGAGTTTTATTGCCAAGATTAGTGGCTGCGTGTCGAAAAATTCCACATTGCCACATCTGCAACTCACTTAAATGTCTTAATGGAAGAACCACTTACATGATTCAGATATGACCGACGACACAAAATGCAGTAGGTACTTTTGACCCGTTTCCTGTGCTTCCTCACGGGGGCTTTACCCACGTTCTCATATGGGGTTTTAACTTTTGCCATTTCTGGACAGGTGAAACAAATGAAGGTGAAACAGCACGTATATTAAAGCTTCACACTAGCTTTAAATATAGGATAAACAAAGCCAAACTCCAGTCTTAACAGCATCATACACAGACTCCACAGAAATAAAGACTTGCATCTTACAGATTATAGACTGTTTGAGGCACATACGCTGTTTCACAGTCTATAACCAATACACTGTAACTATTTTTCATC
The DNA here is from genome assembly GCF_051107435.1 of Chaetodon auriga. Taxonomy (NCBI): domain Eukaryota; kingdom Metazoa; phylum Chordata; class Actinopteri; order Chaetodontiformes; family Chaetodontidae; genus Chaetodon; species Chaetodon auriga. The sequence continues at coordinate 7,623,181 of NC_135091.1, forward strand.
GAGCCAAAACTTAAAACAGCAGCTAAATGTGGCTGTCAGTAAAACTAGCCAGCGTTCACTGAACGGGAAACACGTTTGAGTTGGACCCCACAGCTGCATGTTAACGGTCCCTGGGTTACAATTCACACTCGCCGCTGGAAAAAGTTTGTGAAATTTACTTAACTTCTTTTTGTCTGAACAAAATATTAGGTTTAAATTGCAAATAAATAGTAAATACCAGATAAAATTTCACATGGCAATGAGACCAAAGTACTGTTCAACCGCCATGTTTGCCTACGTCACTTACGTTACGTCCTCATGGTCCAATCGTCGCTAAAGATGACACCGGAAGTATGGCGGCTGATCGTTTTCGTAGATCTACAAAAGACGAGATGAGAGCGACTGAATGATTTTGCAGCGATGTCCGGTATTGACGGTGCTTTACAGCTCTAATGAGCCACAGGGGCCACCGTTCCGTGCGGAAGTGGAGTTTTTGTTACAAAACAATTAGCTGTTTGTTAGCTGTTCATAGTGTATTATCAGCAACAGACTTTTTTAAAAAAGATTTTAATTTAAAATGTGTAACGGCTGTGTGCAAAAAGAATATCCGGACCGGGTAAGTTGAAGCCCCAGACGTTAAGTTAGTATTAGCAATGCTAAGGTACATTTATAAGTTAGGTTAACTAGTTAGCCTCCTCATACGATGTTGCTCTCTATGCTCTGGTGCATTCAGGTCATCATTGCGAAAGCAGACAGAATTGAATGTGATGGTCCCAAAATGAACGCCCCTGTCATTTCCTGCTCAGGGCAACACTTGTCTGGAGAATGGCTCTTACCTGATGAACTACCTGGGCTGTGCCAACTGCCATCAGAGGGACTTTGTGCTGATCAGCAATAAAACCACAGAGGATGATGATGAAGAGGAGATAGTCACATATGACCGTTAGTCACTGTTGTTGTGCAAGGACAGACAGACAGTTGTTTTCAGGTGCCAGTAAACTGACATGTTTCCAACAACCAGTTAGAGAGAAGAGCCTCCCAGATAATAGTAATGATGATAATAAACTTTATTTGTATAGCGCCTGTCATACAGGAATTGTAGCTCAAAGTGCTTTACAAGAAAGACATCACATGCATCAAGTGAGTGCTTTATATAGAAAAAACAGCCATAAAAACAGCTAAAAAAAATGACAGTAAAATAAGTTGGAAATAAGGATGAAAGTAAAAATAAAGACAATGCATAAAACCACACGATAAAATATTAAAATCTAGGTAAAAATGGAGTAGAATAAGGATGACAATCTAAAGGCAAATAATAGATGAAGGAGTTAACGATGTAGCTTGGTCCTGGTCCATGACGGGCTTTGTATATGAGGAGGAGGACCTGTATAGGAAGCCAGTGCAGAGCAGCTAAAACTGGACTAATATGTACTTCTGGGAGTATTTCTCGGGTGTGTTCAAGGCCCCTTAGCTCAATCTTGGGTCATCTTAATGCTCCAGGCAGCATGCAATGATAGTTGTGAGATTAGTGTGCTTCCTGCTTTGGGGAAGATGGGTTTCCTGTTTCAACATGACAAACACTGAGCTTACTAATGCTCTTGTGGCTGAGTGGGCCCAAATCCCTTCAGCCAGCTTCCATAATCTTGTGAAAGTCTTTGGAGGCTGTTATAGAAGTATATTAATATAAGGCCTCTGATTGGTTTTGGCCATATAGTGTATTTGATTTCCTGCCATAAGGGTCTTGTGAAGCAGAGGGAATTACCAGACTCTTTCATACCTCGCCAAACGTTGGTGGCTAGCGGTAATAATCCCAACCTTCTGAGAAACTCAGCCGCAGCATGTTTAAAAATAATCCACTTGTAATTAACTCCATTTGTCCTTCCAGATGTTTGTAAAAACTGTGACCACGTCATCGCCAGGCACGAATACACGTTTTCCGTTGTTGATGAGTATCAGGTAAAGTATCTGTACACTGGTTTATGACCGAAGCAGATTCATGTTTTTAAGAGGGCCAAGCATACTAACAGTGTTAATGGCTAGTTGTTGCCACTGTCCAGTCTTTTATTGTGTCTATAAAGTCTGTTTTGTGGTGTGCAGGAGTACACTATGCTCTGCATGCTGTGTGGAAAAGCAGAGGACTCCATCAGCGTGTTGCCAGATGACCCCAGACAGTCTGCGCCTCTCTTTTAGACCTCCAACCGGCGGGTCATGATCCCTTTTTTAAATCGAGTGTCGCCATCATGGACATGCTGCTGGCCTCAGAGTTACAGAGTCCGTTTTTTATCATTCAAAGTCTTCAATTATGTACACCATATTTTAAAGGTCTAATGAACTACTGTATGCTGAGTTGACTGAGACATTTAACTGCGTATTACCCTCCATGACAACAACAAATATTATATGTACGGTATGTCAATTGACTTTAAATAAACATTTTTCTACCATTTTATTAGTCTGCATTTTACTGTTTGACACATATCTGATGTTACAAAGTGAGGATGTACGGGAGCCTACCATGCAGGCATAGACATGACAAAATAAAAGTATACTTATCTGCATTCATGGTTCAAAACGATTTATCTTGCTGAATACCTCATGTCAAAATGGTATGGCTCAGAGCCACCATGTTAAGACAGAATCCAGCCTTTACATTTAAGAACTTATTTGCATGCACAAGAAGTGCTGAAAGCGCTAAAAAAAAAAGAAAATGGAAATTTTCAACATCTGCATTTCCAAAAACAACTGGCCAGACTCGAACGCTCCAGAACAGCTGCTGAGTGGAGCTTTTTGTGAGATGCGTTTGCTCATTAATTTCCTTGTTGTAGTGTTAACATCTGGCCTTTTGTTGTGGTTTCAGTTTCCTGCGTAGGTGTCAAGATAACCTACTTGTGCTTACCATGCTGGACCCCTCGCGTCAAAGACAATCACTTCCTCATTTACGAACACTGATAAACCTGGTTGATGTTTCAGAAAAAGACGGCCCAAAACATGATTAATCTTGTCTTTATTTAAAGACGTCTTTGCCTGTGTCTATGTGTTCATGAACTTCCTCTCAATTACAGCTGTTAAACTTGTGGCTACGTATTGTTCCACAGATGGTGGAGGCTTGATTTCATTGTGGTTGTCATCTGGGACCACCCCCTCCGTTCAGCCACCAGCTCCTCAGCAGTCTCTCTTGTGCTCTCAGGGACGTCCGTCTTAAAAAACAGCTGCTCGGACAGAATTTGACAAGCGGCTGTTCTCAGGGGACATGTCGCAGTCTGAGTTGGTGTGAATTGAGTGTATAAAATCCCCCACTTCATCACTTGAGCATGTTCAGTCAAGGTTGAACTGACTTTTCCCGTTTATCTGATGACTGAGAGTGCTGCTAAGCCGGGGACTATTTCTTCTGTAGAAGTAGTTCTAATAAGACCTGTTCACAGCCAATACCTGTGGATTATGAACTGGGACACTGAAATCTGAGTTTTCTTTGGTCTGAGTGCCACAAAACAAATTCAACCATGTTGATAACTTTGAGACAACTTAAAACTTGGGAGACTAAAACTAAGACGGTCTGCATGTCAAGATACTGCAAGGCATGAATGAGGAAATAGTGAGGAAATTTAGGTAGTGCCCCTTAAATCACAAAGAAAACTACAGCGTGTGTAGCCAGGAAATAATATATTTGAGATTTGGCATTGATTGAATTTACTGACTTTAATATATATATATTTAAACTGTGATTAAGAATGAAAAGCATCAACGAGACATGATGAAAAGGTTCCATTTATATCCGTTTTCTTCCTTTACCATCTACTCGATGCATGAAATAAAAATACACATGGTTGCTGCTGGTCTACATTATGATGTATTTCGATCAGAAGCAGTTCAATAAAAATACAGATGTCTTAGCGGATTGTACAAATGAATAATAATAAAAAAAAACATTTGCAATGATACTCATGCACCTTTACAATACTAAAGTATGAGTGCGCTTACATGTACATTCTAATATGCTGATGCCTTTTGCATGACAAATATTTCCCCGCAAAGTAAAAGCACACTACTACACTGTGATATGCCAAATTAGCATGTCGTTGTTACATATAATAATTAATCTAGCTGTTTTACAGGAGTGAGGTCAATATGCGGCTGCATGCCCTGGTTCTGTACATGAATGCTGATGTTGGTATACTGCGTGTGGTGTCATTTACTATTAGTGTTCTTAACGCGAGTGCATGGTTTCTATTAGTGTATTCCATTTTCTTAATGGTACATATCTACAATTAGCATCATTTTTACATCCCTCAAGTATTAAACATTATCTTTTTGGTCTCATATTAGGCCTATATGGAGTGAAATGAGAGGTAAAGAGTTGGCAATCTTAAGGTTTTCTCAACCTTTTTGTTTCAACTGCAGGTATCAAGCCACATTGTCAAGTATTTTGAGAGACACATCCAACAAATGAATAAATAAATAAATAGTTTTTTTTACATTTTACATTACATACAGTACATTCCCTTGAGTAAATATCGTATTTACACATGCTATCAGGGACTGGATCTGAGACAGCCTCTCGCTACAGTTGCACCATCCGGATCAGTCACTTGTGTCAGTTACAGTCATCGATTCACTTTGCCGAAGCCTTTACCCTCATGGATCAGGCCCCTTCCCCTGGTGCTGTGGCCCCACTGGCCGGGTCCGGACCTGTCTTGTGGGTGAGCGTGCCGAGCAGGAGGGGAGCCGGGGAAGCTGGATGGAGAGCGGCTGCGTCCCTGCATTCCCCCGGCCTCGCGGAGCTCCTGGCGGGAGGGGGAGGAGCTTAGCGAGCGCTGAAGGGAGGAAGAGGAGCTGCGGGGGCGAGGAGGAGGGCTGAAGAGCACCCCGCTGCGGTCCTGCATCAGCTGAGTCAGACTGGCCAGGAAGTCTGCGTCGCTAGTGCTGCTGGCTCGCACTCTCAACCGCCGTCGCCTGGAGACAAGAAAATATCTATAGGATGATTCTTCCTCCTCTACAAATTAAAGTTAGGATTCTGATGATTTAAGTCATACCTGTTGTCCACACACGGGCGGATGGGTGGTTTCCCAGGAGGCGGTCGAGGCAGAAACTTGCTTGTGAGTTGCTCGGGTATAAAGCTGGTGCTCACAGGACGTGGGATCTTGCTTTTACTACCTGATGAGGAGGACAGAGAGAGAGGATCTTCTCCTACACAATCGGACCTGGAGCCTCGCTCCGAGGAGGGCCTGTCCCTCGGCAAAGCGCAAGGCAGGTTGTCACAGGACAGAGATGGAGAGGGTGAGTGGGTGGGGGAGCCGGGGACCGGGCTGCTCCAGCGGTGACGCCTCTCCAAGTTGAGCTCCCTGCTCGGAGAGTCCAGGGGGCCGGTGGGGTCCCGCACTGGGATTCGACTCAGTCTTGGGGACAAGGGAGAGTCTCTTCGCCTGAGCAGAGCTGGGGGTGGGGAGGAGGAGACGGTGCTCTCCACAGCCCCTCCTGCTGTGTCAGCTTGAGGCTGCTGATTGGGCTCTGAGGAGCGGTCGGGCAGGCCAGAATCGCTCTCTGGGTCTCTGTCGTTTGTCAGATGAGCAGTGGGGCCTTTGGCTGAGCTTGGCACCGGAGCTAACTCCAACCTTCCTCCATCTTTGAAGACTTCCTCTGGGACTTTGTCAGATTTATCAGATGGTGCCTCTAGTGGTATTGCATCACTCCTCTCCTGGACCGGGGACTGTGGTGCACAGCTAGAGGACTGAGAACAGTTTATTGATTGTTAGAGGGATTTTTTTCTAAAGTTAGAACACAAAATATTTGAAAAATTCCATACAATACACTGCATTCATGCACAATCTGCCTCAGTAAATGAATGTCACTATATAGATTCTTGTGGTTTCTGTTCAGATGATTATAAACTTGAATGCGATCTGCAGATGAAGACCCTGGTAAAAGCTCCTGAACACTTTGAACTGTTAGTTTCATTTCACATGATGCTTTCTGTTCATACACAACAAAAAGCTTGGTCACCAATACCTGATCCATCTGGGGTCTTCCCATAATGACCGACGGCATCTGTCCTAGCATCCCCGGCAGTCTCCTGTGGCCCAGTAACCACGTACCCGGCATGGACATCTGCGACAGGACAGGACTGCTCGGCACTGCTGTGGACTGGCCATCTTGCGGCTCAGAGGACTGGTTCTCAGTCTCGGCAGCTGTGCCAGGCTTGTCCTCATGCGGGGCCTCACCTGGAGGCTTGGTGGCCCCAGAACCGTTGCCTTGCTCTAGCTCCAGCATCACCCACTCCTGAGAGTCTCCCTCCTGTGGCACAGGACTGAGGTTTACTGCCACAAATCCACTGCTCGCTGCACCCTCCTCTGGGTCAGGGGTTGCTGTGCCAGAGTGTTCCTCATTGCAAGAGGGCGTCTGCTGCCCAGGTCCCCTCTCAGGAATGGATTTCTCCCCAACTTGAGAAAGGACAGGACGCTGTTTGCCCATGCTGAAATGACACATTGTACATGTCATGGTGAGTTTCTGTCCGTTTCCCCAAAATAAAAATGCGTATATTTTGTAATTTGGTGTGTACTGAGTACTAACTAGGCCTCAAGGAAGCGTTCAATGGTGGGCTTGGGTTCGGGTGCGAGCCTTTTTTCAAATGCCAAGCTCTGACTGTGTCTCATCCTCCGGAGCAGCGGCGCAGCACGATCCAAGAACATGGTCTCTGATCGCACCCGTCGAGGAGAACTCTGCATGGAGCCAGTGTTGGGGCTCTGGTTCCCCTGGTTCTGACTGTGTTCATCCTCACTCACCACCTGAGGACAACGGATGAGAAGAAGGCTCAAAAACTGAAATATTGCTTATGTGTCCCCTGAGAGCTATGCGAGACATTCAAAAGACCAGTGTGTAAGATTTAGTGGCATCTAGTGGTGCGGTTGCAGATTTCAACCAACTCAACGCTCCTTCCCCCTATCCTCCTCTACCAAGTGTGTATGAGAACCTACTGTGGCCGATAAAAATGCCTCTCTAGAGCCAGTGTTTGGTTTGTCCATTCTGGACTACTGTACAAACATGGTGGTGCAACATGGTGGACTCGGTGGAAGAGGACCACCGAGTCCACCAAGAGGATTGTAAGAACATTCTACTGAGCGTTTACAGCAAACTACATTGTCCCGACCTTCCTGATCATCGGCTGGGCGTGTTTATGGTTTCGGTTGCGGTCCATCTCTTCCCATACATCTCCACCAGGGGTGGTCGGCGTAGGGATGGGGGGGCAGTTGTCAGCATCACTGAGGCGCTCCCCTTGCAGGACATCCTCCGTGTTCTCCCTCTGCAGCTCGCCCGGCAGCACTGAAGCATTGGCCATGCTGTGGAGGAGAAGGAAGGTCACCCTGCAGCTCATTTCCACAGCACGACTTAGAGCAGCCATTTCTCAGGGATCTCTGACTGTGCACATTTCGAGTCTAAAAAAAGCTGCAGCTATACATTTTGAATTCACGTCCAACAGAGTGTGAAGAGACTCTGACTAGCACGAGTGAAACCGCAACAATGAGCCTACAGCAACTGATAGAATAAAAGGTTACATGTGGATAGTGACAGAGCTTTCTTTGTCTGTAAATACCCCAAGTAGGCTGGCGTGAGGCGAGTGAGCTGCTGAGCAGTGGTTGCTGCGGCAGTGATGGTCAGCATATCCTCGGAATCACATTTCTCCCAGTCGTACGGGTCATTCTCCAGCACGTTGTGGCTCTTCATAGCGTTCTCAAACACTGACATCAGGAGCTGTCAGAGAAACCGCAGACGTCAGCACTTGGCAGCTGGAGAGAAATAAACAGTGCATGCAAAACATACCAAACAAGAGATTGGCCAACCTGATAGTCAGGCTTAGTGAAGTAGTCCAGGGTCAAGATATGATCCAGAAAAGTGCTAAACTCTGAGGGAAGGTGCTTGAGCATGAGTCGATGGTCATATGTCTCCTTTAGATTCCCTACTTGTTCCTGAAAGCAGACAGAGGGGAAAAATAAGACTTTGAATGGATGCACATACTGTGATTTACAACTCTGACTAATATTTCCAAGCACATACTTTGTCTTTGATTTTCCTCCAGGGCAGCTGACCAACCATGAATTCAACCAGCATGTAGAAGAGGGACCACAGGTCATCATGACGGCCCATTTCCTGCAGATTAAGATACACAAGTGAGAGTAATTTCAAGGGTAAAATTAGTATGAATTTTAAAAAAAAAGAGATGTTTTTGGTGCATGCTCACCTTATTCTTATGAGCATTGACTGAAGCATATCGCACAGTTCCTCTGAAACCTGCAACAGGACGAGGCTGAAAGAGAATAAAGATTAAATAACGATGTAGTAAAAAGGAAGTGCTATGCTGGGGTAACACACATAACACAATGTTTGTCCTTTACACAAAGTTTATAGATTCTACATGACATCTACAAACGTTAACTTTGTTAAAGACAACTGGTTTTAGTCTTAAAGACACTTCCGGGGCATTTAAACCTTTTGGAACGGTCACACACTGATGTCACATGCATTCAAAGTCAAATTGGTATGAAATGTGTTCATTTGCATCCTTTTTGTAACAGGCTAAAAATAGTACATCTGCACAGCATGATTAAAGGCACTCTCAGTATTTTTCTATAAACACTAAACAAGCTGAAGTAATTTGTAGGATATTTGATAGAAAAAAAAAAGACAAAACATGCTTTCAGGAAGTTGGCACAGAGTACTCACTGGACGGACTTCCTGGCTGGAGTTGGTAAACTGACGGGCCAAGCCGAAATCAAGCATATAGCAGCATCTGCAGGTACTGGCTAGTCTTCCCATCGCAAAGTTAGACTACAATTTTAACAACACAGACAAACACAAGCAAGTTCAATTCAAACTGTAGACTGACTGTCATACAGTCACTCAGTTAGCTACTGACAGTGACAACATATTTACCAACAACTGCAGGTTTCAGGTCAACTTACGGGTTTAATGTCACGGTGGAGAAAGCCTACAGAGTGGATGCTTTCAATGGCCTCTAAAATCTGCTTCCCAAGTCTCAACGTTGTGGAGACGGAGAAGGTGCCGCGGGTCATGGTTCTGCGTAAATCTGCCAGATTCCTCCCCTTAAAACAGCAAATCAGCATTGTGTGTCACATTCATGATTCACAGCAATTCGGTGCCAGCAGAAACAAATCACTTGGTTAACATCGGCCGGTCAAGATCCTACCTGGAGTTCCATCACCACGTAGTTGAAGCGATCATTTCGGCCACAGCCCACAAAGCGACACACGTGGTCTTTGCCTGTCAAACAAACACACATACAGCATGTTTATCAATAGGCAGACTGGTTGATCACTGCTGTTCACAACAGACTCAATTAATAATCCTCATACTGTTTGTTATTTCTCAGCATGTTTGATGTTTATTGACACTGTTCTCAATGTAAATATTAGGTATAAATAAGTGTGTGCAAATGTTATATCTTAGTTAGTAGGATGCATTAGGACACTGGTTTATAAATGCCCACTGAAAGTTGATGTGTTTTGGGGCATAGAAAAAGATCACTGATACTCATAATCATAAAAATCTACTTGTTTTTATTGAATAAAACGTTATCAGAAAGGAGCAGATGAATTTCACACCACGCACGCCAAGTTTTTTTAAGTTAGGCTGAGAGGCAATTTGACTGAATGATCTGGGATGTTACCATATTTGCCACACAAATTATTTTGGGAAACAGTGTTACTCAGCCAGTTAGTGTCAGCAACTCTGTCTGTGTCAAAGGGGACAGCATCACTCACCCTGAAGCTTCTTCAGCACAGCCACCTCCATCTTCAGCACCTGTTTGGGTTGTTGTGCAGACTCCACCTTTAAGGCGACAGTGGCCTTGCTCAACTGATCCAACACTTCGTAAATCTCCCCAAACCCGCCTCCACCGATCTTCCTCGCCTGAAACGAAGGGAGTATTCATTGTCAACACACGGTATGGTTGTGGAGAAATTATTCCTCTATTTATAGCCATATTTTTTGTGAGTTCGCTTCCTTCTGTGACACTTACCACTTTCCATCTGTCTCTGACCACGTCTTCCACTGACAGGATGTCAGTGTGCTCTCCAGCTCCACTCATCCTGAGTGCTCTCAGCTCCTGCCTGCACCTGGCATCAGTGACGCAAGCCCCTCACTGAAAACACGGGGCACATTTTAAAATTCAGACCGGTTTTCTCCCTGAAAGTCACTGAACACTGCATGCTAATGGGCGTGCAAATAATGGGAAAAGGAGCCACTACTTTTAACTGATTATACATCTTACTGGGCCCGTAGTGAATACGATTTCAATGGCCACAAAGGTTAGCTACACCTCACGTCTCCAAGGTTCCTGTAAGACGCAAACCGCTGCTAGATGGTCACGAAAAGACAGCAGCTAGCACTGTCTGGTTTGTTTGACTCTGTGCCAAAACACAACTACGACTAGCGCAGCGGCTATCACTGCTTTGAAATGGCCATAAACCAGTCGTTTAAATGGATTAGCCGCTAGGAAGCTAATCTAGCTAGGTGGCGGTTTTCTATGCGGCGCCTGTAAACAAGCTAACTAGCGTGTTTAATAAGGATAAACGTTGGGAAGCAAACCTCTCTGACCTCTTACCTCGCTTCGTTGCAGAACTACGATCCAAGTTAGTGTGTAAAAGTCGAACAGCCCCCATGCTCCCACTGTGGTCTTACCGAGCCAGGTCATTCCGAGAAGTTGTTTATTTTAGAAATGAGATAATGGTGATGGACCATAGCTGACATTAGCTACAGTTAGCCAGCTAGCCTGCTAATGGATGGGGAATGATGCCCCGTGCTCCCTCAGAGCGGCAGGGGTGACGTCACAGCGCTAGTCTCTCCGGATTGGCCCACAAACTCCTGCATCCCTGAGACACTGACAATGAGGAGCAACAGCACATAGCAGACATTAATATCAAATAAGGAGTGAAAGGCAATAACACAGAACAACATGTGGTCCAAACAGCGCAGTGGACACTGTACAGCCAGCATTGTTGGACAACCATTCAAACTGATCAGTTTTGATCATTATGGTTGAAAAATACAGCATCAGTTGGGTAGCAGGGAATCCTGGTGCCCCTGACAATATTGATGAGCCTTCACCTCCCTCACCACCACCTCCGCCAACAGTGGTGGAAAAAATCCTCAGATCTTTTACTTAAGTAAAAGCAGCAACGCCGCAGTGTAGAAATACTGTTGCAAGTACAAGTTCCGCATTCAGATTTTTATTTAAACGCAGACTGTGCAATTTTTGTCTCTTCATGAAAACAAAAGACATTTGATGGAGAAGCGTGGGACAAGTAGTTGTCTTCATTAAACAACCTCCATTGCCGATGAAAAATCTGTCTGACGTGACTCTGAAATGTTCATGGATGAGGTAATGTATTTTATTCACGTTATATTTAGTCATGTTCACCAACTTCCTTCTTCACTCTCTGATGTATCACCCATTGTTTCTTGTGTTGCCACTGATGCATTAATAACGTTACGTTAATGTTGCAGCGAGTGGGGCGTTTTATTTATTGTACTGATGGATAGCATGTTCACTAAGGGATTCATTAAGCATTGTCTTTATTCATAGTAATATATCATCATTTATTTGTTGATAATATTTTGTATTATTAATCTGAATCTGCAAAGCTACTAGTGACTAAAAGGTATCAAATAAAAGATGTGGAGTAAAAAAAAGTACATTTTTTTCCCTCTGAATTGTTTCTCTTTTTGCAATAAAGATGTCACGAATGGGGAAATTAGCTAGAGAGACAATTTTAATATGGGGCTCTATGGGGATTGACTCGCTTTTGGTGCCAGCCTCAGGTGATGAGCTGAGACTCCTCATCCCGGGACAGCCGTGACAGCAAAACAAACGCACACGGACACGGCGATGGGAGTGGCCACACAATCGGATTGGACAACAGGATGTGAGTTGAGCTGTTTTGGGGTGAGGCGGTGCGTTCTGGGGTGCACAACTTTCTGCGTGTTTGCGCAGTTTCGCTGCGCTTCAGCCAGTCTGGATAAACCGACCGCCGGAGCGCAGACAGCGCGGGGCTCCGCAGCGCAGTGTCCAAATCTGCGAAAACGGCGGAGCAGGCCGCTGCACCGCACACTTCTCGCACAGCCACCGTCTCATGTGTGGTTTACTCGCTGATGCGGGGAGAAAGTTGTGGACATGTTTTCCTGAAGTGCACGGTTTCACGGATACAGTGTGCAACATTGTATCTACGGCGTTAACGAGCCTCACCGGACTTTGGATTATGTTTCCGTTGGATCGTAAACTCGCCCGCTCGCCATATTGTGCGCTGTGAAACTCGAGGGAAAGTTGTCAAGAGTTATGACATTTGCTGCGCACGATCCCTTCATGGAGCTGCATGCAGTCGACTTCGATCGAAACCAAAGTGACTCCATGGAGCTGGCCATGGAGAGCTCCGTGCACCATTGATAAGGTACATACACTGTGTTTTTCACTAATCCGCCGTGTTGCCCAACAGCACTCCTCAGGCGCTTCCTTGTTGCTGATTTTTAACATAACATCACTGGCTATCGTCGGCTGATTGCACGAGTCCCTTCGTTTCCTGTATTTCTTGTTATGCCAAATGGCAGCTACAGTGTGGGCGCCTCCTTGTTGCTGCTGGCTTGCAAACTTCTTCAGCTCGTAGCGTCCTCTCTGCACGCACCTGGACGTAATTATCGAAATATAGGTTTAGCTCCAGCAGCGCTTACCTCAACTCAACTGTCTGTCTGATTTTCTGTGTACTGACTGGGCTGTTTGCTTGTGTAGGCCTCGATTTCCTCCTTGCTGCACACGAGTGAAACACGTCTGAAAAGTTTTTTTTTTTTTCATGCTTGTCTTGAGAGAAAAAGAAAGTGTCTAACTCCTCCTTTCTCTCACAAGGGTCCGGCACCATAAAGAGGATGAGAAGAATGGACAGCAGAGCTCAGATTTGATTCTGGAAGGAGGGTTGCATGCTCCCCACCCTGCACTTTCCTTTGGGATTTATATTTCCTCCCAAATACCTCTGTATACACAATTAAACAAAGAATTCCTCAGCCACAGGCAGTGAGAGCACACTACAGAGGCAGTAACTGAGCAGTTTGCACGCTCAGAGATCAACATTGAGAGCTCTGACCCCCTTTTTGTACCTGACAATATTACTATGAGTCTTCCTCCTCAAGTAAATACCGACAAGAGCGGCAAGCTTCGGGCTGCAGCCATGAAAGAGCCTGTGCAGCATTCAGGGGAGGTTTATTATGGCATGGGACCTCCGGCTTTAGAGTCAAGCCACAGTGACTCAGCTAGCAGCTCTGGTGTTTACAACCCCGAGAAAGGGCCCCAAAGTCTACCGCACTATCAACAGGCTGCTCCCGTAAAGTGGATGCACCAGGACTCCACACAGGTCCCCGGCTGGTCTCAGGAAGCCCCTGTGCCAGCCTGGGGGCAGAACTTTAGCCCCTATATGAGCGGAATGAATGTCAGAGGTCAGATGGCGTTCCACAAAGGAGTCCATGAGGGTGTAGCTCTGCCGATGGCGGCAGAAAATCAACTGCCAGGTCCCGTCGAGGCTTACAGAGATGCCACCCAGGCTCAAGCTCAGGGGAGGGGGCTCGAGTGGGAGCAGCACGCTGCGGCTGCAATACACCAGGCTCAGCTGCAGGCCTACCAGCACGCCCACAAAGGTGTGGAGCTCCAAGGTCAGCCCCATGTGCCCTCTCACACTTTGCAGGGGTCCATGCTGCAGCCCTTCCAGACAACATTTAGGCCCAGCAAGCAACAGTTCTCAACCGGTTATTACTCTGTTTTTCCAGGCAACAAGGGAGTGCCGAGCCTGGCGTACGGCGAGCAGCCCAAAACTCAACAACAGCTGCTCCATCAGATGCAGCAGCAACAAATGCATCACCATCACCAGCAGCAGCAGCAACAGCAGCAGCTGCATCAACAGCATCACCTGCAGTTGCAGCAGCAGCAGCAACAACAACAACAGCAGCATTTGCAGCAACAGCAGCAACAAATCCAACAGCATCAGATGCAGCAGCAGCAACTGCAGCAGATGCAGCACCAATATCACCAGCGACAGCTACAGGAGCGGCAGCAACACATGCAGCAAATGCAACAGCAGCAGTTGCAGCAACAAAATGTGCCACAGCAAGAAACGGCACAACTGCAGGTGCAACCAAAACCGCAACAAACCCAAAACTTTGTGACTTATCAGCCGCCTGAGTCTTGTCCACCTGATGCCACGTCTAAAAAGGAGGATGTCTCACTGGAACCGCAGCAGGAACCAGAGGCTCAAACCCACGATGCATCACCTGCACCTGCTCCAGGCTCTGAGAAAGCCGCCACAAATCCTGCACAGTTAGCTGCCCCTCGGCGCTCGCGCCGCCTTTCCAGAGACGGTCAGTCCCCAGTGGGTCCCCCTTCGACAAACATCTGGTCTCAAGCCTCTAAAGAGCCCCCTACGTCCCAGAATGGAGTAGCAGCCGTTCAGGCAGTGAGAGGAGGGGAAAGCCAAGTGACGACAGGAGGGGTCATCCAGATCACCAGTAGGAGAAGGAGGGCGTCTAAGGAGATCAACTTGGAGACTCTGGCCCAGAAGGCGTCAGAAATGGAGCCTGCTAAAATGGTCAAGTTTAAAAAAAGAAAAGAAAAAATCACCCATTACTCTGCAGCTGTAGTTAATTTCCTGTTTATTTAAGGCAATTTCACAGCAAAATAGCCATTTAAGACTTGCTTTAGGCCCAACAAGAATGGCAAGATCAGCTAAATTGTGCATGTAGGAGCAGATTTTCTCATTTGGCAAAGTTGGAAAGCAGCTGTATAAAGAGGAAGAACCCTGTTTCTATGCAGGACTTCCTGATGGTTTACAAAACCCCTTTCTTAGGTCACTTTACTCGATTCCTACATCTGTCGAAATCTCAGCTGTAGCAGGCTGCCTGAAAGTGCACACAGTCATCGTGTATACTACATTGTCCTGCAGCTATCTGAAAAACTGCTATTAGTGAAGATTCCTCCTTTTTGGATTTGAGATATTGTTCTCGTTTTATCGCCGTAACAAAGGCGATAATACCCGTAACCTTGTTTACATTCTGTGGCACACCCACTGCAACTGCCATCTTTGTTTTTTCTTCAGCAGCTTTTTAAAGCAGTAGTTAAATTCATTTTTGTCTGTTTCTTCTCAGCACAGCAATGTTTAGCGCTCTGCCCTCGAGGGGTTTTCAGCCTCCTCTGTAGGGTTTTGTGCCGAGTGTGCATGCTGGATGTACAGTTGGAGCAGCTGCATGTCTGCACACCTCCACATTCCTCAGGCTCTTTCCCAGTCATTCAGCAGAGCTAGGGAGGGGCCAAGCTGTCAGCCTCCCCAGCACACACCAAACAGGTTTAATATTGCTATTCACAAGGCAGTGCTGTTGTTTTGTGGTTAACAAGCAACACTTTTCTGGATTAGGATAAGAGATTCAGACTCACTTTTGCCCGAAGTGTAAATCATAAAAAGTGATTTACATGTTTCACTGCTGCTGCTAGACTTCAGGACTGCTGAACATTTTATCAGCTTGACCAGAAATGCCAGGAAGGCGTGCACACTCCTCTGAGTGGAAATATGTGCTAATAAAACGAGTCTGTGTGATCCTTATGTTACATTGGACGGAGGCAGCGCCGCAGATTTCCAGATGTCTTCACCTGTAGGAGTCGAAATCAGCTCTGTAAATGCAACGTTTCGAGTAAAGTAGCCACTAAATAGCTATTGATTCTCAATTATGTCACTTAATCGATTAAAGAAATAATTGTTGAATAACGAGACAGTTGAAGATGTTTTGGTTTAATCTATAATGAAAATAGTCTTTAATTGTGGCCCAAATGTCGTTTATTATAAAATGCAACACACATGTTTTCATTCAGGTAGAAAATGTGTTTATTTTTTCTAAATTAATCTGATTTAAAAATGCCTCCATGTGTATGTTATCTATCACAGTATCTTTCCATTTGCATCCCAAATCTGGGTCTTCCTCTTTTCCCTCCCACGTCATCCTCCCGCCTCTTTGCTTTTATGCCTCAACAGGAAGATGGTCCTCCAGGCAGGCAGGCCACTATGGTGCCCCTGGTTATCCCCGTGTCTGTGCCAGTGCACAGGACCCAGACAGATCCTCAGGGTGGCTGGCTTCAGGGACGAGTTGGCCCGGGCGAGCGGCCGGCGGGACAGTCCGACAGGAAACCTTCTGTCATCGTGGCTCGTCGGCGATCGCTCAGAAACTCCATGACCGAGAGTTTTGGCCAGGTCAGTGTCATAAGATGGGGACGTTTGCATTGGTTTGATCGTTGGATTATTATTGATATTGTCTCAATCAGCATTAAAACAATAGATTTTGGGTAAGAGTAGTTATTATGCAGCAGAATGACCCTTTGAGTGATCTGTTACGTTACTGAATAGTTATTACATGATATTATTATGTGAGCAGAATTTTGATGTTGTAGTTGTGTGAAAGGGAGCTAATTTAACTTTCTATTACTATTTGTTTTCATGCTGAGCGTTAGATGAGATGTTTGAGAAGGCTTTTGGTTAGCTTAGCTTAGCATAAAATGCTAGCGGCTAGCCTGGCTCTGACCAAAGGTAAAGCCTCGTTTGTGTAATTCATTAAGTTTTATGCTGCACTATTTCTTGTCCAACTCAGCAGTTTCCTCCTGTTTCTAGTCTTGATGCTAAGCTAAGCTAAGCTAAGCTAAGCTAAGCGTCATATTTTGAACTCATACTCCTGTCTTTAGTGAAGGAGAGGTGCAGTTAGTACTCTGTTATAGTACCAGTATCCCTATGTTACACAAGTCCAGTACTTGAGTAATTGTGCTTTCACCACTGGTTGCCGCCCTCTGAAACCCTGTGATGGTCGTTTTGCACATTCCACAATGAAGCACATATAAAAGTCGTGCTTCTAGATGTTTATTCAGACTCTGACCACATTGCGTAACTACCCCGAGACCCCCTTTAAATGCAGCCTCAGAAGTTCACATGAGCACAGGCGCCCGCGCAGAGTGCAGCCTTCGAGATGTCAGCCTGGAAAACATCCAATGTTTGTGGCGTAGTTTAGATGATAACGTGACTCAGAAACTCCACAATCCTGAACAACACGAACAGCTGTTTAAACTGGGCGTGTAGGTTCACAATGAAGCCTCATTTAGCAAGTGAACAATGGACTTCCTACTTACTGTATATCAGGGTTAATTAGACAGTGATTTAGGAAAAAGTGTGACAATGTTGAAAAACAGAAGATTAGAGCAATGAGAACCCAGCAGGTGGTGCTTTGGTCCAATCAGATGTGAGAAAGGTCAATGTTGATGCCTTGAGAGCGACTGTTCGTATTCTGTCTAATAGAAATTCCTGCTTGATTTGGCTCCACACATGTTTACTGGTGATAACAACAAGTGCGGCTGAACACAATAACAAATACTTGTTGAGCGGCTGCTCTGTCAGAAATACAGAGCGGAGCAACTGGTGAATCCGTTTCCAGCACAACCAAACATGCTGCTTTAATAAAGAAGTCAGTAATTATTGTTAACGCCGTCTGATTACATGCTATGCACAGAGAGAGGAGTTTTCCACCGTGGAGGACAGTAAAGCTGGTGGTTTGGCTGAGGAGTGAGCAGCTCTTCATCGAACACGTGCAGAGGTGTTTCTTTTTGGGTTGTCAAAGTAATGTGTTCGTGTCGATTGATTGTAGAAAGAGTAACGTTGGATTAATTGCGCTCTATGATGCCCCTCAACCCCATACATCACCGAACATGCAGCCGTCCACAGCAGATTAACATCAGCGCAGCCCCGAAGCTAAATTAAATGAATGTGTTTAATAGCTTGACGGCTCGAGTTTCCTTACTTCTTTCAGTATTTAAGACTCATCTGCTTGCAGAAAATGACCACTGAACGAGCAAACAGAACTCCTTTACTGACACCAGTCGATTATGAGGAAGTAAATTACAGCAAAATGCAAAGTGTGGCAGAAGGTGCTGTTTAATAAAGAAACCCTAAGGTGCCTGATTGGCTTAAGTAACGCTACACAGTGGCACAGAAATGAACCTGCTGAAAACAGGCTATTTTTAATAGTACTGTTTGATTTATTTATATTTTGTAGTGGCAGTTGAATAGAGGCAGGAAATGCAGGGGAGAGGGGGGGATGACATGCAGCAAAGGGCTTTGGACTGGAATGAAACCGCAGCCGCTGTGGTGAAGACTCAACCTTTATACGTTGTACACGCTCTAAAACAGGCAATTTCATTTGTCCACAAGGAGGCGGTCAAGGCTTATTTAATGCTGACCCACAAATTCATCATGGGCAGGTTGACTTGTCGTTGGGTGGTATGATCTAAAGCCAAAAAATCGGACTTTTCCAGTCAACTGGTCTTATCCAAACCCTAAAATGTACCTCCTCCTCTCCTCCTCTATCCAGGATGGGGAGAATGATCTGGGACTGGACGAGGACGGAAAATCCAAATTAAAGCGCCGACCCCGCCCCGAGCCTCTCATCATCCCCCCACACAAACCATCCACCTTCATCCCTCCATCCCTCTACTCCACCATCTCCTCCTACCAGAGCAACCTGCGCTCTCCAGTGCGCCTGCCAGACAACCCCCTCACCTTGCCCCCGTACACACCTCCACCCATCCTGTCTCCTGTGCGTGAGGGCTCCGGACTCTATTTCTCCACCTTCCTGACCAACATCGCAAGCAACCAAATCCTGCCGCCGCCGCCTGCTACGCCCAAATCTGCGACACGCAGCCTGTTGCGCTCCAGTAAGTCTTACTTGTTGCGTGTACAGGTGATACATTCTCTTAATGAGGCCGGGTAATCTCCAAAAAAGGACATTTCTTTGTATTTTCAGCAAGTTCGGAAATCACACCTCCGGTTCTGCCCTTGATCGCCGATGCCACACCTGCCAGCCTTGAACCGTACGTACAGCCGTCTAAACAGGCCTCTCAGGTTAGCAGAAATGTCCTGACATCACCAGAACTCCATGTTTGCGTCCTGTCTTTACTTGTCCAGACGCATCAACATCGGCCAGAAGTACCAGGCAGAAATTCCCGAGTTGCAAGATCAGCTGTCCTCCCAGTTTGACCAGCACAAGGCCGACCTGGTGTGGCTCCCTTTGGACGAGTCCTGCCTCAAACACAGCGATCAGGAGAGGAGTTAGTATCTCACATTGCCTGTCATCCACTGGCCCTTTCATTGTTTCCTCCCCGCTGATTCTCTCAAACCGTTGTTTCTTTCTTTCTTTCTTTCTTCCAGTGGAGGACTTGATGAACATGGCTTGTTCCAGTGTGCTCAGGGGCGGAGGAACCAACCAGGAGCTGGTTTTACACTGTTTACATGAATGTGGAGGTGATTTCCTTGTGAGTATAGTGACTCATAATGACTCAGTCAGCTCACTACAGTTCAGTTTGCCGGGACTTTTTGCAGGAAACCTTTTACTTAAATCAAATTCCTAAAACTTAACAGCAACAGAATATTTTCAGAGTATTAAAAAGTCTTAATTGAAAAGCATTTTTCAGACTTGCTGCTATATAGTGTTGCACAGTTAAAGCACTCAAATCAAGAATGACGACTCATTGCAGTTAATGGTGTCGATTTAAAGGTAATGCTGGGACGTTTGATGCTCCAGGACCCAGTTTTTCCCAAAGGGCATCACCTGGCAGGTTATCACTACTCAGGTGAGTGTCGACATGAAAGGAAAATAAGATGCTTCCATCTCTTCATCTTCCTGCTTCTGTCATTTTCGCCACCTCTCCTCATTCTCTCTTGTAAGCAACAATAAATTGCGCTGATTTACTCACAGGCTCCGACTGCTGGACTGCAGAAGAGAAGCGCTACTTCAATAAGGGGATCTCTGCCTACAGGAAGGACTTCTTTATGGTGCAGAAACTGGTACGCTCGTTAATTTTACCCTGCAGCATGAACGACTATGAATCAGGCTAAATAAATCTAACAAAAATACATTTGCATTTAATTAAATGTGCCCCGTGTGGCATTTTAACAGCAATAAATCATTAACACATTAATTCTGAGGCATAAGTATAATTGCTTCAAAGAAGAAAAGGCTAGATTTTCAAACACACAGGCTCGTGCTGGTATTTGACAACATGAAGCCACATTCAGATGTAATGGAAATGTCCTTTTTGTCTAGACGCCTAAAACTTCGGTTTCAAAATGCAAAACAAAAGAGGAAAATTAGACCAAGTAAGTCTTGTGACAGGAAGTAGCTGGATTTCTGGTCAATGTGGTCTTCATTTTGAAGAACAGCAATAAAGATTCCACCGACTCGTTCTTCTTTCCAGTAATCTGTTATTATATGTGGACACTACACTTGCATATTGTGAGATGCATCCCATGCAGCAGTGTCACAGGAGGAAGCTTATTATGATCATAACACTCTGCACACGCATGTGTTTTTGGATCGATTTTAAAGGTGCAGACCAAGACTGTGGCTCAGTGTGTGGAGTTTTACTACACGTACAAGAAGCAGGTGAAGATCGGCCGCAACGGGATTTTAACCTTTGGCCCTCCAGATTCACCCGTGGAGAAGCAAACAGAGGCCGTGGTGGATGTTAAGGTAGAGTGGCTGAAATGTGACGGACAGGTGTGTCACGAAGCATTAAAGTCACCCAGTTAATGGGATGGAATGAACGTGCTGAACGGTATCTACTTAGACTGAGTCAGGATGGGAATTTCATTATCACATTGCGGAGCAGGGACACCAAATATTCCTCATAAATCAGAGCTTTAAAGGTGGCTCTAACCTTTTGTGTAGTGACATTTTGTATTTTTTTTGGATGTGATTCATTACAGAGTTCACAGCAGTCAAAACTGATGGATGGCGATGAGAAGATGGACGTTTCGTACGACCAGATCCATGAGAGCAGCCAGCAGGCAAGGGTTGCTCAGTCACTACAGGCTCACGACTATGTAAGTTTTTCACTGCATGTTCGAGTAGTGCATAGTACACCTCACACGACAGGTAAACACACCTCTGAGTAACTTAAGTGTGATCTGGATGTGAGTCAAGACGCCTGGTTGCATCTGTGCGGAGTAAAAAACATATCAGACTGACATCATTTCTGGTGCTGCAGGCAGGAACGATGGTGATGATCAAAGAGCCGGACACTGTGAACAACCCGCAGTCAGCTGCTCCCAGGCCTCGGCCCGAGCCTGCAGCAAAGAAGAGCAAAGTGCCTGTAAAGCCCCCGCAGGATCCTGACGCAATATTTCCATGCAAGAAGTGTGGCAGGTACGGCCAAATCATCAGAGATGTGCTTTTTTCCCATCTGTAGCTTCGACTAAATGGCTCTTTCTTGCTCAGGCGGTGTTGCAGACTCACTAATGTTCGTGAGACTATAAAACGGTTCACCTGCTGATCCTCACATGGGTCAAAAATATGGAAAAGTTTTAAATAAGAGATAAAATAAGGATTTGTGAACTACATAACCATACGAAGATGTGCAGATAAAATATATGTACAGGAATTGTACCCATTTAACATTGAACAATCTGGATCTCTGTTCTCCCAAGTATTGACAACAAGCACAAACTTGCAATTGCTGCAACCACGAACATGCATGCATCCATGCATCCAGGCATTCATGCATTCATTCACACTACCTCACATGGCATGAACGTTGAATCAGCTTTCGTTTGGTGTAAGACCATTTCCCACAAAGTCTTGTGCAAGTTTATGAATTGATTTGGAAAGTCTGTGTGTTTTTGCAATAGGCCACTCCTGTTGCCATGTACCCTTATAGGCATAAACACACACACACACACATTTGATCTCCACTCTGAATTCAGTTACATAGTTACAAACACTTCAGGACATCTTCTTGTGGACTTTAATTGATTAGTGAAGTGGTTGCACAGCTGATGCATGCTGGCTTGGACTCTAGCCTCCCAGTATCCCAAACTGGCCTAAAGATCCTTCACTAGTTCAAGGAGTGAGTCATTATTTACAAGGATTTTGAAATTCAGTCCTTGCAGTAGAGTGTGGTAGACTTTGTAATCGTCCTCTATCAGTTGCATTCGGTGCGTCATCATTCCAAACAGCTGCTGTTGTGCGTAACGTTGCATAATTCCTTTACCACAGGGTGTTTTATAAAGTGAAGAGTCGCAGTGCTCACATGAAAAGTCATGCGGAGCAGGAGAAGAAGGCTGCAGCGCTGCGTCAGAAAGAGGTGGAGGAACAGGCAGCAGCTGAAGCTCGGGCCAGGAAGGCGGCGGCGGCAGCGGCGGCGGCGGCTCATCAGGGAGGAAATGGGAACGGAATGATGGCGCAGGCGGAGGTCAGCGGCCAGGAAGACTCTTCTGAGGCCGAGGATGACGACGATGAAGATTGGCATTGAGAGCGGGAGAGAAATCGATGAGGAGACTGATTGATGGGTAAACAGAGGGTCAGATCAGAGAGGGAGGGCTGAAGAAAGATGTCCTGCCTCACGGAGAGCAGAATAAGGTCTTCCTGTTAACCTTGACACTCCTTCACAGGCTGACTCTGTGGGACTGCTCTCCAGCAGCCAGACAGCCACACTCCAGTTTCACACATTTGTAACTTTTAAATATTCAGAGGAAGTTTATTTTTTTGTAAATGCACTTATACTGTATGCTTCTGCTTTTTGCCAATATTGCCTTTTTATATCCTTTATTTAATTGAATATATGTCAAAATATTATACATTTTCATTGCGTGGACTTACGGTGATATATTTCATAAGATAATCAGGATGCCTGTTTAGCAATAAAACATCAAGATCAAAGATCAGAACAATCTTTTCACTTATAGCTGCAGCCCTTTTAAATAATTATAGTGTAAGAGCTTGTATTTAAAATCTCCCTCTTAGGAAAATACTATGCTGAATTTTGCAGATTTCCATCAGACGTTTAGGTTGGTTACGCTTATTTTTACAACTAAGGGACCTTTGAAATGAATATGTACAAAAAAGTATATATGAGATTGCCATATATTTATAATACTGCATTTTGCAATGATTTTGGTAATATAAAAACTAATCACGTCAGCTGCAATATGACTTGTGAATTGAAAAGTTTATTAAAAATCTCTACTGTTCTCAAAAGTGTTGTCTTTTGTTTGTCCAAGCTGTCTGTGTGTGATTGCAAGACATCGCTGCTCCAGCAGGTGGAGGTAGTGGTTCACTATGTTGCAGATAATGTACCTTGTTGGGCCATTTGTCATTTTACCTGACTGTTTCCTTTATGTGTTCTTATGTAAAAAAGAGCTCCTTACACCAATATGTGCATGCTCTAAGCAAAAAAGACTTACCACAATAAAATCTAAATTTAAAATCCTGTATTCATAGGTCTGATTCAGTATCCTAGACAGCCTATCATTTTCGGATTAAGGGCTGGAAAGCCAACTCATCTTCAGTCATGAGGGTGTGGTGAAATTTGGCATTGATCGGAGGTGACATAACTCGGCTTTTTAAAGAGCGTGCTCAGTAAAGGGAAGTGGAGCCTGTCGCCCTCAGGAGATGAGATGCAAGGCACATTGCCCTGAGATCACAAAGGACAAAGTGGCCCTGTTCCTGTCCCTGACTCCTCACTGACAAGTCGGACCTTGACAGCTCTCATTTACTTTCCTGCTCCTGCAGAAATTGGCTGGAGAAGCAGGGTCACACACACACACGCACACACACACACACACACACACACACACACACACACACACACACACACACACACACACACACACACACACACACACGTAACTGCATCTCAAGCCAAGACAGAAAGGAAAATCCTCTGACTTCACTACTTTGTGATCCCCGGATTTAATGATATGCATGGAACAAAGAGGAATAGATCGCCACAAAATGGACATTGAGTCATTGTCTCTGCCAGTTCAATCACACACAGTTAGTGCTCACACATCTTCAGCCTCCCGTATATTCAAGTAAGTGATGCCATCATTTTAAAAGACTAATGGTCTGCACTCTGCAGCCATGCTAGCAGCTCCGTGAGGCTGTGACAGCAGTGCTTTGAGCTCAACGCCAATGTCACCATGAACAATGCAAAGAACAATGCTAACGTAATGATCATCTTAGTTCAGTACTGTACTATCAGGAGTTGTTTCCCTACATGAACAGAAGGAACCAAAGTGTAAAGAATTTAACTAAAGAGACGCTGAGTGATTTTAATTCTGTGGCGGTCCATTCCTCATGGACACTGGCAGACAGACAGTTTGGGCCCAGTATATGTAAATATTTGGTTGTCAAGCTTAACGTATGGCTGCTCATTATTGACATGTTGTCCACATTTCAGATGGAGGGTTTGCAGTGATGTAACCAGCTGGGTGGTGTATTCAATGTCCTCTGAGGGTCCTGTTTTTGCCCCGGGGCTTGTAACAAAGCATTGGAGGTTTACATGAGGATCGAATGTCTTCCCTGAGGAGTGGGCCTGCTAATAAGGCCCCATTAGAAACCCAGCTACATGGGCTCAACAGAATAGGTTAGGGATAGAGGAGATGATGGAGACATTACGAGGCAGACTGGTGTGTAGCGACGGAGACGAGGGCAAAACGCTGGATCAATGTCACTAAACGTCTGGAAGACAAATGTGAAGATCGATGGTTCTTCAGCAGGGCCGAGGTAAAATCTGATGCAGAGCAGGAGTGTATGTTAAGATAATTTATGTTCAGCCGCTCGGCGATAAAACTTTGATCATTTTCTGGACGTGTGACCTGTGAGGCTGCAGGTCAGTGTCATCTGGCAGTGAGTGCACAGACACAAGCATGGACCACAGTATACAGCATGCTCATAAAGTGACTTAACACAGATACAACACATCTCTATCAACCTGTCACTCTGTCTTCATCTGTGGCCAAAAATAAGAGAATCAGTCACTGCTACACGTATGAGTTTTGGTCACCAGAACAACAAAAATGTGGATTTTTAATCGGTTTTAAAGATTAATCAAAGAAGTCTTTATGGACCTGATTGATGATGAGCCATTCACCCATTCATCCATCTGTTTATCATCCATCCATTCTCCTTCTTCCCGACTGCAGCTGGCCTCATCAACAAGCCAAGGGACCCCCACTGACACTGACACATACCCCCCCAAATGATCTACACTCTGCATTAATGTAAAGTCTACACACCTGACTCAATGCATTAACACACATCTTTGGAGCTACTGTGCACTCTCTCATTTTAACAGTTATATTGTGTGTGTGTGAGAGAGAAAGCTACTTGGCAAAGCAGGTATGGCAGAGACAGACACATCAGCAGTCACTGGTCTTGGTTCTGATATTTGCAAACCTTCCAACCAACCACATTTACTGCATTTAAACCAGAAGACCTTCAGCAAGCTTGTAGCACATCGCAGAGGAGAGAGAGCTGCATCCTGCTGTACGTAAGGCAAATAATCCCTCCAGCACTGTTTACATCCAGCTGTCCTTGAGGCCAAACTAAAATCGCTTCATGTAATAACTACAGTGGCCATATAACTGACAAACCACTCAGCTCAGTTTCAGTGCGCGGTCAATGGCCTTGAGGGATGTAATCTGCCAGGTCGACCTCTTGACCTGTGACACCTCTCGCTTCGATTGGTTATCTGTCTGTCATCCTTATCCACAGCTCTCTAGCGTTTTACAGTCAGGTGCGGTGCAGGGAACATAAAAGAGCCCTGCAGCCTCTGCTGCAGGTCAGCTGACACACCATCCTGACACAGTAATGGAATTAAACCCATCTATCAGTATTTTAGCCAGAGTCAGCAGCATTACTCTGTTATGCTTATGCAAATGGCCCACGACTACAATCCATTCATCTACAGTGCAGCGAGGAAGGTGACGGCGACTGGCACTGGCATGTTGTGTGAAATGTGTATCACTGCTCATTTTAATGGAACACATAGATCTCGGCCTCAGTCTGCGCCTTCAAGTGCTGCCTTTGCTTTTGAATGAAGGGGCACTTACCCTCCCACTTCAAGGGGAAATTATTACCTTGGTCGGGGTCCCAAGTCCAGCATGAGGGACGATGCTGAGTTCCAACAGCTTAAAGAAATAGAAAGACATTGTTGAAATTAATTGTTCACCTTTTCTTGCCCAGAGTAAGCTGAAAAGATCGATACCACTCTCATGTCTGGATAGTTAATATGAAGTGATGTAAGCAGCCAGTTAGCTTAGATTAGCATTAACAGAGGAAACAGAAGGAAACAGCTAGCACAGGCCCAAGGTAGCACAACAGGCCTTCTAGCAAAGCCTGTAAAGCTCACTAATTAGCACAATATGTTTTGTTTAATATATGCAAAAAGTGTAAAAACAGGGAGTTATGACGTTTTAATTGGTAAATTTTAGAGGTTCTGGTTGGTGGATTTTGCTTACCTTAGGAGAAAGCTAGGCTAGCTGTTTCCCCCTGTTTTCAATCTTTATGCTAAGCTAAGCTAACCAACTGCTTCCTGTGCGAGAATACGTATATTTCCTTTAATATGTCCTTGTGGAGCGCTGTAATGTGTTGTGAAGAGAGCGACAATTTAAATCATACCACTCAACCACCAGGCGTGGAGGTCGAGGGAACAATGACTGAATTAATCTTTAACAGTGAAACTTTTAACCAGAAGCATTTAAATCATGCTCGCAGCAAAGTCAGGGAAGCTGTGCCCATTTGCCCGTCCTTCTTACCAAAGTCACTCTTCGTTTATTTGCTGAGAGTCTTCCTTTGTTATGACTCTGCAAAATAAGCAGCTCGGGAAGCCACCTTGCTGAAATTTGAAATGATCTCGGGGTGAAAGATGGCGGCTGTAGCCCTGCCAAATGCACTCACTCACTGTAAGTGCTCTCAATTCCGACAACATTTCCTGACTCCTGCCAATCTTCCCATGAGAGAACAAGAGCTTTTGGCCCATCCTCACTCCTCACTAAGTCACTGCTTAAAGACAGTAGTCCATAGACAAGGACATGATTTATTGCTTATGCTGCAATAAAGCACGCTTACTTCAGTAGAAATGGAGAAAAGAAGACCACAAAAACAGATTTGCATCGATCAGTGGCCTTTTGGTAGATTTTTAAAAGTAATGCTTAGTGCTTTCTTGATATTTAGGAAGGGAACACTCGGCTCAACAACAGACGTAAGCTGTTTTAGCTAAAAGGAAAAGTGTTTTGCATTGAACTTTTCCATATTGTAATATATTGTAAAACCTATTGTGCCCATATGATACTTCTGAGCTAAAACCAGACTGTAAAACCAATAGTGACTCAATGCTGTTTGGTCCTTTGATGTACTGTTCCAAATGATTTGTGTTTTTAATGTCTTACAACATATTTTTTTTAGCATGCCAGTGCTGTGACTTTAGTGTCAACAATGCCTGTCCTCCACGATTGGCCAAGACTGAAATATCTCACCAGCTATTGGATGGATTGAGAGAGCCATCATTCTTTCAGAGAAGCCTTCATTGTCTTGTGAAAGCTTTATAAACTCTATCCTCATAACACTTGCATCAATATTTATTTCCTATCACAAAGATTTCATTCTGCTTGAAAAGGCAGTTAAAAGGCCGTCTTGTACTTGTTGTAAAGTGTTATGAAAAAACATTAGTTAAGCAACTCTCATGCTGTTTACAGCCGCTGTACAACCATCGTATCTAACTGTAAGCATATTTGATGAGTAGACTTACGATAAATCACCCAAAACAAACAATTGCTCCACTGACCTCACAGCTGATATACATAAAACTCATCAGCATGTTTCTTTCTGCGTGAAGGTGTTTCCCTCAAACCCCTGAGCCAACAGTTTTTAGCTCAGCCAATGCTCTCTCCCATCTTGCTGTGATCCATCGCCTCATCTGATGGATCCCGAATCAGCCATCCATCATAAAGCCATCAACATGCAGCCTTCTCCTCTCAGAGGGGAGGTGATGCAGGGGCCAGGAGGCTCTGATTTATCTCTGTGATTCACCGTTTTCTCTGTTCGCCCTGCGTTTGTCTGCTCTGCCTGTCTTACCTGCATCTGCCCCCTCCCCACCACCACCACCACCACCACCACCACCACCACCGTGATTAAGCTGCCCTCATGCACCCAGATGTGATGGAGTGTCAGCCTACATCAGCTGCGGCGTAAACTGGAGGATGGGTCCTGATTTGTTGAAATCAGGATTTCTTCACCATTGTGGTCTTGTGATCGATCCAGGCATACAGCCAGAGGTCCATTAGTGAGCAAGCTGGAATGAGAGCTGCATGATGAGGGACCGGTGCTGTTTCTCAGAGGGACCATCATCAAGTTGACATCTTTACAATTATTCATGAAAGTATATGCAAGGTTTTAATATACTGCACATATATATGGACCTTCTTACCTGTTTTAATAAAGAGGCACATCACTCGTTAAGGAGCACATACTGCTTTTTATCTCTCTCATATGCACTGTGCAGTCTTCATATCCATGGAGTGTCACATGTTAGAACAAAATAATAGTTAACAGGGAAGTTAAACACCAGTACTTAGGTTTTATTATTAGACCCTTTTCAAATATCCTTTTATCTTCAGTCTGTAAATTGTGATTCTTTTGCTTACACACTAGATCTCCATGCTTACACACTTCATCTCTACGCTTACGCAGTAGATCTCCATGTCAAAGGCAAATTCAGAATGATATTTCTAAAGTTTCATGACAAGACTGCATGTATCTAACTTGTACTATGATTTAAAATCCAGGGCATTTGCACTCAAGCAGGCAGGAGGTCATGATAATGGTTGTGGTGGTGTGTTTGGATGGCAGGTCACATGCTTCTTGTCTCCTTTGTTAACAGTCTACATCGTTCCTCTTTTTGACTCTTTCAGGAGGTAGATTTCATATTTTACTAAATTACAAAAGAAAAGTTTTATAATTGCCAGCATTTCAATGTAGAGTTAATGACCTAAAACTCACCAGTGTAGTCCTTTAAATCAACCTGTGGGTTTATTTTTCCCCCACAGCGGCCTGCAGGTGGGCTGGTTGCTCTTATCTGACTCTCTACAACTTAAGGTCTTGTTCAATCAACAGACAGTAAGACATTCCTCATGTTTCTCTGAAGGTTTCAGGTTCCAGACTTCGTCTTTGTTGTGACTGGAGGTGCTCCAATACATAAAACATGAACCCTGCTTTCACGAAAGACCTGCTGATTGGAGTTTTCTCACCTTGCTTTGGGAAAATAAACATCAGTATTTCCTACATCACCTCAGCATTTCAAGGACAACAGCAGCTTATGTAGAATTTACAACTTACAGCTTAAGATTTTTCTTCTGGCAGCTTCTGTCTTGATCGTGTTGGACTAAAATCAATAAAACACATGAAATCGTAAGTTGCAGTTTTCCTCAGTATTTGGACAGCAGTGATTTACTGATAAGCCAACATTCTCCCCAAAGCCCTGCTTCATGTCTTTATTGTTACACATTTGTATGCAGAAATGAAGACAAGGCCACATAAATCTCCTTTTAGTTACACATTGTTTTACTCTCGATCAATAGGAACATTTTCTCTGGTGCCTGGGAACGAGCTAAATCAGACTTATTGTCCCCTAATGACCGCACAGAAAGCTGTTATTTCAGTCTCCACTCAGTGGCTGCGATTTGCACCCCGTGTGTTATTAGACAAGACAACAGCTCTGTCCAAGAGTGCTTTCTCTGTTTACATATTCAGGTAAATACACTGTCGCTGTCCATTACACAGAGAGACTCTTGTTCAGCTGTTTGGGCTCTTATTTAAATTAAAGTGACAACTCCAATAACGTCCATATCTGGGCTCTAACATAAACAATCATGCTCACTGTCCACAGCAGCCTCGCAGATTTTCTGTTTGTATCTTTGAAACACGTTATGTAATACAATATTAATGCCACCACGTTGAAGTTGAGACTACTCTGCACAACAGCATCTTCAGTGGAGCAATGCTGCTTATTAAATGCATGATATAGCTTTAATAGCAATAAGCAGCAGTAGGTTGGCTGGTACAAGCAAACCAAAAAAAAACTAAACAAAACACTCTTCCTCTAGCAAATATATGAGAGTACGGGGGAAACAGGGTCATCTCTGTGTGTGCTTGGCCATTTCATTAACTTTTCTGAAGTCTGAGTACAAAATTACATTAGAAACAAAGATAAATTGATGAAATGAATCAAGAAAATGAAAATCAATAATCTGCTGACAACAGTGAAGACGCTTGCTGCTTTCAGATTCAAGCTACATCTTAGGAAAATGCAGGACCCCCCCAAATGAGCTGATTAATCACTTTGTCAAGATCCCCCCAAAAATTATTTTACGGATCACCAGAGCATAACAGCAGTCCAGGGTGGCTGTGCTTTATTTCAAATGACATTGCTCCTCTCAGTGATTTTACGTTCAAAGATAAAAACTACTCAAACGAGAGCAGGAAGTACATCTTGAGGGTGCACAAACATGAGCAGAACTGCTGTAGGAAAGAAAAAGGTAACCAGATGTACTGTCACCTTTTGGAAATGAGACTTTATTGCAGCATTAATCATGCAGGAGGAAATGAAAATCCACAAATCAATTATATACAAGGTCATCGTGGGCTAATCAAAGCAATCGCTGGGGCACAATCAGGCTCAGCAATGCAGCGGCCAATTACTCACTGAATAATGCCCTCAGAGCTTTGTTAAGTGCTTCTGATCTCACAGCGCGGCAAAGTCAATTTCCATTTTAATGTTAAATCGACGATGCAAAGCGACACTACTTGAATCTGATAAAGACGCACTGAAACCTGATAAGAAAACTTGAGAGCTTGCTGTGTCATATCGGACAGAAGAAGAAGAAGAAGAAGACAGAAGATTAGTGAGAGATAGAGGCAGAGAGATGACCCGGTGAGGCCAACCTGCCCCCGAACGCGAACATGGAAGAAACTTTTCCGGAGGAGGTAATGGAGATGACATTTCTCCATCCACCATCATTACTGTGGTCAGTCGGGAGGTGCAACAGATGTACCTGATAGTTTGTCACATTAAAGCCGTCAGGTTCATTCACTTTCACATTGTTACCGTGTGGTTTGTAGATTCTGTTTATAGTACCACATTTATCACCGGCTTGTTCCACAGAAATTCACACATTTTTCTATTGTCATTACTTTATCATAGATACACAGATCGATAGATGAATGCATAGATAGATATATTTAGATAATGAAACTGCCCTCATTCAAAAGTTACCTTCAATGGGTCTCTCCTTTTCAAATTTTAGAGCATTTCTGCAAGAATTGAGGCCATTGGTCAAAATATCAGCATCATTCATACTAAGTTTACGACATGCTGTTGCCATCCGTCTGTTTAATCGCAGGTCTTCACTGGAGATGCTGCAGTAAAGACAAATGCACAACATCTCAAGTCAAATAGCCAGTTAGAGAGGGATTAAAGCATGATGCATAAAGCTAAACTAAACTACAGCTAAAACAGAATCCAATACAGCTGCTGATTTTAATTGATTTTTAATTACAGACCTTTAATGAGGCTCTGAAAGGCTGAGTGGACAGTTAGGTAGCGCATGCATTACACAGCACAGGCAGTTACTTCAGATGGCTGTGAGATCTGCCGTCAGACCTGCTGCAGTGACTTTTAGACTCGGCCCTGATGGGTTTTATGGATGCATGGATACACTTTATCAAAAGTCATTTTAATCAAGTGTCAGGTGAGATACGTGAAGTACCTTTCATATTAACTCTTTCAATGCTAAATTTAAAGGGGTACATAGGGTACAACATACGGTGGAGGACATACTCTGAGAGGACAGGGTGCAGCTTTCTGTGTTGGCACGAGTGACTTTGTCATGAGGTAAGACGGTAAGAAGGAAAGCAGTCCTGCATCCAACTGTAATAAATACCATCAATGTCAAACTGATTAGTTGGATTCTGGGAATTCAGGGGTACCACAGTTAATGTAGACCACTTATGTTTAATATATTGGTGCCATTTGTCTAAAAAGGATTTAAAATTACAGCCCCGGCTTACTGATGCCACAATGACATCCCAATCATCTCCAGGACGATCTGGAACAGGAAGTGGCACTTAAGAAACTGCAGCCCTAGAAATGGATTTTTACACTACCTTTGCTGTAACTCTTGTTTACACTAATCTAATCTTTTTTCCCACTTGCAGTCACTGTCACTGACTGTGTTGAATTTTTTCCTCTTTATAAAAGTTCTCAACTGTCACAAGTAAAGACTTCAGCATTTATTGGGTGTGTTTAGCTCCTGCAGCTACATGAGGTGAGAGGAATTTGAGAATCCATGTGTGGATCCATGTCAGAGTGGTGCAGTGTTTTTGTCCTCATGTCTTTCGCTGGCCCATCCCTCCTCTGTTCAGTCCCCCCTCCCTCCCTCCTCCTCCCTTCTTCTGATTCATTAGCAGGACTCGAAGCCCTCCTGCCCTCTTTTACTGCCTCCATTAAATCCTTGCTCCCTCATTGCAACTCTCCATGGATAGCCAGTGCGTCAGTTCATCATCCAAGCTAAGAGCCTCAGCCTTCTTCTCGATATTTTTCATTCTACTTTACTTGTCACTCTGTTCTTACTGTAGAGAAAAACGAAAATGTCTTAAAGTAATAGTATAATATTTATAAATGCACTGTTTGATTAAAGCAAATGACGATGTTGAACTGCAGTTAATAAACTGCCCCATAAACATCAATTGAGAGGGATTAAATGTGCATTATTACCCATTCAATTTCAACTGCTGGGAGTGACTAATGGCGGGAAATCTTTTTGCATGGAGACAAATCAAAGTAAAATGCTGCCAGTGGGTCAGTCATTACAAACTCATGCTGTGCAGCCAAACATTGTTCAAACACACAGAACTTTATTTTGAATTGTGGTGACGATCCCAAATTTCCACAGGTGTCAGGTTGAATTTTGGGCAAATGTGTCTAAAATGATGCACAAAACATACAAAATACTTCCATTTGATACGGCGTTCACTCTGTTAACATCATACAGCAACCAAAATGAATGGACGTAACCTTAATACTACTTAAAGGGAATCAAATCTGTATGTTGAGTCTTACAATATGACTAATAACTACCTCCCACAGTTTTAAATGACGAGTGAAGAACGTTGCCTCCTTTCCGCTTATGTACGGGGATGTTTTAAAGGCTCTGCAGCAGCCTTGCAGTGTTTAGGCTGTAACTGCACGTATTCTGTCCAAACAACCAGGAACCGAATCCTTCTGCAAAGACAAATACCCAGAGGAGCCAGCGCTGCCGTGAGTGATGAACTGGAGTCGTGTTGAGAGCAGAGGACTGAGGTCAGGTTATGTAGAGGTCTGAACCCCCCCTCTGAGATGGATCCCAGGCTACACATGGGGCGCTGGATTGTCAGCTTATCTCTGCCTTCATAATTGCCGAGGGTTTCCTGAGCGTGATTGTAATGGTGGACAATAGGCATGGCCAAAGACGGTAATTGAAATTCTTCAGTCTTCTCTTGTTCTTAATTGGATAAGTCACACTGCAGCGTCCAAGGTGAGATGAAGGTGAGTTTGGTCCTAGTCAGTAATTTCTTTTGTCAGAGTGGAACAAACCTGATATTATTCATTATTAAATCCAGCTGTTTAATGTCACGTTAATCTCTGTCTTAAACAGCCACGTCCACTCTATTTTCTAATCCAACGTGAACTTTATCTTTGTCTCTTATTTTTATGCTGCTGTTAGTTTTGCAGTAAGTGTCCCATGATCTTTTCATAGCTGGGGAGTCTTGGGAATAGCTGGTGAAGCACGAGGTACTGAGGTGGAGAGCAGCTCAGAGATACACTGGAGTGCACATGTGGTGTGAGTACTTGCTTTGAGGGCACATGGTGGTAGAGGCACAGGTGAAACTAGGTGGTGATGGTTGTGGACTAGAGGCTCGATGCAGGTGGAGCCATCAGGTTGGGTGGAGCTGGAGATTGTGCAGGAGAACTCACAGAGCACAAGGAAACAACTAAGTATAAACTTATACTCTTAGGCAGCACTAGTAAGCGACCAACTATACCACTTAGCAGCGGAAACAATCTGGCAACGAGTTCTCTGCAGTCCACTCTTTATGCTGTGCTTGATTGTGATGAGTCCCAGCTGAGTTGGAGCCAGCCCCCAAGCCACCTGGAGAACCACCCCCAGCCTCTGCCAAAAAAATGAAACACAGGAAACAAAGGCCCACACCTGCTAC
The DNA here is from genome assembly GCF_051107435.1 of Chaetodon auriga. NCBI lineage: Eukaryota > Metazoa > Chordata > Actinopteri > Chaetodontiformes > Chaetodontidae > Chaetodon > Chaetodon auriga. The sequence continues at coordinate 7,657,318 of NC_135091.1, forward strand.
ACAACAAACCACCACACTTTCATGCTTAACTTTTAAACCAACACAAATATGAAATTCTAAACATGCTATGGATGAAATCATAACAGCTACTAAGGGTTAATATCCACGACAACTGAGCAAGCTAATGTGTTGAGTTTGCTGGTTATCAAACATAACCATAAATAACCAGGCTCCTCAGGGACTCAGTGATGAAACCTCTCAGATTTCTGGCTCAGTAGCTCTGATTGTGCCGATTGGGAACCGTATGGTGCCTTTTTGTTAAACTGTTCAGGGGATCAATATGTGGAATGTCTAACTCACATAACTCAGCTGGTTCATAATTGGCATTATTTTGAACTCAAGTTGTGTCTGTGCCATTTTTCCTCCTATCAGCAGTGTGCGTTAATATTATGACCCATGTAAGGACTGCTGTCGCAGACTAGCTTAGGCTGCAAATGGTGTGGTATGTGGCACTGCTTTATGTACCATTATCCCTTGAAAATGAACATTAAATAAATAAATACTGAGTTTTTTTTTATCCCACTAATAAAACATGTCAGCAACAAATTCCCATTGGTTTGTGATCAAATAAATATATTTTTCTGATTCTGAAATGAAGAGGAGAAGGCAGGTCAGAGGACAGCTGCAGAAATACATGGCTTGTGTACAATGTAAAAAATTTCTGACTGAATTACAGCCAAAAACTCAACATGTGTTAAAGTGATAACCATAATAAACCATGACATGCACAACAACAGTGTCCATCTACTCCCCCCCCCCCCCAATAAACCTGCATGAGGGGAAAAAAATGCAGGATCCGACTATAAACAAAATGATTTCTTTGTTATATCCGACCCTGAGCTGAAAGCACACAGCTGCTGGTCATGAAAGTGAAAGCGTTCTGCCTGTACTGTGTGCTGAATAGTACTATCCCATCAAAACATCACAAAACCAGTCTTTTCTGCAGATTCCAGTAGCAGCTCCTGAACATTTTGCGACTGTAAAACATTTCTGTTTCTTTTTAGAGTTGGGTCATTATCTTGCCAAACGTTGAAGCACGAGCTGCTATATTAACACCACCACATTTCCCTCAGATAACAATGCATTATTAGAATTGGTCATCAACTTGCTAATGAAGTAGCTGAGAAGGAAAATTATTAATTTACTAATTAGGGTAAGACCATTAAAACTTAAGGAATGTCTAAGTGAGCTTTGTTGCTATTAGCTTGAAGATAAACTTTGGAAAGAAGAGGTCACAGCAGTCCCAAAAATAACAGTTTTAAAGCCTAATTTTGAAAAAAAATGTCACTTAACTGGCAATTCTTGTAAATGTGGGCTTTGTTTTGCCTAAATGTGTTTCAGAGTTAACACTGTACAATAGAATGTAGGGACAGCCTACATTAGATTATGCTAACTAATGCTAATTTATCTAACAAGATTTGCATAATATGCTGTAATTTGAGTTAATATGTTATTGTTGTGAAAAGTAATTTCCGTTCTAAACATTTAAGACCATTAAATTCCATTAAACTCTTTACTCTTCAGTCTTAACAAGTTTTTGTATGTTAGCAAGCTAAAGCTAGTTTTAGCAGTTCTTCAGTTGGCAACAGTTACACCTGTCAGTTCATAGAGTGACCGCTAAAGGCTATGCTAACTAGCTTTTGGTGCAACCTATTCATATTTACGAAATCTCCATTACTGAACGCTTCATCCAGGCCCTCCGACCTGCATCACTGCAGTTTTCTCATGAGCAGGTCAACTGGTTCCAGCAGAACTGCACACAACATAAAACTTTGCTTTTTGCACATTCATCACTGCAGTGACCTTTTCATTTTGTGTTGATAGAGAGAGACAAACCCGGAGGCTTTACGTAAATTCATACTCTTACCTGAAAATAAATGTCAGGTTTTCAAAGAAAGGTTTATGTTTTCTCTTCAAAAGCACGTGGATCAGTGGGAAAGACTGCCATTACTCAACCCTCTCCTTTTGTTTAGCCTCACATTAATGTCCACCAGACTCTGCACAAGTATCCCCTCCTGACAACACTGCAAGCCGAGACACATCACTGTCTCTGTTCTGCACAGACAACTCACTTCAGATCAACATCAATGTTCTGGCTAGCGATTACAAATATAAATCTGAAAGAGAGAGAGATAAAAAAAACATATAAAAAAATTTCATTGATTTGTTTTTATGTCCCACTCATGAAACTGACCACAGTGTTTCTGACAGGAATTCGATTGTTCAGTGACACCTTTTATCCAGGTGGTTTAATGCTCCACTGCATCCAATCAGTTTGGATTAAGACTTTAGCCTATTTGACCCTTCGGAAGTATCGTGGTAAGCAACTTCACATCAGCCTTAATGTAATGAAGGTTGCCGTTTCATTTAAAGCAAAAAAAATGCCTTAAGCGCAAGTTGGAAGCACTACTCTGTTTCACAACAGTGACATTTGTGCTGACACACTCGCTGTGACCTTTACAGGTAATTGGCTTTTTTCCCCCCCCTTTACATTAACAAGATCCCTACAAATGCCCTGTAAAATGGTCCTATGGGATTCGGTATATCAATCTGATTGCCTTTAAAAAGTAACTTAATTCTAAACCTACCTTTTCTGAGTTTGTAAATTTCAGTAACTTTATTAGACCATCAATTGATTATGGTCGGATTTTATAGTGTTTGTTTGAATGAACACTATTTTCCTTTCTCCAGAGAAGATCCAGTAATTCCACCCACTTAACCCACCAAAAAATGAATGAAAACTCTAAGATGTAACCTGGGACACCCCCCAGAGTGTGAATCTGAGAGTTACAATTACAATTACAAGTAGTTATTTGGCAGACGCTTTTATCCAAAGCTACATATGAATTCACACACCGATGGCACAGCATCGGGAGCAGTTTGGGGTTCAGTATCTTGCCCAAGGATACTTTGGCATATGGACTGGACTTTCTTCACTAAAGAAGCACATTTTTCAGAGTTATAAGACAGTGCAAGTAAACTGTCCGAAATTTTGTCCCAGGCTAATTAGCTTGTTGGTGTGCAACTGTGTCTTTAGTGAGATTTAAGTTGTTCGTTAGAGAAAATTCAACTGTGACAACAACTATTACCCTCATAAAATCAGTCAGATGAGAGACACCAGCTGCTTTGGGAAATTATGGTAAATTAAAAGATACACATCCTGACATAACTTCAATACATGAACACATTTTTTGAAGGAAAAAAAAAAAAAGATAGAGAAATAGAAAATTGACATCCACCTCCCGCAATAGAACATGCCCAAAACCATAAGGATGGGAGTAATGGTGAGGAACACAAAACTGTCATTGTCTGTGGCCGACTGCGCTGGACTGTCATCTGCGACTCCTGCCATGGATTCGTGAACAAAACACTGAGATAACAGTTCACACAAACTTCCAATAAAGATCACAGAGTTTTTATATTCAGTTGCAGCTGATATCAATATATGTTGTTTTTCACCAAAACTTTCTTTCATGTTTTTACCTCACAGGTGATACCCAACATGTGTTTGCATTTTCAAAGCTTTCCACTATGTTAAATGAATCTTTATTCTTATTTTGGTGTTTAGGTAGATTCACTGTAACAGCATCAGTCAATATGTCAGTATGGCAGCAGTAATGCTCATTATATGCATTGATTATCATTTCATGCCACACATAGTTCATTTTTATGCTTTTGTTTACAGTTTAATGCCAATGATTCAACAATGCCTCAAATGCATTGCCTAATTATGGCTCTTAATTGTGTTATTGCAGTGGTTTACAACCTTTTTGGCTTGTGAGTCCTTGATATAAAGCAAATTCTCAACCCCATCATCACAGGTTGTGGCCCCAGTGTTGACTCAAGTGATGAGCAGAGTGAGAAGAAAAGAACAAAAATTACAGAAAAGTCAGAAAAATAAACACAATTTCTCATCCCTTAATTCATCTAGTGACTCCTCTGATTTTCCTTTTTGACAAATATATCCAGTTTTATCTGTGTAAAGATGCATATTGTCCTCTGCAAAGGCTCTGTCATGTAGTGTGTGGTATCAGCTGTGCTCTTCATCTGTATCTATTTACAGAAAATCAATGTTTGTCTGTACCAATACTGAGTGTTTGTCATCACAAAAAAGTGTGGATTAAGCAATATGCTAATATGCTATCTGATGCCCCCTGAGACAGGAAGCCCAGTAATGTAAACTCATTTACTACTAGAATGAGACAGTAATGGGCTTATTTGTTTGGGTTAGGCTGCAGTTAGTCTTCACACAACCTGCTGTGAAGTCAGAACTGTGCATCTATGTAGAAACCATCCTCCTCAACCCCAAACTGACACCATTTACTCTAATTTTAACAGGTCACCCAGCTGGCGTGAAAGTAATTCAGTCAGTTGGTAAAAAGTATCTGCACATTAAGTCTAGTCTAAAAATAAATGGTTCAAGTCTCATTTTGCAGTGTTTATCTCTGAGAGTAGATGCATGTGGTCGACAAGTCTGAGACTCCTGCAGTGAAAAGATTTTTTACATCTCTTGCTCTAGTAGGACAGCAGCTCATCCAACTGGAGATTATAACAGGGGACAGGAAATCAATGCTTTCAGAAAAAGAAAAGAGGGAATAGGTAAAGAAGTTTCCTTTAAAGTTTCAGTACATTTCACAACAAAAGAAAAGACACTGTTCATGATTTCCATTAGATTTTTGAGTCATTTTAGCCAGGAAGAGCTGCATCGCAGTATCTGGAAAACGACCATAAATGCAATGAACCTGAGCTGAAAACTTTTTCTGAATGAGTGAGCAGCACAGCTTCCTGTATGCCATGTCAGAAATGAGAGGCATATTTCTTTGGATTCACTGAGATTTATTTCATGTCCACATGATGTACCCCCCAGGAGTCACCCAGCATGCTGAAACAACTGTCCAAAACAAAAACATAAAAAGAATTAACCTGGCATATCAGTGCTTTGCACAGTGCTCTGAGAGAGTTGTGTGGCCTCCCTAGTATCAATAATATTGCATAAGTCTACACAACTATTTATATTACTCTCGTTCAAAATGCAGCCATTGTTGTTCATGCAGACTGTGTAACATGAGTCGACTTAAAGATCTACAACACCATTTTAAAACATCAAACAGTGTTGTTGTCATTCTAGAATTTTGCATCCGCTGAATTCTCAGTCTGAACTTTCAACGAGCAGACAAATCAATACAAGGCATTACTTTGAAAAAACATTAACATTATGGCCTCCTACATGCATCATTGCAGTTTTCTCAGGCAGAAAATGGGCTTTCAAACCTCTGAGCAAGGTTCAGATAATTCCCTTTAGGTTTCCAGGTTTTAGTGACGCTGTCTATTTCACAAGCTATTCCCTTGTAGAGGAAAAAAGTTCATGGACGCGATATTTCTCTGTCAAATTGCGGGAGGAAGACAGGGCAGGGAGGCAGGGTCAGTGATGGAGCGCTCTGCCCTGAGAGGCACGGAGTGACTTGCAGTCATAAAGGGAGAGACACTCAGTGAAATGGAAGGAATCTCATTTTGCTGCCCCATTTTCACAAGTGTCATTATCGTACACCTCAATGTCCTGGAGACTGGAGGCATCTGTATCATCCCCTGCGCTGCTCTCACTGTTCCTGAAGGTGAAAGTTCCTATAAAGGGATAAAGACTGTCTGTGAACAGGTCTCTGATATTGTAATAAGGGAGTTCTGGGTCTTGTCTCTCAGGTTTAGTGATACACTGTCCCTCCATGGCTTTGTTTCTTTGATAGTACTTTGAAAACTTATTGAAGATGATGGTGATGGGCAGAGCCACCACTAACAAACCACAGATGATGCACAACGTGGCCACAATCTTGCCCGCCAGCGTCACTGGGCACGTGTCACCATAACCTACTGTGGTCATGGTGATTGTAGCCCACCACCAGCCCGAAGGGATGGTCCCCAAATCTGTGGACTCTTCTTCCTTCTCTGCAAAGTAAATGAGGGCAGAAAAGATGGAGATCCCCACCGAGAGGAAGAGAAGGAGCAGACCCACCTCCTGGTAGCTGTGGCGGATGGTGGCACCCAGCGCTCGCAGCCCAATGGAATGGCGAGCCAGTTTGAGGATTCGGAGAATCCTCATGAGGCGCAGAACCTGCACCACCTTCCCCACGTTTTCTAGGTCCGCATTCTCCTCCGTACTGTCCTCGTCGCCTGTTTCCAGAGCTAAAGTAGCGTAAAATGGCAAAATGGAGGCAACATCGATGATGTTTAAGGGGTTCCCGAGGAACTTCCTGCAGGAAGGCGCTACAATCAGCCTGATGATGAACTCAGCGGAGAAGCAGGCAATGCAGACCACCTCTAAGATGGTGAGGACAGGGTTCTCTATGGGTTTCTCATTGTTGTCCACACGCTGAAACTCAGGCATGCTGTGGACACACATGGCAACAATAGAGGTCAACACCATGCTGAGGGAGGCCACGGCGATGATCTTTGAAGCTCTTGAGTGACCTGGATCCTCCAGCCTGAGCCAAACATAGCTCCTCACCTCTGCACACCAGGCACCTTTGAACTTGGCCAGGTCTTTATCGAGAGCGGAGAGCTCCTCAAAGGAAGAGTCGAAGCTCGGCTGCTGCTGGTCGTCGCTCCTGACGTCCCAGTCTCTGTCCTCGATGTACTCCTTCCTCTCGTGGTACCAGTTGTTACAGCACTGGCTCAGGTGGAACTCCGGGATGCCCCAGTACTCGATCTCCTGGCTGAAGGAGAAGACGCACAGCTCCTCCATCATGTGGATGCGTCCCGTGTGGTAGAAGTTGAGCACGCACAGGAAAATCCGGGGATTCCTGTCGAAGTAGTACTCCTTCTCGCTCGGGCTGTAGTCATCACACAGCTCCAGGATCGCCGCCTCGCTTTGGCAGCGCAGCAGACGAGCCAGGCGAGTGTGAGGGAATCGGAGCAGCGTGTCCGGATCCACTTTGTGTCGTACCCCTCCCACGTTGAGGTGGACCTGGTCTTCCTCATTCCCCTGCTGGTGGAGGATTTGCCCATACCCCATGGTCCTGATGACACACGCAGAAACATTATGACGAGAAACGGAGTCTGTCAGTTTTATAGATTTTTTTAACAACAAGAAAATGCCACACAACTGAACTGTCAGGACTGCAATTGGACATTTATGTGGAGAGACCTCTTTCAGGACATGTCTGGCTGCACAGTTCAGAGAACACATTAGTCCTCTGAAGTAAAAAAAAATCAATACAGCACACACAGGAAATGGGTTGAGCTGGAGTGAGTGAAGAGGCGTGAGGTACTGTCACTTCTCTGAGGACTCAAGTACACGATTCTCACCAGGAGAATCAAATTACAGAGCGGACCAGACTAACTCAGAGGAAACAAGAGGCAACAAGTTGAAACTGAACACACACATCATTATAAGCCACTGTTAGTCTGTTTTCCAGCATGTGTAGATTTCTGTCTCTTTAAATTCAGAGCAACATGCTGACTTTTGCATCCAACACCAAACCCTGTTTGCAAGTCTGTTACTTTTAGTTTTACTAGAACTGAATGCAAAACATAAAGCTCTCACATACCTGCACTTGGAGCCTTTCTTTCCATGAAAATGACTTTTATCCGGGTGGTTTAGTGTTCACATTCTGGTTCAAAGCCAGACACAGCAGGTTGGTGGAGGGAGGAGTGCGTTGCTGCAGCTTCGCGGACGGGACAAGAAGAGCTGGAGGCAGGACAGCGGCTGCTTGTTCCCTTTTACAGGGAACAGGGAGGGGCAAGAGAGGAGGAGAGGAGGAGAGGAGGAGGAGGAGGAGGGAGGGAGACCGTACAGTTGTAGGAACACCCTGTGAGAAATGACTGTAATATTACATAGTCGCTTTTTAGAGTTGATTATATCACAGTGTGTCTAAAGGAAGCTGTAGTTCTGTTGTGATATTTAACCTCTGTGATTTATTATCAGATCATTGGCTTTCTTTTACTGAGGAGTGCACTCGCAGTTATTTTATGCATGTTTATGTTATTTTTTTTAAATTTGCACTTTGGATTAATGTGAAACCAAAGTGACTAACAGCAGCTGACCACAGCTTGCCTGCATGCTGGAGGGAGGAAAGTAAGTAAAATCACACTCCGACGTTTCAGTCCTCTGTGAGAAAGCACTGCTGGCAGGATGACTGCCAAACCAGGCGGTAACACTGTGTTTGGCAGCAAAGGGGAAATGCAACATAGTAGTAGGAAAACATTAGGGGAAAAAGCTGTTGTGAGTGCTGTTTGACAATTTGTAATCTGTGAAATGATTTGGCAAGTTTTTCCATCCCTGATTTTATTACCCCACATGCTCTGCTTAGACTTCTTCTTCCTTAAAGCACCAAATTTCCTCTGTTCTTCTACCTAAAATGAATATGCCATTTTAACATTTCTCTGTCTCATTAAGGTAAACACACGTCTGGGTTTGTAGATTAAAGTTGTGAATTACTAATTGGGAAAAGCAGGGACTGACCCACAGATTCACTGCTGTGACTTGCACGTTGGTCAGAAATCCTTTAAACTGGCCCGACTTAAATACAATCTTGTGGTCCTATGAGAAAGTTTTTAGAGCTCAACTATTCGTCGATCAACATAAGATTAATTAGTATCTCTTGCTGCAAATTTGCTGATCTTCCTCTTCTATTACTATTATCATTGCCCAAATATGTGTACACATACATGGAGTCTGACTCGGCACAGGAATAGACACCCAACTAAGAACAAGCACAACAAATACTGAACATAAGAAGGTAAAGAAGAATAAGGAATGGTCAGGAGTGCACACTGTGAAAAAGATGTATTGTTACATGTCAGGTGTGTAGATACACATATAAATCACCAATGACCAACAACATAAATAACAATCTATATTCAAGTCCAGTATTCTCGGTTTTAAAAAATACATACTGAAGATGATCAAAGATCGTCATTTCAAGGGTGAAGGTGGAGATGTATGGTTGTGGTTGAGGGCGGGAGGGTCTTTTTATTGATTTGCATGTGTTGTTTTAAACTCTTTTTAATTCTTCACTGACTCAAAGACAGGACATTTGTTTGTTTTGGTTTTACACCTCATTATTTGAGGTTTTTTGTTGTACTGTGACCATATTTTATTCCACATTTTATTTCCATTCTTCATAACAATAGTTTATAATGTATTTTAATAAATAACTTGATTTATTGTCGAAGCTGTAAATGTTTATGATGACAAAATTCTACTAAAATTCCCTTCTTTAGATTTAAGTCAGCTAGGATAATCAACCTCTTTGTCGTGCCTGTTGAGTCACATTACAAGACACTGGTCCACACAATTATCCTCATCAGGCAGTAATAGGATCCACCTGTGTGTGGTTGCATTTGTTGAGCAGGAACCTCCTTCGCCCTTCCCAAAGGGTTGGCCTGCAGAGTTTACTGCTGCCTCAAACTTCATTAAAAACTGCAAATACGAGGACTCAGGGGTTACCAGTTTCCCAGCTCTCGTGCCATGGGTCGTGTAGTTGGATTGGGGTTTGTAGTGTCGTTTTTAATCCTTGGTTTTCACCCAAAGTTTCACATTTTTATTGGTGCTTTTGACTGATGATTCAATCCCTCTCAGGTGGTTAATACTCCTGATGGCAGTTGTAAACACAGAGGCTCAAAAGAAGCCGTCGCTAAGTAAGTGTTTTTGGTGTTATTTTCCCTAAACAGTCACTTCATTACAGTATGATTTTAATCATATTATGTGCTGCTTGCTACATAAATGTTTACTCCAGATATCCAGTCAAAGTGCTTGGGGAATGTCATGCGTGTGGACGTCGGACCACTTGGAGGAAATCTTCTTGAAGTTGCTGCTGTCATCAGTAAGCTGGCATTTCTGAATTTATTGTTTTTCTCTGTCTAATGTTTCCTCTCTGACTGCCCTCTTCCCTCTCTCCTCAGATAACTCTGCCATCCTTCTTACACCAAGCTTAGCTTCTGAGTGCGGCTTCAGTATGAAGATAGACCAGCTGGGGAACGCCATGATCTATGCCTCTCTTCAAAACTGTTTTGCTCAAAATGTGGTAATGAGACCGGAGATACCATTTTGCAGAGCAGCACCAAATGTGTTCTTTAATGCGGTAATCATTTTGAGTCTTATTTCCGTGTGTTTGCAGGAAGATGGAGCATTCACAACAACATTAAATCTTCGACTGTATGGGAACCGGATGTTTGAAGACGAGCTGTACCAGGTGGCTGAAACCTGCCACTACACCACCTGGGCCTCCAGGGAAATTGTCTGTGACGGCAGCTACATGGAGGCAAGCGAATGCAGCAGGACTCTCAGGGGTCATGTTGCAGTCTGTATGATAAGAGGCTCTATGAGCATCAAGGCCGGTGCATTTGCTGTCACTGCAGATGAGAGAGGGAGAGATTGATTATCACTTATGGAGTGCCCTCATTTCTAGGTGTCTGTGAAAAGGGCAGCTCCAGAAGATTATACCCTGCCTGAACATCCCATCCCAGCGGCTAATACAAAGTTTGGTGATCCCCGACGAGCTGCTGAGGTTTCATGAGTTCATTTGGTCCATTTTTAATATTCTGGAAACGTCTTTTTCTCTGTTTAATGGCGTTTCTTGATAATTGCCTTGCAGAGACGGCTTTTAGACGCAGGGTTCAGAATCACAACGCTGGTGTTCTTCACCCCCGAGGAGAGGATTATGAAGGTGGCTGAAGCCCAGAGAAGTGGATATGGGATTGCAAACAGTGCTACAAGGCTGCTTCTGAGAAGTCCCAAGACTTCACCCGAGACATACACCCAGAATGTAAGTGGACCGCAGTTCGCTGCCTTTCAAACAAGCCTGATATCTTACTCCTCAGGAAGGCTCTGGTTAAATTACTTGTAGCCCATTAGATAAGTCACTACTTGCTTACACTTGCAGCCAGGAACCTATTGGATTTAGATCAAATAATGTAATCAGACTGCCTTTAAATGGATTAACATTTGGCACAGTTAAATCCATTGGTAGGCTACTTTTGTATTTACATACCCCCTTATGTTGAATTACCTGAATCTTTAGGAACAAGTCTTTTGTTCCAGCAGTATGAATGAATACTAAATGGACTAAACAAAGCATTTGTACATAATGTTCTGTAACCTCGCCCCGCAGGTAGCAGGGGTGCCCATGACCGTGCTCAAAACCTCGGTAATCTTTGAAAAGAAGTGGCTGGCAACTCAGATCGATGCTGCAGCTGCTTGCCCATCACTGGAGGGTAATGAGCATGTTTGGAGAACAGCAGGCAGGCCTGTGGCTACCACTGAGGTCATGCCTCTTTACTCTGAAAATGCAAGGTTTAGCAACTGGGAGGGAGTTTACAGTCAACCATTTATCTTGCATGTTTTTTTTTTTTTTTTTTTTTTTTTGGGGGGGGGGGGGGTTAATTGGCTGATTCCAGTATTTTTAGACTTAATGTATTCAGATTTGACCACTATGAGGCTGATATATTCTCTTTCCTGCTGAATTGGATGAGGAGAATGATACCACACATGTCTGTGCAGTAGACATGTGCACATTAGGTTTTGTATAGTTTAAACAAATCGGTGTGGTGGTGGTCTTTAGAGGTATCGGTAGGTGGGTTTTGTTACCTTTGAGCAGAGCTAAGCTAGCTGATTCCAAGCTAAGTGTCTCCTGACTGTGTCTTTTCACAGAATCATCTTTTCTAACTCTGCAACAATTACAGTTGAATGTATCCACGTTGGGTCTTTCCCTGTCTAAATGCTCTATGTGTTTTGTATTTGTGTGCAGGCGGTGTTTCATTCAATCAAAACACGATCGCCTGGTTCCTGCCGAGGCACATCGACCCTCTGATTTCCTCCAGTCAGTTTCAACTGCTGGAGGTTCACATGGGCATCAATGGCCAGAGGCTCAACCCTGCGGAGATGGCCGCCAGACAATACTCCCTTTCCGTCAATGACCTACACATCATCCTTCAAATTCCTATTGGCGCTGTCGGAGGCTACTTTAAGGTCATCACACAGCTCCTGTGAACATTTTAAATCTAGCTTCAGTATCAAGAGATCTTTGGCTTCTATAGAGAAAGATTCAGGGCTGAGCGTTTGTTTAATATGCATCCTTAAATTTGGGCTTGACAACATATCATTGAGGAAAGATCTTACTGAGGATATTTGTTTTGCAGAGTCATGTTCAGGATGGTCAATACTTCACTTATTATAATATTGAGCCGATGCTGGAGTTGCTCTGGACTGAAGACACTCACGAGGACACGCGATACAAAGTCCTCCTTCCCATTATGACCCCTTTACTGTCTCGACCTCTGCAAGTTATTGACAGTGAGTCTCATCTCAGTGATCTATGTGTTTCTTAAACATTGTCAGCAGCCCTCATTCATTTATTTTTGCCCCACAGAAACTGTTCCCGAGGAGCGGACATTTAAAGTCCTGCTCGGGCCTTTCGCCTCTGATGTGGCACTAATGAACATTACCTTCCCCTCTGAGGTTTTGTCCGTGGCGGACTGCAGTGTCAGAGGCATTAATGTCCTGGAGCACATGTCCCCTAACAGCAGCTCCAAGGTCTTCACGCTTGAAGTGCCTTTCACGGACCCTGCCGTGCTGCAAAAGGTAAGTTGTACTCCACTTTTAGAAATGAAATGCCGTGTTTGGCTGCTTATCTCTCTGTATTTCCCCACAGAAAGAAATGGCGTTGACGGTCTACTCTCTTCACCTGACCTTCGGCTTGCTGGTCCTGCCGGAGTTTGCTCCGTTTTCTCACACTGCTTATCTGGAAGCTAAATTAACAGACATGGGTGTGTGTTTGTAGATTTATTTATTTAATGAAGTATCAGTCTTGCTGTAATGTATAAGGTCAAAATGAAATGGTTTACAGCAGCTTAAGTAAAGAGAGGTGGCCTTGTTTGTCATCTTGGATGTAAACCAAAAGCTAAATCTCTGCAGTATCCTTTTTAAAATCTGTTTTTATTCTCCCCTGCAGCTCCTCCCTCTGTCTCTGGAGGCTGCGACTATCACAACTTCTATGTCCTTGTGAAATACGGGACTCGGGGCTTCAACTTTCAGACCATAGTGGGAAAACAAGTGTTGACCCCCAGTCTGGCTCAGCAGTACGGCTTCATGGAGAACGGAACACACTTAAGCTTCGCAGTGCCGTTTACGTCCCCCGATGTTGCGTTTGAAGTACGATCAGGATTTCTTGATCAAACTGATAAATGTTCTAGGATGTATCTTGTTTACATTGCTGTGAGAGATTAGCATCCTTCACATGGTTCTTTCACTTTTCTTTGATGTCCTCCCAGGCCATTCAGTCGTCGTACATCAGGACCAGACTCGATGTGGTTCTGAGGAATCTGGAAACCAACAAACTTATCAAAGAATTCTCGATGGCTTGCAATTACTTCTCAACACTGACTGGTTTGTTAGAGGAAAACACATTTGTTTTGGGTTTTTTTTACGCCTGACCAAACACTCAATGCATGCTAATGTCTGATCCTCGTCTTTCAGAGTGTTTTCCTAATGGAACCATAACAGCTCTGGCTGTGAAATTAGAGTCTGTTCCCAGTCTGAACCCCAGTCAGCTCACCCTCAGAGACCCCAAATGTGGTCCCTCCTACAGCGACGACCGCTATGCTTATTTTGTCTTCACTGCGAACTCCTGTGGGACGACCAGAAAGGTGGCATGCTGCTGCTGTCTTCCCCATGCGAACTGTTAACACTGAGATTGACTTAAAACTGAGTTGCTGTTTTTTTTTCCTTAGTTTTTGCCCAATAAGATGATGTATGAAAATGAAATCTCTCTGCCAGACGAGCTTGAAATGAAAAGGGAATCCAAGTCTGATGAGCCGGAATATGAGTGAGTGCCTTAAAACTTATTGTTTCAGCTCTGTTTACCAGAAGATTAATCAGGAACTGTTCAAAACATTAAGAGTCATTTCTTTTTCAAATGTAACTCACTTTTTCTTCCCCTTTTTTTAAGGTTAAAGGTTTCTTGTTACTATGACATCAACAAAACCCACGCTGTGGTCTTCCACACCAGACCTCGCAGGAGTGAACCATACGCTGAGAACGCAAGAGGCGAGCTGCAGGTTGCAATGAGACTTGCTTTGGGTGAGTTCTCACATATTTGTTTCCCAACATTAGAAATATTAAAAAGCGCGGTGTTTATGGAAGAACTGGGGGAAATAAGACTTTCCTTTCATGTCAACCAATCGAACCATGGAACGCTTCATGGGTGATGGAAAGGGACGTAGATCTTTTCACCCTCTGCATGATGGAGGCTTTTGGTCAGAAAGTTGGCAGTGTCCTCGAAAGTCAGGAGGCAATCTCACAAATTGCTCTTGAACTAATTGTTTTTGGTCAAGTAATTGGACTTCTGACATCAAATTCATTGACTTTAAACCTAATTATCCTAATGACCAAGTTGGCAAGTGGGCCAATGTACTTTCAAGTTGAATTCACTCACTTCATTTGTATCATATGTCTGTAAGTTCTGTGTGCAGGCCATTCATGTTGCTGTCTGACTCCTTGACAGTTCAGCTCAACACGTTCTGTCTCTCTACAGACGACTCCTACACCGTGTTTCACCATGATGAGGCTTATCCCATAGCAAAGTACCTACAACAGCCTCTGTATTTTGAGGTGGAGCTGATGAGGTCTACAAACCCCAGTGTGTCACTGGAGCTGGAGAACTGCTGGGCGACACTCTACGCCGACAGGATGTCCCAACCCAGGTGGAACCTCATCATTAACGGGTAACTCCTTAATCATGGGTGGCTGGGTCGCTTGCCCCCAAGTACAAGATGTATCTGTCAATCAGTCTTTTTTTTTTTTTTTTTTTCTCTTCATAATGGACATGGTGACCAACAAGGCATGAGCTCAATCAGCCTCTTTTTTTTTTCCTGCCTCCCTTTCAGCTGTGCAAACCCAGTGGACCCCTACCAGGTGATCTTCCATCCTGTTTGGGCCGATTCCAGAGTTCAGTATCCCTCTCACTTCAAGCGCTTTGAGATCCTGATGTTCGCCTTCGCAGACGACCAAGATAACTTGAGTGGCCAGGTAACTTCAGCTATAAGAATGCATTCTCCTTTTGTATTGACTCAGATATGGAAAGCTAATGTACAAAGCTGTAAATCAATCTGTTCATATCCTGTAGCTCTTTGTCCACTGTGATGTGGTGATCTGTGATGCCAAAAATCCACTGGGTGGAGCTTGTAGTAGGCAGTGTTCAACCCCGGAGAACAGAATAAAAGGTATGATGTCTCATTCTCACATTAAAGAAATGAATATCTTGTAAAGTGGCTAAGATTTTTTTTATTTATTTATTTTTTTCTTCTTCCACAGGTCAAAGGCGTGCTGTCTCAGACGGCCTCAGTTTCAGACACGTGTCATCTGGACCCATACTTATAAGTTAAGAACTAATAAAAGTGATTTTTAACAAGAATTCAGTTGCATTGTTTTCTTGGAAACGTTACCCTGGAGAGGAGGCGCGTTCACTTTGTAGACTTGGCCCTCATCATGGTGACTTGTTGTGCTTATATGTTCTTTTTCTGACTGTAATCATGTTCCCCGTGGGTAAGATTTTCATTTTAAAAACCTGCTCTGTTGCCTTAAGTGTTAGCTGGAGAAGAGCCCCTGAGTGTTTATTCTGAACTAAAGTGATACTATCACGGCAAACATGACAGGAGTGAGAGGAATGGGTTAGTGAGGTATCCGGAGCCTAAAGCCAGCACTCACAAAGGTGGCACTCTGTTGACCTTGCTATGTGGCCATGGTAACACATAGTGCACACCTAGCCTGCTCCAGAGGAGGTTCAGAGTTTCTGATTTAAATGGCTGTAAAAGGAGCCACCCTGGCGTTAATTATTTCCTTGATGATGTTCTCTGCGAGCGCTATAGATTCTCAGCTCATGTGCAAACTTACTGAGCTGTACATGAATAATGTCGCCGAACAAAGCCGTGTAATAAACTGTAAGCATTGTGTTTTTGGCCACAGGGACCTGCACACATTCAGTAGATGATGCAATAAATCCTGCTTGCTTCAGGTAATAACACTGTAGATTTTACACAGTATTCATCCATACGCTAAAAGAACAATGAAGGCACAGCAGCAATAGCCAAGTCTGTTTTACACTGCTGGTATTGTAGCTAATTAATAGAACACTAATTAGAAAATTGATTAGTCTATTGGTACTTATCACAGATGATAAAATTCACTTTGATTTGAGGTGCACATATTCTTCATTAGAGGATGGTATCAGACCCGAGTGCATTTCCTGAGTTTAGTGTTTGAATATATTGCATCACGTTTAAGAGAATGTGCAGTTGTCACATTAGAAATAAACTGTAAGCACTGACAGTGGAAAAATAAGTGTATCAGCTGATGATTTTACATGATTAGCAGTTCTCTGCCAGCGTTCCTCTTATTTGAGGTAAGTGCTGCTTTTTGCTGTGATTTTTTTTTAATATATATTCTTCATAGCTCTGCAGCTGCATGTGATCCTTTTGTGTGGAGAAAGAGTCAAATGATGTACAAAATACCCCTTTTATGGGAATATGCACAGAGCCTGATGGGGAAACAAAACTGGGTTAACAGAGGAAGTTGATACTGATTGTTTAGGTTTTATCGAGCCAGCTCACACAAAGACAACTTGGTTATGCTGAACTTCCCTTTTTAGTTAATATAGTGGATTTCTTCCAAATGACAGCCTCTGACTGCTCAGGCACAAAATGGAATTGCTTGTTTAATATACAGTACTGTGCGAAGGTTTTAGGCAGGTGTGAACAAATGCTGTAAACTAAGAATGCTGTGTTAATAGTTTATTTTAATCAATTAACAAAATGCAGTGAATTAACAGAGGAGAAATCTAAATCATATCAATATTTGGTGTGACCACCATTTGCCTTCAAAACAGCATCAATATTTCTAGATACACTTGCAGTTTTTGAAGGAACTCGGCTGGTATGTTGTTCCAAACATCTTTGAGAACTACCACAGATCTTCTGTGGATGTAGGCTTCCTCAAATCCTTCTGTCTCTTCATGTAATCCCAGATAGACTCAATGATGCTTCTGCTACAGCCAAATATTTCAAATTTTGGCTCATCAGTCCTGAGCACCTGCTGCCATTTTTCTGCACCCCAGCTCCAATGTTTTCGTGCATAGTTGAGTCGCTTGGCCTTGTTTCTATGTTGGCTGCAACTCTTCCATGAAGGCCACTTCTGGCCAGACTTCTCCGGACAGTAAATGGGTGTACCTGGTTCCACTGGTTTCTGCCAGTTCTGAGCTGATGGCACTGCTGGATGTCTTCTGATTTCGAAGGCAAACAGCTCGATGTGTTTTTCATCTGCTGCACTAAGTTTCCTTGGCCGAAGACTGCATCTACAATCCTCAACGTTGCCCATTTCTTTGTGCTTCTTCGAAAGAGTTTGAACACCACATCTTGAAACTCGAGTCTGCTTTGAAATCTTTGTCTGGGAGAGACCTTACTGATGCAGTATAACTACATTGTGTCTTGTTGCTGTGCTCAGTCTTGCCATGGTGTATGACCTGTGACATGAAACTGTCCTCCACAACCTCACCTTGATAGCAGAGTTTGGCTGTTCCTCACCCAGTTTTAAGCCTCCTACGCAGCTGTTTCTGTTTCAGTTAATGACTGTGTTTCAACCTACATGTGAAATTGATGATCACTAGCACCTGTTTGGTATAAGTGCTTGGTCATACACGTGACTATAATCCTACAAAATCCCTGACTTTGTGTACCTCTACAAATTGTACAGGTACACTTGCAAATAAATCAAATATTGATTTGATTGAGGTTTTTCTTTTGTTTGCTCCCTTTGCATTTTGTAAACTGATAAAAATAAACAATTATTTATATTTTTGAAAGCATTCTTAGTTTATAGCATTTTTTCACACCTTCCTAAAACTTTTGCACAGTAGTGTATACTAGATAAAAATAAAGTGTGCAGCAGTGGTTTCATTTTAAAATATCAGTTTTACACCATGCAAGTACATGATGGGACTTCATTGTATTACATTATATAAGGGGACAAGTGGACCTGAAAAATGCCATAGCAGAGCCACTGGTTCCCCTCACTGTAGGGGTCAAGCTTTCAGGCCTGTGTTGTTCTCTGGATGTACACCACACATGCACTCGCCCACTTCTTAAGAATCTCTTGGATGATGACTCATCTGACCATATCACTTTCTTCTCTAAACCAGCACTTGTGGTTTTTGAGCTCAGATGTGCATTCATCTCTGTAATGAGTGGTTTATGCACTGCAATCCTTCTATAATACCCTCCTCTTTGTAATTCTTGCTGACACAGTCTGATCACATCCTGCATTTTCATTCTTTACATTTTGTACTAATGCACAAGCATCACAGTCATCAAATGAGAGCTGCTGACTATAATTTCCGAACCTATTCACCATTGTCTCTCCCATAGATCTAAATGCAGTTGTCACTTTAGTTCCTGTTTCTATTGAAACGCCAGCCAGTTGAGCTGTCTTTGTGACTGAAGCTCATCTGTGCCCCAACAAGAAACCCTTTGTCAAAGTCACTTAGATCATTTCCTCAACTGGACTTGCTCAGCATTTCTGTACATGTCACGGAGCATGACTTGATGTTACTGACTGGTACCAAACAGTGCAGTTATAATTAGCATTTTGGGGCATTTAAACTTTATTATTTTTGCAATATGAAAATGAAATTTTACAAAACGCAACATTTTTGAAAATGTTCAGTCTAATCTTATGCAGTAAATCTACTTTACAACACTGTGGTGTTACACATCTGTATAAAGTATTTTGTTATGTGCCATTTCTTTTGACACTTATCAAAATTGGATAGATTTGGTAAAACACATGAAAATATTTTTTAGAGACCATGTTGTTAAAAAGCAGTTCCATTGGTAACTGTTTAGAGGTTTGGATCATCCAAAGTAATTAGGACATTGTAGAAGAATGAGTTTCCAAATTCAATTCTGTGAGCACAGCCAATGAAATTCCATTCATCCACATAAGAAAACCTGGCAACATAACCATCTGCACAGCTGGAGACCACTGGAATAGAGAAATGTTACACTTTTTAGGTGTCGAACCATAACTGACGCAGAATAAATCTCTATATAATAGACAATTTACAAATGCACATGGGCCACTACTCCTTCCCCTGAACAGTCTTGCAGCTTAAGTGCATTTCTGGTATACAGAAGTCACCTGTTGTTGATGTGGCCAATCTGCAACAGCTAGTTTAATTACAGGAAATCATGCAGGCCTTGAGTATGCCCAAATTCACTGCAGTGAACTTTGACCTTATGCTACAGAGGCTGGAAAATAGGACATTCAAAACTTCAGATGGACAAAAGTGTTAAGAAACTGTTTATTCAGAGGTTTGACTGGGTGTTGAGCAGAAGAATGGGTCCAGAGGAGAGCTGCCTTTGGTGGGTGGAGTCTGTACTTCTTTGCTCTGGAAACAATATAAAATCAACATCAGATTAAGTTTGAAAAATAAGATTTTAGTCCAAACTTTACATTTTGTCACTTACTTCTTACTCCTTTTATCCCTTGGTGTTGAGCGTTAGCTGTGCCTGTACGATGCACACACTGGCCTCTGCAGGCTCTGTCTGCTTGGCTTTTTGTGTCACAAATCAATGCGTCACAGTGGACATAAATCTGGACAGAGAGAAGATTTATTACACAGGGCTACATGCAACTGTCCCACGTGCTGTGGCTAACAGATGCCTCATTTTGATGCACAGCCTTTACCTCATCTTTCAGAACCTCTTCGTCTTTGGTGAAGGTGAACATCTTTATAGAGAAGCGTTTGACGTGTGACGGGTCCTCAACCCTGGCATCACTCACGACAGGATGGAAGATGGTAACATAGCTGTCATCACGGTTCTCACAGCTAGTGGAGGAATAAACATGCATTGGCAGCTTTTAAATCCACAAAAATGGGATTTTACTTTATGGACATATTGTCATGTGACTGATGTTGCACAAAGACGCAAATACAAAAAGTATATTTTTGACAACCTGCTGTTCAGATCAAAAGTAGTGAAAGTAAACCTGAATTGAGATTATTCAACACTGCAAAGAAACTGGTGAAGTTGTGTGTTAGATTATGCTGTGCACTACCTGTCCACAATGATGTCCCAGCTGGGTACAGATGTCCGGTCTTCATCAAGAGTGGCCCAACAGTTCTCCAAGATGAGCTCCAACTGCGGATCAGTGGAATGCATCAGCTCCACCTCAAAGTACAGAGGCTGCCGCAGATATTTCACCACTGGATAATCTTCTGCTTGATAGAAAAACTCGTAGGATGAATCTGGAGGAGAAGAGTCCCATTAGAGAGAAAAGACAGACATTAAGTGAAACGAAAAAAGCTAACGAATGTTCCAGTTAGTACAGTGCAGCCGTACCTTGGGCTAGTCTCATTTGCACCATTAGCTGCCCTGAACCAATCTCTGCTGTGGGGTCATTGCTTGTTGGTTTAGAGCTGAAGGCAACAGTCTGAGTCTCATTGACCATATAGTAGCAGGAAATGGTTTGCCTGAAGAGATTCCAAAAAATAACAAATACATTTGTAGTATGGTTAACCTCAAATCACAGACGAGATGGTACATTAGGATAAAGACTGGATGAGTCTTCCTACTTGTATTCGGGGTCAATTGGTGATGTATAGGCTGCTCCTTTGTTGTGGTCGTTATACAGGCCAATCTCATTTTCATACAGCATGTAGTGGTCAAAGAACTTTAAAAAAAAAAAAAGCCTCATTAAAATGTTCAACACCACTTTAATTTGTAGAATTAAGGCAACATTCAACTTACTGTTCTAGTGGTTCCACAGGAATCAGCACTGAAAGAGAAATGGGCAAAGCGATCGTCACTGAACACTGGTTTACAGGACTTGTCCTTTAGAGTCAGCCAGCTTGGGACAAGATTAGGCACCGATTCCACCTTCACAGCCAAAGCAGTTATTGTTCCATTGGGGTAGCACTCTGAAGGTATAAGAGGCAATGGATTAAGAAAAATGTCCTTGAAGCCAAGCAGCAGAATACCAAAAATTTTGTACACCTTACTAGTTGTTGTTAAAGGGAAGTTGCAGGCCAGGTAGAGATCTGCCAGCACCCAGTTGTTATTGGGATCGAATAGAAGCAGGTCCAGTCTGGCTCTGACTGAATCTGAAGTGATCAGCTGAAAAACAGAGCAAAGTTATTTAATGCAGATGACTTGAGAGTTTGAAGTTTCGTGACGTACCTCGAATGCCGAGTCCATGGCAGTAAAGGGCACTATGAGGCTGAAGTGTGTGCTGTTTTCTTGGAAGTTGTAGCTCTCAGCCAGCTCAGGTGTTAGCTGTGAAGGTCCAACCATGGTCTGGAAATTACTGCCTTGATTCCCGTACTTCACGCTGATGTAAAACTGGTTCTGGTCACAGGTGCCAGTCATGGTGGGTAGAACTGAAAGAGAGCAATGTTAGTCATTTGGCTGCACAGCTTTTTCGCCAATGTGTTGCCTTTGAATAGCTTTGGTCTCATTTCACATTTAATTCTGGAAAAAGCAGTCATTATGAACAGATAGTCAGAAGCAAAGAACCAAACCAAGATGATCTCACCAACGTCCTGCAGAGAAGCTTGCATCTCCACTGGGTGGGCAAATGGAGTCTCTTCAGGCAGGATGAGAAACCCAAAGATCAGAGGGAGGAAGTAGACTGTAACCAAGGGTTCAGGATTCTGTAGATTTAAAAAAAGCTCAATGTCACCGAACACACTTCAGCTGGTATGGACCATTTTGCATAAAAAGTCAGTTTACGTACATGTTTCAGGACAACATCGGCATCAAAGGGCACTTGTAGAGAGAGGGTCTTGGATCCATTGGGGAAGCTGTGCTCCTGGACAGTGAAACCTCTAGCAATGCACTCCTCAACCGTAAGAACCCCAGTGGAGAAGGTGATGTTCCTCAGCTCCACATCATGAAGGAAGGTCCCCAAGTGAACACTGAACACCCGGACTTCTGGGACAGTATCTGAAGAACAGAGTGGCCAGTTTATACCTTTTCTGCTAGGCTGATTTTCTAGAGTCTACTAGAAAGTTGGTCTTACTGTCTTGGGTGTAGGGATTTCGAGGCATCAGAGGGGTGGTGATGGGGAACAAAACCTTGTATCTGGTGTCATCTTGGGTGTTATCCGCCCTCCACAGTACCTCAAGCATGGGCTCCACAGAGTATGTGATGTGGTACTGGTAATCTGGGGCATGGCTCTGCAATTATTCATGACATTTTAATAAAACATGCAAATGGACCAGTGGCCAGAGTCCTGCATATCAAATCTAGAGACTTCTCAACCTTGTAATACCCATCAGGCGAGCCCACTGGCATCTCAATGATGATGTGGAAGTCCGTGGTAGACAGTGTGTACCCCTGTGTGGCCATGTGAGACTTATCCAGCCTCTGCCCGTTGATGCCCATGTGCATTTCTAGGATTTTAAAGCTGCTGTGTATCAGAGGTGTCACACGTCGAGGTACGTGCCAGGAGATTACATCCTCGGTGAAGAGGACGCCACCTGTTAATGATAAGTTGATTTACCCATGCAACAACTTAATAGTTGCGTTTACTGTGAAATCCTGATTGCTCGAGACTCACCTGTGGGACAAGCAGCTGCCAAGTTCACCATACTCAGACCATGTGGTGCCTTGTAGTAAGCGCTCACTCTGAAAACTTCCATTGGGACTCCAGCCACCTATAGAGGATTTAATGTTAGTTACAAGGAGGCAGAAAAGAACCAAGCACTGGAGATGGAGGAGTGTTGCTTACATCCTCTGAGTAGGTCTCTGCTGTATTGTACGGGCTTCTCACAACCAGACGGTTTGAGGTCATCATGGCACCGTAACCAGCTTGTTCAGCTTCCCTCAGCACCATCGACACTGGTTCTGGAGTGTAAAATGTCATCTTCCAGATCCCGTGTGCTGTACCAGAGGCCTACAGGGAGGGAAACATGAGCTCTCATTTCTTCTATTGAAGGGGATGTTAAATTGTGCAAGGTTACATCAGGTCAATTTTAATGACAATGAAAATTTTAAAAACATACATCAGGAATGGCGTTGATCTTTGAGATGTCTTCCTGAGCTTGTCCCTTAGCTTCAGCTTGAGCATCAGGTGTAGCCATGTAGTTTGACACCTAAAACAGGAAATAGTGGCTTTATTATTTATGATCACCCACACACACAATTATAGAACATTCATGTAAAGTGACCTACTTCCATGTAGTTCCTGTCGCAGAGAATCTCTCTAGAGGCCCACCGGGTGTAGGTGCACGTCTGCGTCACATCATGACTGAAGACGTCTGATGGACTCTGGCTGTACATTTTGAGCTTCAGTCCAATGTTAAATGTTGTGTCATCCTACAAATGAAGGCACAGGAATAAAACAACGTGATGATTTGCTGCTTTTGTCAGTTTCATCAAAAACTGAGTTTTCAACAAAACACTTTCTGAACCAAATAGAAAAAGTTAAGAAAATGAAGGCAGATTAATGGATGGAATCAGTCGCAGCCATGATTTTTTTTTCATTAATAATCTTAACAGTAATGGAAATATATTTCGTAGGCCAGCACGTACATGTATACAGAGTGAGCGGGGACGAAAGCAGAAACTCGTAAAATAAAACACTCATTGGAAGTTTAAGTTCAAGTCATCAGGGAAGCACATAAAATTGGAAACTACCATCTGCAGTGATGAACCATTTAAAATCAGTGTCTTGGGAAATAATTTTTTGAGAAAATCTGGACCATACCAAATGTTCAATCACTGGAAGAGCCCAATAAAAAAAAATGCTATCAGATAACTTCAGCTCAGCTTACTTTGTTGTCCACATAGCAGGACAGCAGAGACGTGTAGATCCTGGTGTTACCCCAAGGGTCAGACTCCATGCTGTACCCACACTGAGAAGCCAAGCTGGGTGTTAACGCAACGTGCTGGGTGCCATCTGGGGGAGAAGAACAAAAAGGCAAACATGACGCGGATCACTTCTGCCAATGATGAACCAACCTGCTCATCATTTGCAGATTTTACACTCACTGATGGCTTCCACCTCAAGCTGGTTACCCACTGCTAGAGCCTTGTCCAGTGACAGCCTCATGAGGTTTCCCGCACAGTCTGACCTTAAACCACTGCCTGGTGAAAGAAAAGGCTTGTGAGGACGTAAACTGTGATACTGAGGTGACATCATGTGAATGAAGGCTTACTTGACTGCGAACCGAGCTTCATATTTGGCCTTGCTTGACCCAAGAAGATTACTGCAGCCATCAAGTTCCACAACAAACTTGAACATAAAAAAAAAAAAAATTAAAGTGAGCAGCGAGCAGTCATTAAAGAAGAAACAGAAAATAAACTCACATGTTCTCAAGCCTCCGCATGTTGCAGTATGAGTGTAGTCAAACCAAAAAAAAAAAACTAGTAGTCCAATCACTATCAGAACTTGGCACTGAAACCCCCAGCAAGCCCCCAGCAACTAACCA
Source organism: Chaetodon auriga (assembly GCF_051107435.1). Lineage (NCBI taxonomy): Eukaryota > Metazoa > Chordata > Actinopteri > Chaetodontiformes > Chaetodontidae > Chaetodon > Chaetodon auriga. Next base: position 7,681,794 of record NC_135091.1, read on the forward strand.
ACTCTGAAGCCACTGGGCTCACTGCTATACTGAGGCATCACCAGCTGATTTATATTTCAGTTAATCACAACACACAGGTGAGCCACATTAGTGACTCCCAACCACCTCAGATGCAGGCTCTTATGAAAAGCCTGAAAAATCTGTACATGTGCAGAATAAACACACATTCCTCAGTCATGTGTTAAAAATAATTTATTGTTCACTGATTACAAACATATATGCATTTTTCTTTAGCATTGAAAATATGTTTTCTTAATTATTCAAGTCATCCATACTGTCAAGAGCACCTTCCCTTCAAACCACGCATCACATTAAGGTGTGACGGAGCTTCAGTTTCAGACACAAAACCTGTTTATCCTTTACAGATGAGAGATTCTTATCATGACTGTATGCTACTACTGCATTATGGTGTGTTTACAGTCACTAACGTCCTCCCAGTGTCTTTATTGCTTACAGTAAAACCCAAGCTCATCGTTTCACCTGGTGCCTCTGGGTCCATCCGTCTGCGCTGTCCACTCACAGACTTATACAATCATAAACTTTCGTTTACGAGGCTGTTACAAGTTTTCCACCTGGGAGAGTCTGGAGTCAGAGCAGCAAAGGAATTATCAATTACCAATGCTGTGCTTAGCAAGAATCAAGACGAGTGGCTGGACTGATCTTTTTCAGCTATATTATCACCTGTGCAGATTGTTTTAAGTTATTTGTGTTTCACTTCTCGATTCATCTTCATGCTGACATCTTTAAATGATAAAACTCATCTTGATTTGTTGTATGTCGCAGCTACAGAAATTTCAGCAAAATCAACATGTGACAGAACATTCATGTTTTCAGATTTCGGGGCAAATAGAACATGCACTCTGTAGTTCACGAGGTTGTCAGTATCCCCTGTTTATCTTGTGCTGCTGGTCCAGAATTGCCTGTTGCAGACTCACTTTGGCATCTTCAAAATCTGGATTGAGCTTTAATGCTTGCTGGAAGTCACTCTTGGCATCGTCAAAAAAACCTGTGAGATAATAAAAGAAAATGTAAAAGTTTATGGTTTGTAATGTGGTGCCAGACAGGCTTATTAGGAGTCAACTATTGTATTTTCTGGGCAGCATGAGCACAAGCGAATACACAGCTCCATCTAGTGCCTTAGGAAAGAACACATCAGACTGACTGCATACAGAATCATCCCACCTGATCAATAGCTGGACTAGATTTAACAACGTGCATCTCAACAAGGCCATCATGAACAACTGGAGAGATGAACACATCTCTTCTAAAAACATATTACTGTATTGCTTCATAGAAGCAACTGCACTGTGTGTTTCTTGGCTTATTTATTCAGGCTTTTATTTTATTTTATTTCTTCCCTGCTTGTTGTGTGGCATGGATTTTGCACCAAACAACTATCATTTTATTTGAATACATTTTTAATTTCACTTTGGACGTGGATTAACAATTAACAAGTCATATATTTGACATTTATTTTGAAGCAGGCCCTGAGCGGAAGTCATTCTGCGCTGTCTACATGATGACAGACGGCTGGCTACAGTGTCACCGTGTGCTTTGTACCTGAGTATTCGTACCTAGTCTATAGAGAATGAGTCCTCTGTTGTAGAAAGGTGTTTCAAAGCGGCTGTCAGTCTGTATAGCGGAGGTGTAGTCCTCCATCGCTTCATGAAAATCCACCCGGAAGTACTTTATCTGTCCGCGGTTGTTGTAGGCAGTGGCTAAATCATCAGCTTCACATTGCCTGTGGAAATATGACACAGTTAGAGCTTGTTCTATGTAAATTAAGTGACACCTACGTGACAAAAACACAATTAACGTTAGCTAACGGCACAAAAATTGACGGGTACAGAAAACGGTGTAACACCAGTTCGACTACAGTGACTGTTAGCTCGTTTTGCTTCTGCAGAAAGGACAAACGGTACCTGGACTGCAAACAGGAAGCGATAAACTTCGTGTACAGCTCCTCAGCCTGTTTATAATTCTGCCTTTTAAACTCAGATTGGGCATGTTCAAGTATTTGGGAAATGTCTTCGTCCATGACTTGAATCCCGCGGAGGCTTGTTTGTCAAGTTAGTCAACTGCGGATGTGACGTAACTCGTGAATGCGGCCAATTGCGTTTTAGTTCGCCTCAAGTGGGCGTTGGCGTTTCAAATCTGTATTAATATTAATGATTTCGGTTACATCTCATATAATTTATTGCTTTGATTTTACTGACTTATTATTCTCTTTTTTCATGCATCCTCAAACTGAATTCATCTGTGGTAATTTGTCTGTGGTATTATTCATATTCTCTAGTATTTTTCTAGGCTTGTAATTTTAACATTTGTAAAATAAAACACTGAAGCCCCTTTCTCTACAGTTTTTTTTTTCATTATAACAATAACCAGTACCCTTTGTTCACATGTTGCACCTCCTGTTCATTCCATGTGTACATATATTTTTTCTACTTTTATTTTATTTTTATATGTATGTGTGTTTTATTTTACTGTATAGATGGAATATACTACATGTATGTTTATTTTACAATGAAAAATGAGCATCTTCAGCACACAAATTTCATTTGATATTCTTAAAGCACTGCAGTATATTTTCTTACTTTCTTAGACAGTGAATCTTCACATCAGATGACTGAATTAGTTGACCTATTCTGTAAGTAAAAAGATGGATACATTTCTCTTCTCTCTGTCTGAAAACATTATTTCCCATTAGATAACCCAGATTAAGATGTGGTGATTGAAACTTGGACCACACCAAATTGTTAGTGCATAACTCTTATATCAAAGTTGTTTTGCAACAGCAGGTGGCAGACTTGACTCAGATCTTATTAAAATGAGGCTGGGAAGTGATCGGTGCAAGTACTGTTGGTACAATTAATACAAGTTTAAATTATATTTAACATAGTATTAGTATGAAATGTTAACATAAAATTCAGTTAGTGTTCACCATGTGGAAATCTATTTATTAATAGGGAAATGGACAGTGAAGACAAGTCAACATTTAAATAAATGTAAGTGCAACTGAGTTAGCTGAAAGGCTAGTTTTATTAGCAGTCCCTTTGCCTGCTGTTGTTTGCCATCCTAGAATAATAAATGATAATATAATATGTGCAATATTTAAAAAGATACTTCATTGTGGTATAAAGCATATACAGTACACTTAAACATGAGTGGACAACATCCAATAGCAGATGATTCTATTACAGTAATTGTGCAGCAGTGGGGGTGTTTTTCATTGTAAAGGAAATGATGTGACCACCACAGACTCAAACATCTGTCACACCAGCCTCAGGACAATGTGGAGACTTGCTGCAGTAAATACACAACAAGGAGGCAACCCATAAGCAAACTGGTGAGACATTTTCAGACGATCTCCCCGGTGAAGAAGTCTGGTGAAAAATGACACCTCAAGGAAGTAGAGGTCACTCACTAGGCGTGCACTTCCCGCTTGCGGCCCATTGATTTCCAGACTGTGTGGACGAGTTGAAACAGATCAAACGGAGACCACTTTGACCCAGAGGAAGAAGATGTAGTCCACTGGCTGTTGACACTGCTGAGAAAATTGCAAAAACACACAAACTGTGGATATCTGTAGGCCGTTACGTCACATGAATCAAGGGTTTCTGCAGCCCAAAACATCCAGAGAGCCACACGCTACGGAAAGATGAGGAAGTGCACATCTCACTTCATTAAATGACAGGACTCACATGGTTTTTATGCATTTCAAGTTGATGAAATGACCTGGTTCCACTGTATTAGTCAATTAGAGATCAGAATTGTTTATTTGAGCCCACTTAAACCCTCTTGGCAGTATGGAAAATCTTAAAAGATTTACTTTGGCAAGGGCAAGCACAGAGTGTTATGTTCAGCCACCCGGGGAGCTGAAAGTTGCTGTTTGCTGAGAGAATTAACACTAAGTACCAAAGTCCACTTCAGTCTGGCTCAACCAGGACAAACATCCACCACACATGTTCTTCCAGGGGGTCCTCTTCACTGACAGACCCACAGCACCACCACACTGCAAAATGACTCAATATATGATAGAATAATATACAACTTGTTAATTAGTGAGTTTGTGGGGCATACCGTAAACAGGTATATGTTATACCTGTGGACAGAGACAGGCTAGTTGTTTCCCCCTGCTTCCAGTCTTTACGCTAAGCTAAGCTAACTTAATATTTACCGTACAAAGCTGTAACAATCTTCTCCACCTCTTGGCCAGTTAGACAGGACAATAAATGTTGCAGTCACAAATTCACTGGTTTCCCCCTTTTTGTCAAACCACATGGTCCAAACATCCTCAGTCATTTCTCAGCTTCATACAGACATTTGTGAAGGTTGTCCGAATGTCCATTGTACAAAAACATTTGAAATATGCAGTTTATGGCCCTTAGGAAAAACACAGCCATCAATGAAACAGAGCACTGTTAAAATGTTTTAACATATTCCTGAAAACTCAGCTCTAAAACCCTCTGAACAGGGATGCGTCGCGCTGAGCTTCATGTGTGTTTTCCACTTCTCAGAGGTGTGTGAGTCTCATTCATCTTCTCCCACCGAAACACCGGTGGCCTCACCTCTCTGACCGCCTGTGCTGCGTGGTAACCATGAAAGCCCCTGAAATAGCAAACAAACATAAAGCAGCTGTCTGCTTAAACGAAGGAGGGAGAGGATCCAAACCAGACTAGAGGTAAACGTTGGCGTGTTGACTCTCTACCTCACACAGATGGAGCAGACAGAGACGCTCTGTTGTCAGCGTGTTTCAGGCAAACAAGCCAGCTCATTCCAGAGGTCGACACCATGACCCCTGCCTGCTGTTATTTTGCTAATGCTAGAGATGTAAAAAAGACATGACGGTGATAACAGGGTGCAAAAACAGATGGTGGCAATGCAGAGGTATTAAAATAATTATCCATCAGACTAATTTATCGCCTCAGGCCAGTCAAATTTAAAGCTCTGCTCAGTCATGGGTACATTTCAGACTTTGGTTGAGCTTTATTTTGCATGTTTAGTGCCTGAATGTGAGTTTCTGAGTAAGAAGGGTTCGGAAGTGATCGTCACCTGACCTCAGATATCGGAGCGCTTTGACTGCCAGAGTAAATTATCACACATTGTTAACAGAAATGTCAGAGCTCAACCATTATGTTTACCTTTCTATATTGACACAGAAATACATATATTGCACTGAAACTTACACTTATAAGAGAGACTGGTATAATGCTTCTTTTGTATCCACAGACACTGAGTTTAGAGCAATGTGTCAAACCTAACAAATAACTTAAGAGTACTAACTGAAACTTTATCTTCATTGAGGGTCAAGACTCAATGTGGGATTTACCATAATCATATATTTTTATTGATCGGAATTTGATCTGAATGATCAGAACTCATCGTAAATAAAAAAAAATGTTTTCTTCCTCATGAGAAAATGCTTGTTTACAATGTTTGTCAGTAGTTTATGTATTCATGAGAAAATCTATGGGATTTTCATGAAACTAAACTGCGTGTTTTCCCTATTTATGCTCAGAGCATCAGATGAGTGCTGACGTTTACACCCAGGTCAACTCAGCAGCCTCCCACTGAACACGGCTGTTTCAGGACTAAAACACAGCCTCAGAGACTGAAGCCGAGGTCAGTGTGATGACAGGAAAAACAGTGCTGAGGTGATTTACAGCTGCTCTGACCTGGAGTCTGTGGCTGTTGTAAGACATTGGAGAGACAAGCCCATTTTATGTTGATTCTGTTGAGTTTGAATGAAGTTTGTTTCACGATGCATTAACTCAGCAATTAAGATCGTTTGGTAAAAGAAACTTGAATTCAGAAGGTGCACAGTTGTATTTTTCTGCTCAATAAGGAAAACAGGTGTAAGAATTTTTCCTTTCTTGACATTTTGTGGGTTTGGAAATATTATTTCTTCACATTCTGTTGATAATGTTTTGAATGTTTCAAACTAAAACCCTGGTCATATTTTACTCTTTGCACTTTTAAGAACTCAAAAAGACATTATATGCTCATCAGCCTCTTTTGTGAATATTTTATTGTTCAACTTGTCTGCTGGGTTACATTTCTAAGTCTTATATGTCATCTCATAACATTCACAGACACAGAAGATTAACATTTATCATCCTTTACACATAATACAACTTGCAACAATACACTTTTAGATAGTTAGACTATTGCTACAGAGTATATAATCAGATATATATATATACGTGTAGGACACATTTTAATAGCTGGATACTTCAGAAGATACAGTAATTTTTCTGTTAAAATCTTGTTCCTATACGTAAATTTAACATTTTCATAAAAAATACTATGTACAATATGCAACTTTGTACAAACAGGACAAAAAACATACATAATACAGTACAGGAGAAACAGTGAAAGTAATGCTTGTTTGCTTTGGTTGTACATCACACAATAGTGTAAGTTGCTTTCATAGCAGGTTAAAAACGTTGCATTTAACGTTCAACTGTACATGCTGTTACTCAACAGTCCTCAGCAGTCGGGATGCTCACAGCTTCACTCCATGTGTGGTTGAAATCCATACAGTAGCTCTGGGAGAGTGGATGACAGGAAGCACATGTCCAATTCAGTGAGCCGTCTCTGCACAAAAGTAAATAAACAAAGGTCAAACTGTGTGGTGGGTGGGAGACTGCTAATCACCCCAGAACAAACTGTCATCACCTACCACTGCGTCCAGCTTTAAGCACGGCCCACCATGTTCTCCAGACGCTCTATTCTCCCAGACACATCGGCGAGTGAGACCAGTCAAGGAAAGTCATTTACAGGCACAGTTAAATGATGAAAACAGGATGAGAGATGGCGGTCACTGTTAAGTTACACACCAGCAGGTAGAAATAAGCAGCTGTGCCTCAGTGAAATGTGCTGCAGAGACTGTTTATAATAAAATGTCTTCCATCTGAAACAACAGGAAGGATATGCTTGGCTGTGAGCTGCTGGATGGCTGCCTGCGTCTGCTTCTGGAAAGCCAGTCTGGCTTCGCATTTACAGGGATCCTCCACCACCTCCACCTTCACCTCTTCACCAGGAGAGAGCAAATTTCACATCAGTGTAACAGATCATGTAGAGAGTGAAAAATACCACCCACTCTACTTTTTCCAATGATGCTGTCAAAGCACACACAATAGAATCACATTTATACACAAATACTCCATAAAATATGCTACAATATCATTAAATTTTGCCCCAAGAATAATGCAGTTATAGTGACTCAATTCTATAATATTACCCAATAATTGTCCAACAAATGCTACAATGAATAGTGAATTATGCACCAGTTGGTTGTGATGTTGTGAAGCCCTGCTTAGAAGCCAAACACAGACTGCTTTTAAAGCTTTTACACATATACTTTTAGCTCTTTTATCACAGCAAAAAGTCACATTTGCTGCAGGAGTCCATACGGTTGTTCTTACGTTTCAGGGAACATGTTTTCTTGTCTGCATTCAAGATATAACCATTCCGGCACTTGCAGTAATAGGAGGCATTGCTGTTGACACACATGTGCTCGCAGTCATGTCCCATGGCACAGGGGTCCAGACCTAGAACAAGCCGGGATGAAGGGGTGGTGCTGTCAAGATGGCAGCGTGGATACAGTTTCATGTGCTAGCATAAGCAGGTAGCTTGTGTTAGGTAAGGCAGTGCTCTGCAGATTGCAAAAATCCACTGTGTCGGCAAAGCAAAGGACAATAAACTATCCAATATTCAATGTGAGATTCATTTTCTGCTTGTGCAAAAAATTTGATTGGGAAGCTTTTCTTGGTTTGTACTTGACCACATGTCACTGGAGGTGGAAAACTTGGTCCATTCTTACACCTTCACCACATCTCAGCCAAGGTCATTTGCGAACTGCTTAGGTTCACTGTGTGTTGGACAACACAGGTAAAATCACAGAACCCTGATGTACCACAGTAATGACAGTTGCAGTACTTGGGGGACAGCACAAACATCAGACATGGAAAACACTCAAGTTCACAGCAGAATCTCATTTGTCCAAATCTTCGGAGCTCTTGTGCAGCAAATATGTGTGAAAATCTGTAGTTCAGATCAGCAAATGGCTTCAGAAATACTGATGTTTTCACACGTTTCACCAGTAACAAAGTGAATTTGGGGATTCACATACATGTAGACATGTGTGTTTGGACAAGTGCATTATGTGTAGGTTGTTTTATGTCTAAACAGGCATATAAAGAATAAAGCCTATGCGCATGTCCATATGTGAGTGTATTTCAGTCATTACTGCATCAGCCTGGATGCCTCTATTTCTGGATTGGTTTGAAAAAATGATGCTCTGCTGCACATTTAAATCATTTGAAATAAAAATGGATTCATTCAAAGCAGTCACCATAATGATGCTTTGCTTGGTCATCAAATGACTAAAACGAGCTGAAAGTTTAAGGCTGCATGGCCTCAAGACTTCACACTGCAAGCAGGTTCTAGTGCCGACATCTGCAGTCCATGTGGGGTTGAGAGCATCTGGTATTTTCCTCATGATTTCAGAGTTTCTAATTCAACAATTGCACAGTAAATGATCCACAATGTGTAACAAAACCCCCTGTAGACTGTAGGTGCCCCTTACTGAGGAACTAGAACCAGGGTTAATGCTGGGAAAAAGGTTTCGTGGGTCTCTTTGTCCTACCACACAGGGTCTCCCTGAACTTGGAGGTGAGCTTCTCGATAACGCCGTAGGTCTCCACATAGAAGACGTGGTCCTCCAGAGGGATGCTGGCCATCAGCTGCAGGGAGCGCATGTCAGCGCGGTCCACCCCGACGGCGTAGATCTCGATGCCTGAGGCTCGAGCTGCGGCAGACACCTCCTCCACCTGGTCTTGAGGTCTCCCATCTGTCACAATGATGGCCACCTTGGAGATGTTCCTGGAGCGAGGCCGGGCTCCAGACTTCTCGGTGAAGGCTTCGTTCACTGCGGTCTTGATGGCGAGGCCGGTCATGGTGCCGGCCGCCAAGGGCTCGATGCGGGAGATGGCTTTCTTCATGTCGGGTTTGTTGAAGTGGTCTTTGAGCAGGAACTCGATCTTGACCGTGCTGGCATAGTTGACCACAGCCACTCTGGTAGCATCACTGCCCACGTCCAATGTGTCGACCATGTCAGCCAGGAATATCTTCACCTTCTCAAACTCACCAGGACGCACGCTGCGAGAGCTGTCAATGATGAAGACCAGGTCCAGGGGACGGCTCCTGCACTGAGAGTCTGTCTCTGGTGATCAACCAAACCATGGCAGGATTGAGTCCATTTAACACTAAAAACCCAGTTCATCACTCAGAGGAACAGTCTAGCGGGTTGGTTAAATGGTCACAATGAAAGTAATACAGTTAACAATTAAGAACAGTACACAGGACACTCTGGGATGCACAATACACGTTCTCATGGAAACAAAGGAAACTGTTGTGCATCACTGCTGTGGTAAAGTAAAAGGTTGTAGTTCAGGTGAAATGATATAGTATGCCATATCTCATGCTGTATCATTTCAGTGTTTCAACAGTCCATCACAGACGTATCACAGGACATATCCTTTTATCGCATTTCCTGAATGAAAAGGATGCTTGATGCCCACATATAAAGATGGAGACAGTGTTAGGAGTCCTGCCTGTAAAATCACATAAACATATAGTAACCTACATTTCTGCAGTTTGATCCTCTTTGGTTGTTCAAAACAAGTCTGGAGGGCTGCTATGTTTGTCTGCTTCCACTAAATCTTGCAGAAAGTTATATGAACAGAACAACACTCATATGCCTGCACAGTAAATTCGAAGGTAAAGCTATTGTTTTGATTCAATTTGACTGTTAGCTTAGCTCAAAAAAAAAACAAAAAAAAACCACTCAATAATTTACAACAGTTACAATGAACACAACAAAACATGACCTGAGAGAGAAGACGGAGATGGGTGGAGAGGAAACTTGACCATAAAGAGTTGCTGTAGGTGGATTAGTTACCTTTGGCTAGCGGTTTCCCCTGTTTCCAGTCTTTATGCTAAGCTAAGCTAACAGTCTGCTGACTTTAGCTTCATTTTTATTGGACAGACATGAGACTGGTGTTGATCTTCTCATCTCTCAACAAGAAAGAGAACAAGAGTCTTTCACAAATGTCTGTTTCCTTCTCTAAATAAAGCTTTGAGTGGCGTTTGCATATTTCTGTGACAAACAGATCTGACCTGGAAAGCAGGAAGGAGCACTGGTTGGGTTGCAAAGCAAACCTAACTGGTAATATTCTACCTGTCTCCACAGCACTGACGGTGGTGATGAAGCCGCTTTGGGTACTGACCGGTAGCGTCACAGGAGCGGTGGTCTCCACTGGCGCCACAGTGGTCACCACAACTGGCAGGATGGTTGTCACTGGTACCACGGTGGCTGCAGGTGGAGTTGGCGGCACTGTTGGTTCTGGTAGAGTCGGACGGGAGGTAGGGAGGTGTAGCACGGGTGTTGTTGGCTCTGTTGGCTGTGACTTTATTGGGCATGGACCTTTGAATTTGTAAGGGAAGGGGCCTTTGAACATCTGATGGGGATGGTGAACTACTGGTGGAGATAGACCTTTGTATATGTGGTGCATTTGCGGTGCCACTGGCCCATTGAATCTGTGGTGATATGGCGGCATGGGGACTGAGGGTCTGTGGTAAGTCACTGGAGGAGATAGAGGAATAGGTCGATACACTACCGGTGGAGGGATCCTTGGTGGCTGGTAGTGGTAGTGATACCCTCCTCTATACGTGTACTCACTTCTGTGAACTACAGGGCCACCAGAAAGGAAAAGCGATGGAGAACATTAGTATGTTGAAAGTCAGTAAACAGGGAAGTTGTGTAAGCTGACACTGTGAAGTACGTTGTAGTGAAATATACAGCACAGACAAATAATTAGTTGAAGCATGAGTGTAAGTTTAGCCACCTGGGCTGTTTGCAACAAGCTGGGATTATCCCGAGCACTGCTTGTGAAACAGCCAGTGAAGAATTTCAGATTTCATGCATGTTGTTTTTGAGAAAAGAGTAAAATCCTGTGACACTATTGGTTAGATTACATTTTTGAGAGAAATGTTACTAGGTCAGGTCTAGCCTTTAATATTTTAAACTAACAGTATTAAAATAAAATCTGACAAAACAATGAGCATTTTTTTTAATGTAAGCAAACTGTGACTGGAAAGCAGTGGTGGAATGTAACGTAAGTACATTTACTCAAGTACAGTGTGGAGGTACTTTACTTCACTACTTCCATTTAATGCATTTCTACTTCACTATTTTTGGGAGATACATATTGTACTTTTTACTCCACTACACTGATTTAAGGCTTTGACCACTTTGACCAATAAGGTTATTTAAACAAAACCACTGGAGAAGTTTAGAGGGGAAATGTCTCACAGATGTCCACAGGAAGTAAAAAGGTAGACACTGGTTTATTTATAGGGGGTCACAGGTCAGATCACTTCTAAAAAACTATCTTATGATAATGGAAATGTAATGTAATGTTAATGTAAAAAATTGATTTGATAAGTAACCAGTTGGAGTAAAAAATACCCCTCGAATACCCCTTGAAATATAGTAATAGTACCTGAACACTGTGATCATATTAGACTACTTCAGTAAATGTAATAGTTGCTTTCCAGCACTGCTGGTTTTAAACTGCTGTGTTACCACTTTTAAAATTAAATACATGAAATAACCTAATAAACGTCTTCTGCTGCTCTAAAGTAACTAAAACTTTCTGTCATTACAAAAAAAAAAAAAAAAAAAATTCTGGATAGGAGTGAAACCTACTTGCTGGATTCAGGGTCCTGGGCGGTGGTCGGCCATTACTCCTGGTCTGTGCATAGCTTTGCGCGGCTATCAGCTGAGGGTCCCCCGCACTGAGGTGGTATGTGGCCCGGACACCAGACAGCAGCAGGGGGGCGCAGCACAGCAAGCTGCAGAGGAAAGACCTCATCATATCTGCATGCGGAGAGTCCTCCGGTGGTCTGCCCGGTACCTGCTCTGAGTCCCTGAGGGTCCTGCTCAGTTCAGCGGGGGTCTGACCGCCTCCACATATGAGGGGCCTCTCAGTCCGGCGCGTCAAACGGTCCGCCCAGTCCAAAGGTGGGACATAACCCCCAGGCCACGGTGAAGACGTATGGAGGACGTACAGAAGACCACTCAAATGTCAAGAGTCCCGCGAACGCACCACTTTAACCGGAAACCAAAAACGTCGCCAAATGATTTGTTAATTTCTAAATTATTCTGTGAACTATTCAATAATACATTTTAATTTCCCGCCATGAACGTTTAAATGATGTTTTAACGCCCTCTTCCACACCGACAGTAATTACAGGCTGTCTGATGGAGAAACGCTGAAGCGTTATTTATTATTTACTTTTAACACATTGGTGACATAAAACAGTTGCACTGCAAGTGTGTCTTGAATGCTCATAAATAATGAAGTTTGTACAAAGATGTGCCAAGTTACTATATTATTTACACTTCTAGTATACTTGAAGTGTCAATATAATAGTAAATAGTAAACTCAGGGAATACCTGAGTACACTTAAGAATACTTGAAGATGACAACAATAGCACAAAGTGTACTTTTTTTCTTTCTTTTTTCATGTATCTGGGAGGTTAATTACACCTGTTATTCACTGAGGAAGGCCAACATTGGGAAAAGTTGAGATTCCAGCTCATATTGACCCAGTCCAAAAGAAAAGTTGCTATATTACTCGTTTTTTAGTCACATATTGCACATTTTTTCCATCTGAAGAGTCTTTTCTGCTGCCAGGTTTTTGTTTTAACTTCAGGTTCACACGCCTGACACAACTTCTTGAAAAGCCTGGAATTAAGAGCTCAAACCCTCACATTCATCCATCTGGACCTACTTTACCAGGCTGAAAGTTTTCATCCTCTTTTCTGAATGACATAAGAGTTCCACAAGAAATTCTTGACCTCAGCTGATAAAACTATTTCACCTCAAACTCCATTCAGTATCCAGACCTGCTACTTTTCAGCCAACACAGATGAAACGTCTTTAAACTGCCGAGGACAAGTATTTTGGAACATTTCCATGACAACTGGTGGCCTGCGGATGAGCGTCATGTGATATAAAACAGCAGCTAGAAGTGGCTGTTTGGTCTTGAGGGCAGATGAACCTCAGCATATCTGACGCAAACAAAACAGTCAAGATGATCTAAATGTTCAGAAACGTTTATTGAAGTCAAATGTTTTTCCACTAAGATAAAATCATATTACCAGTAAAGTAATGAGGGGCAGAGGGGCTGTTGATAAGCATGCAACTACTGATGTTCACAAGACTCGCTGTTTGCTCCAGATGTCAGGTGAGAAAGAAGCAGAGAAAAATGATCCGTCGTCAGTGCCCTCTGCCGGCTCTCAGCTGGGAAACTACTCACTAGCTTTGCTCACACGTCAGGGCGGCAGAGAGTGACGAAAACATCAGGGGTGGTGGTGAACTGAACCACGGCAAAGCTAAATAAATAACAGACAAAAAAGTGCTACAGAGCCCATTCAAGACTGAGCTGGAATAGTCTAGATCTTAATAACAGGGGGCACAAATCAACAATAAGAGCTATAATAAGTGGATTGTCATAACTTTTTTACACTTCATATATCAATCTATAGATAGGATGGTGCTGGGTTGATGATAGCATTTCAAAGCTCTTAAATTTTCACATGTATCCCTTTTACTAAGACATAAAAAAGGCCGGGGGGGGGGGGGGGGGCTGGTAGCTTCTGTTGCTTTTCAAACATCACATTCATTCAGATTTCAGTCTTTCTCACCGTTCTCCTCTCACACCTCCAGGACGCTCTATAGAAACACAGAGGGTAGGGTTGAACAGTTCAGTGGCCTTACACATACACAGTGGGGCAGAGGGGAGGGGGTAAGGGGGTCATGGTGCTCAGCAAGGGTCAGTGAGGGATGGTAGGAATGCATATGGTGGAGTGTGTGCGTGTGTATGTGTGTGTGCGTGCGTGAGGGCTGGTGCTTTAAGCGGGCATGTAAGGAGGGGGGGGCTCCTTCTCTGGCATCTTCATGGCCATCTCGTAGGTGGGCAGGATGTACTGGAGAAGACAGAGGACAAACATGAAGATCACTGTGCAGGAGACCAGACGTTTTACATCAAACTGTGATGTTCCTGAGCGAAGAACCACACCGATCACAAGAGTGTGTGCTGCAGCTAACGATCCTTTTCATTATTGATAATCTAATTAATTCATCTGACGATTCATTTCTCGATTAATCGTTCGTTCTGCGAAATGTCAGGAAAATACAAAAAAAAAAACCCCTGATCTTACTTCTCCTGAGTTTAAACTTCAATATTTGTCTTATTGATTAAGAGAAAGTAAAGTGTGTTCTCTTGCATCAGGACCTCTTTAAAAGATTTTCTGGTGAAAATCTGATAAAACCTGAAATGATGAGCCTTAAATTGAGTCACAATTCTCTCTGAATTTAGCTGCAATAAATGACTTTCTCCTGACAGGGTAAACTCTGATGATCAGGTAGTCTTTGCAATGACTTTGACTGTCACAGTGAGGATGAGACGCCACCTGCTGGCTTTTCTTCAGCATTACATATTACTGCATCTCAGAGTCCATCGGGCAGCTTCCATACCTGGGGAGGGGTCTCAAAGGCAGGGTAGACAGCAATCTCTGGCATGTTCCTGTTGTTGATGTACTTGTAGCAGTTCCACACACAGTTGATCAAGTAAGCCTGGAAAGCAAAGAGTAGAAATTAATAGAAATGTTTGTATCGTACCACATTTCATATCAGGTGTAGCTTTAAAGGGATGTCAATGAACCAACACACTGAATAAACCAGGTTTAACTGTGAATGACCGATAATTTCACCTTGAGGATGATGAGGAAGGCGAAGAAGACCAGCACAAAGAGCAGCAGGCAGCTGGAGTCCAGAGAGAGGAGGTTGTCCTTGTACGGGAAATCCGGCTGAGGAAGAAAAGAGCAGCGAACAACGTCAGATAATCAGTAAAACCCTTTTATACGTACTCGACTCAGGTCACCATCAACGCTAACACGACTGATCGGGACTGATCGTTTCAAAGTTGTGATATCTTTGGGACTTACTGTCATAGCAGTCAGAATTTAGAATTTTTTAACTCCTGAAAAGATCAGGTTATGCAAACTACAATGCAGTGTTGTGCAAACAGAACAGATTGTCTGTTTTCTTAAATACTTTGGGAGACTCTGATTTGACAGCAGCAGTCAGCAGCTCATTCGATTCTGAACATGGAATAAGGGTCCTCGTGTAAATTGTTAATGTGTGTTTACTCCTTTTCAAAAACCTTGTTTTTTTTAAACCTTTAACAAACACAACAAGGCTTTGTTATAATGTTTGCGTTGTCTGGATCCTCTGTAGTGTGACTGGTTATGTCAGCAGGATCAGACTGCGGACCGGTGAGCCTGTTGGCACTGACCAGCTGGTCCAGGTAGTCCTTAATCCTGGGTAGGTAGGTGAGAGAACTGATGGCCACCAAGCAGCTCAGAGCGAAGTCAAACAGCTGGTAGCAGAAAAACGGGATGAGCCAGCCATCACGATGCTGAGGAAAACAGGTGGAGATAAAGTCATGTTATGAGTAAACGCATCAACAGGGCAGCTCCTGTTTGAGGCCACTGAGTATGAGGACCATGTTGCCTTCTTTTTCAGCCTCATCTCTACACACTTCTTATTTACAGTGTCTGTATCCAGTAGGTTGGTTCTACTGCTCTTTAGAAATGCACTCGCAGCCTGAGCAGCAACCAGAAACACTATACTTTTTATTGTTTTATAGTCTAACATTAGTGCTCCAAGTTTAAAATGCTAACCTCAGTTTTCCTGGTTTAAATGTCTAATTAAAGATTGAAAACATTTTCCTGCTGCTCAGACTGTGACTGCATGCTCAGATGTGGTTTGGGGTAAATGAAAAGAGCCTGCCAACAGAGACAGGGAGTGCTGACACTGTAACTGTGTGCACCAGCATGTCTTACTGTGACAAATACATAGAGAAGGTTGAGAATCAGCAAAGTGGTCCTTTCACTGAGTCACTTGACAAGAATTTCTACAGGCATTCTGGTTTTCTACCACAAGCACAGACTTGACATCTACTTCACTCTCCATTCCTACATTATGTAGCAGAATACTGATTATCTTTAGTATATTATGATCATGGTTCAAACATTTAGGGTATTTCATTGGGACACTACAACGCTAACAGCAGCTCTGCACCGCAACACTGTTTTGGAAAAAGGGTTTCTACTGCGGTTGTAGGAAACATGTGCTTGCACAGCTAAAGCACAACTCTTGCGCAGACTGTGTACCCAGCCTGCATAAGTGTGTCATACTTTAACTGTGCAGTCATCCCAACCAGCAGCTTAATGTAGGGCCACGTCAAAAGGCTATCAAACCTGTCAGTCTTGATGCCATCAGGCAGGCCTGTGAGGTGAAGATGACAAGTGGTGAGAACACAGCATTGTGTGCTACACTCCCACCGCATCGTGAGTCTTTTAAACATAGTTAAGATGTAACAGGGTGGGAACTTTGGTGTTTCCTGTTAGGTCTTGCTTACCTCTTAACTCCACTGCTATGATTATACAACTACAAAGTGATGCGTTTATTATTCATGAACATTCTGGGATTACACATTTGCATAAGACACCATGACAGCTCTTTAAAATAAAGCGTGTGCTGTCAAAAGAGAATTAAAAAAAGGCACCATCCGCTGGGCACACTTACAGTAATGGCTCCGTACACCATCATGGCACTGATAGTGAGCATCAGCAGAGAGATGGCAAATCCAACACAGGCATTCTCTGCATGAGAAAAGGCGAGAATAATTACATTTACCAAACGTAGGGAAAGATTTATCACAAGTTAGTTCAGCTTTAGCCTTGATGTATATATCAGTGAGTGGATGGATGTACTGTATATTTGCCTGCTCTCTTTGAAGCAGCAGTGATTTGCATACAGTGAACTGTCTCCAGGGCTTCCTTCTTTGCAGCTAACTCCATTTTAAAAGGCCAGCTCTGGGGAGCATTAAGCCTCCCCCTCTCAGCTGCGTAGTGTTGGTCAAGACACAATAAACCCCGTCTGGGATAATTAAAAGCCTGCCTTTCATATCCTCTTTTCTCTCCATCACTCAGACTCTCGCTTCCTCAAACTGTTCTGCCTGTTGCACTGGAGAGATGATGTTTGGGAGAGCGATACTGCAGCAATGCAGTCCAGGGGCATTTCTTTGTTATTCAGTAGCTCAAGCACAACTTGCACAACCCCAATTCCAAAAAAGCTGGGCTATTGTGTAAAACATAATGTGAGAGGCTGCAACCAGAGAATACTTGGCATTTTGTAGTTTACTCTAATTAACAAATACTTGGATAAATCCAAACCAAAAACTAGAGACCATTTTCCCATGTTCCCTCTAGCAGTTAAATAACTTTAAAACATGGCCTGAAACGTGGAATAAAAGGAGCAGGCTGATGAAGCTGCACTATTATGCCAACACTGCCTCTGTGGGCTGCGGACTTCCTCCACCACCCTCCTGTGTGCTGGCATGAGCCTGCTGTGGGAAGGTCAACCCACCTCGGTTGTCTCCCCTTCTCTCCCGCTGAGTCACTGTTTCAGAAAAATGAGAGGCCTTCACCAAGCCAACCAACCAGATAACCGCCAGCAACAAAGAAAGCACTTAGCACTCTGATGGTCCTGCCAGCCTTGCCCTGGCACACATAAATACAAACACCTAGGACCAACATAAATCCTTGAGAAAACAACAGAACAACAACACCAGTGACACAAAACCAAAACAATATTTGCATTACAAGTACACAGCACAGCAGTGTTCTGCTGTCCTCGTGTGTTGTTGTTTTGCAGTCAGTGGGGAATTCTGCTCCCTGTGGAAGATGAATCACATGTTGAACCTCAACATAACAGCTGCTAATGGGTCTGACACTTTACAATAAATCTAATGCAGAGAATATATATTCAGTGATGTATCTAATGGCAAAGCGTCGTCACCTGAGCACAGCGGAATTAAATGGCCCACCGTAACAGAATGTGTTTGGTGTGTAAATGCTTATTAATGCCAATCAATTTTCTGTGTTTTTTAATGCATGTTGTTAGGCCTCACAGTAATTCCTATGTCGATTTCCGCTTACCAGACATCCTGTCGGAGGCAAAGTAATGGTCGATGACCTCATACTGCAAGTCAATAGTGGGCACATTCTCTGGATGGGTCACAGCTACAGTTAGCAGGATGCCCATCAACAGGTTAACAACCTGAGGAGACGAGGGAAGATAAAAAACATTTTTCAAAAGGACTCTCGCAGTAGTTTTTCACGTCACCTTACTAACAAATTGTGTAACCTTTACATAATTGACAAACTACTCCAAATACTGTTTAACATGTGTTTTAGATTGAATTCTTTCCTTACAGGCAGCCCCTGGTTTTGGTTCATGTCAACATTACAAGAAACTTAAATAGTCAAGACATGGATGAGATGAGATGAGGTACGATTACAGTGAACAATTTATCACCCTTTTTAGTACGGTTTCTTTATCGTCATGTGGGAATGCAGTTGTGAGGAGGAACCGTTCAAGGACTCAAGGACACTTTCATACATTAATAATTGGCCTTGGAGAAATTGCATGCACAGGACACAGCTTGTTATTGAAAAACAAATTCCACAAGACAAATAAGCAACTGTGAATACTGTGAAATTACACATGCTGGCATGAACTGAAACGGATGGTGTAAAATGCATGTATTCTGATGTCAATATAAAATTAGAAGAACTACTCTTTCATCAAGAACTAGCTTTTGAGAGGTGGAACTGGACCAAGATGCCCTCAATAACACGAAACGTACATACTGTTCATCAATTTTACTCACTTTATTTACAAGGCTTTGGTCCTCAGACTTTTATCTAGCAAAATTAATATATTTCTAAAATAATTTCAAGTTAAAATGTATCAACTTGAGGCACCAACACATTGGAAATAAAGTGAGTTAAAGTGTGCGTTATTTGCTTTCTTCTGAGTAACTGTAGTCTTCGTTGTCTTTGCAACCATCTAACAAGTCCCCACCCTAAAATTAACACTTAACATTATGTACCAACAAACCAGAGCTTGAGCAGAGACATATCTCCATTTAATGACTATTCACCTGTACAGTGGCTGGCACCACTGTACAGGTGAATCTCCCCAAAATCTTTCAAGTCGTTATGTATGGTTGTTGCATCAGATTTTAATGGCCATTCTCGACGGTTGCTTTATCACTGTGAAAACAGTGACATCGTAAAAATACAGGAACATGGCTCATGAGATTTATACGTCAAATATTGTCCAGAAGGCAAAAACTCTCGGTACTTAGAAATGCAACCAAAACCAGGAACATCTGCCATGTGATGTGGTGAAACACGAGCGCAGTGAATGAGTTCAATGAGCGTACTGCAAGAAGGAAACGTGCAGAGGGCGACGATAGCAACATTAGCAAACAGTTATGGAACACCAGTTCCTCTTTTCAACTACAGTTATCGTATATATGTCCTTACAACTACAACAGAACCAAGGTTTTAAGCCTATTCCCATATTAGCAAATTGTGTTAATGCCGACTCCTTCATAGTCAAGCCTTTTCGGATTTTACAACCATTAACTTACGTTTCCGTGGCGGCGGATTCTCGGCTAGCTTGCGCTAACGTGCTACATATGACGTTATGTGAAAATATCACGTTTTAAACCTTCAGTTAATGCACATGTGTTGGTTACTTGCAGAAAACTACTGCCTATTGTCTTTTTCAGCGGCTTTATAACAGTATTTTCAAGGTTGAGCGAGTTGTATCGACAGAAACACTTAGCTAGTCAACCCCGAAGCGATAGCAGGCTATTGCTAACGCTAGCGGTGAGATGACATTAACGACACGTAACGGTTGTTTAAGAAGTCAAAAGCAAGGTCTAGCTAACACTGAGGTAGTCGACAACAGTCAAAATCGCTGCCTTCTCAGAAGCCGTTTATCCTGTCTCGTTGACATTTATTATATAACTCGCTACTTAAGGGAACTTATCACATTTGATAGACAGCGCTGGCTAACATTTAGCTTGCTAACACCATCAACCATTTCACGTACCATATACCATGTTCCCAGGATGATGGTCCCCGTCCGGACATGGCAACATCCACAACACCTAGTGGTGTACAGTCTATCTCGACTAGGCTTAAAATGGTGCATGTCCTCCACAAGAGTTGGAAGAAACATCAGGAGAGCTGGTCCTGGAGGAGAAAAATCTTCTCAGCATCTACAGTCCGCGAACGAACACGGAGGAACGCCCACTACTTCCCTGCTGACCTGCGCGACACCGCGGATAAAAACAAACGCTCTGACGAGGCGGAACAGGCGGGGCCACAGGCTTAACTTTAACTGACAGGGCTTGGACCAATAGCCGTGAAGAAATTACAAGCACAACCAATAGGCTTCAGCAGCTTGACAAAAAAGATCCACTTATTAGCTTTCAATTGCTACAGGGTACCAGATCTACAGGGGCCCCTAAAGCCACATATTCTCAGTAAGGAAATTAGCTCGTGATAACTTCATTGTTTGCAAATTTGTTTATTTATTACTGTGTCGCCATTACTGCAATTCAAACCAAATTGTAAGGTAACACTTGCATTATTTAACTAATTTTGAGGCCTCATCTGACTGAGGGGTCATGAGCTAAAACCTACTCTTAGACTTATTTTACTGTATATGGTGTTTGTATGGTGTATCTTACTAAATATTGTAGGTGACCTCAAAGTAATTACTAATACATAAATACACAATGCACTAAGACTGGGACAAACAAGTGTCGAGTGAGTAGGGGCCAACAGCTCATTGTTGCCCTGAGAGCCACTTGTGAGTTAATGCAGCTCTGGAAAAATAAAGTGTTTTCACGTTATCCCTCTCAACTTAAAACAGCTGTGATATCAGAGGAATTCTTGAGATTAACACTGCAGTATCTTAAGTGTCTGACTGTCATACATACAGTGCTTTTATATATTATGTACTCTCAATATATGCTCATAAAAATAAAATAATACATTGTGGATTAAAATGGCTATAAAGTAAATTTATTAAAATTATGGAATACAAAAAATAGTAAACATTTCATAGCACAGATCTAGACAAGAGAGCATGTTACACTGTAGCAGCTGATCATCATTACTTAAACAACCATCATTTACATTTAATATACATCCTTGAATGAGTTTCCATTAGATTTTTTATTCGTGTCTCATACCACATGGATTATTCATCTGTCATGGGGGATAACACTGAGGTTTCCCTACTTAACATAGTGGATCAAACTTGGTACAACCAGGGCTGTAGCCAGGATTTTAGAAATACTGAGGTCATTAGTCCCGCATGCAGCTTTGAAAGACCACGATACTTGTGGGTTTAACATAAAGGAGATGTCAGTAGACACTTTGGGTCCGGAGCTCGGGTCCCAAAGTGCCAGTATTTCACAATCTGGGAAAGAGACTCAATAACCAACTATCTCTGTTCAGAATCACTTACTATACCTTTAAGTCAAGTCAATTTCATTGACATTCTCATTTACATCTGTCCTAACAATGGCTCCATTATGCTGAAGTTCCTAGGAAAACATGACAGCGAGACGTAAAGCAGCAGGTCTAAATAGGAATGAGCCTAACATGTAGGCTTTGTTAAAGACAGGCAATGGAATAGCTGTAAAATTAAGACAATTCTTCATTTTTAAAATCATAAATATGAATACATTATCAATGAGCAACAGCTGATATGTTTGTATCAAATGCAAGAATCAGAAATTTCCATTGCACCCCCCACCCCCTCCAAAATATGAGGAAAAAATACATTTACAGCACCTCTCAAGGTAGAGAAATGGGCCCAGCAGCATCACCAGCAAAACAAACATTGCTTTTCAAAAGTGTAGACAATTAAACAACAACTTCCTGCCTGCTGGGTTTGTGATAATCTTTGTCTGAAGCTCTCTGCTGGCCTGGAATGTATCCTCCATCGTCTGTCTTCTGCCATTTGTAGATTAATAACGTGGCCAGTGCTGCTGCAAGTATCACTCCTGTTACTCCTCCTGCAATAACACCTGGAAACATAAATGGCTGAGTTAGAACAGAAATTCAAAGTGCATCACTCTCTCACATTCAGTGCATCACAATGCAAATTACCAGCAAAGACTTCTTCTCTCTCCAACAAACTCTTGCTGTTTGCCACAACAATAAATCCTGATCCGCCGTCTTCTGCAGGCCAATTTGTATTGTCAAAGGTTAGGACCGCAGGATCCTGAAGACAGAAGAAGGAGCAGCTGCATAAGTTTATTCCCTGCCCTGTCGTCCACAGTATAAAGTAAAGAAAGAGTGAGACTCTTGACTACAAGTCGTACGTACATGGAAAGTATTCTCGGTTCTACCTGCTGGATTTACTGCAAGTATTCTGACATCTTTGCTGTTTAAGGGATCCTCCATGTTTCTCATTTCACCTGGTGAGACAGCAAACAGAGAGCCTGAAATGTTTTGTATGGCACCAACAACAGATACAATGTGAAGTGGATCAAAATCATTTTATAGTCATTGCTCTCAGCATTACCTTGTTCTGACCAATCCCCTGAACCAGAACCAGAACTGTCCAGGTCATAGCCTGATCCCTCCAAGTCTGCAGGAGGGGCAGAAAACTTCATGGAGAAAAAGGAAAGAGGATGTTTAAAGATGCAAAGGCTGCAGAACTGCATTACAAAAGAGTTTCCTGTCTTATCATCAGACGTATGAAAACAGACAAGAGGTGAGGGAAAGACTTTGCTGAAGAGGGCAATAAAGAAATGAATCATGTCTCGGATACAAAGTCCCACTGACGTAGCTGTCTCAAAAAGACACCGTGGCTGACAAAACAATAATGCTGCAAGTAGGTTCGCAACCGTGTGTGATTTTCAAGCTATGATAACCGTCTCAGAAAACATCACAGTAACATGGTATAAGATGTTACACCATTGTTCTAATTAATATCAGTTACAACCAGCTTTAAAGGGATGAAAACAGAACGGTAGAAGCTCAGCATGAAGCTAAAAACATTTCTCTGCAAGTAACTGGTTCAGTTTAATGTTTGGATTTGCTGCAATATTTTCTTACACGGGGGGCATTTAGATTGAAACTATACTGTACTGTTTTACAGCCAAGCCAGCTTAGGTAAGATAAGACAAGATAAGATAAGATAAGACTTTACTGATCCCACACAGAGGAAATTCTGTAGTACAGGGGGTGAATATTTGATACTCCAGATTTCCACATTCATTTCATAAATAAACTCTGATGTATTTATGTAATACTGGCACTTTACACGGCTGAATGCCTCCATTCACACGATGGGTGGTGAATAAAAAGGTATCAAATGAAGAGTACGGGTATTGGTACTGGTATCATAGTGTTTTAAATGATAAGCAGGACTATGTTTCCTGTCAGGCAGAACCAAAGCTTCAAGCTTCAGTCATCCAGTGTGCTGTCCTCTGACTTTGATTAATCACACTATCTTCAGCTCTCTGGATAGTTTCTGAATCTGGAAGATTTCGAATTGAAACAGACCAATGTTACACATGTAAAAGTAATTAAGGTTTCAAATATTAAACCAAAGCACAATAAACAATAAAGTCGTAAAAGTTTAACACACCTTGACACTTCGTACTGTAACAGGAAGTGAGAAAGGTGAGTCCACACTGGCGTCGTTAGACATGTAACATGATAAATAAGACTTACCGACGGATGAACTGCATGTGATAATCCCACAGTTAAAAACAGAGAGACTACCACAGATAATCTCATGTTTCGGCCCAGTTGGTGTTCAGACTATTTTGTCCTCTTCCTCCTCGCGCAACCTCCACAGGTGTTTCGATTGAAACTCGAGCCTCCACCGGGATGCCGATACCCCGCCCACCAAATGACGTGAACTACGACATTTACGTAATGACTGTTTATAGCAAGAAACAATAATTATTGTTTTGTTTTGTTTTGTTTTACAAACAAGCAAAAATCATCTTGAAACCACTTCAAATGACATATGGACCCAAAAAACTTTAATACTAATCAATTGAGTTGCAAGAAATAAAAGATAACACAGTTAAATCCTTAATGTTCATCCATTTACAGGTGGTCTACATCAGTTGTGGGGAAAAAAAGAACTATACTACAATGTAAGGAATAAAGCGACAAACGTAAGAATGATTTAAAAACGAAAGTATTTGTCATGCAGAAGATACTTTTTAAGTTTCATTACTGATGCATTAAAGTGTTTTAGCATTTTAGCAGTATTATATAAGTGGAGCCAATAACTAACTGGTATCCCTTGTGGTAGTGTTATCCATAGCAATGCATTATATATTTTTTAGATGGTTGTAAGTGCAGCCGTCATATAGTGGAGTAAAAAGTACAATATTACCTCTAAATACAGGTGTATTAACAATCTACTGAAACCCCGAATCAGCACTCAGCTAATTATGTAAATACTTATGTAAACATGTATTTTGTATTTTATTAGTTTTATTACAATGCATTATTTTAAATAAATCATATGCTGTGGTCTGTATGGAAAAGGTCTTTGTGCAAGTAACTATAGTTAACATAAATGCTGTGGAGTGAAAATACATTGCCTCTGAAACGTAGCTGACTAGAGGAATAACATAGCCTAAAATACTGTAGTAACTCAAAATGGTACTTCAATACAGTACTTGCATATATCCGCTTCTTTCACCTGTCACCACTGGGGGCAGAATTTTTACAATATTGCTATGCATGCCAGGTTTATTTTGCCATCATATACAGTACTTCCTGCGTAAAATTCTGAATTTCTGAAGTTCTTTATGCCAAACTAAAAGGTTCTGTTAAACTTTTTATAAACTCTTTTCTTCAGAGATGGTCTTAACTGTGTACTCTTTGCAGGGTCTACTCCGCTGGAAATAAACTTTTACTCCGATTCAAACATGCAGAGTGACCTTGAAAAGCATTATTAAAATTCAAATAATCTAACGAGCCAAAAACAGCTTTAAAAATACGAAACATGAGAAAAACCACCATCATGCTGGTCAAATGTTAGAAGAACAGTTTAATCATACATAGTCACAATTCTGCTTCCAAAAATGAGTTTGTTTTCTTCATCTAACATCTGGAAATGTACATAAGGCCACCTGAAAATGTACATGACTTTGACAGTGTGACAAAACTCATATGTTCATATTTATATAATTGACAATATTTTACATTGCTTTTGCTTACAAGGTAGTAGCTGTTCCAAAATACAGCACTCTTCTGTACAAAAATAATTCTTGTCATATCCTGTGAAGTTTCCATGGTAGCAGAGAGGACTAAATGCAGCCTCAGTTTTAGTAGAGTGTTTTTTTTTTTCTTCTTTTTAAACTGTCACACATCAGAAAGACTATCAACAGTGGATGTTACAGCTCCAGTACAAATAGAGGCTGGCCTTTCCCACAGCGGATTAAAAACAAAAACCATGCCAGATTGTGAAGCCATAAAGTTTTTTTTTTCTTTAAAATAACACTTGATCAAATAAAACTGTATACATTATATTCAAGGGGAAAGGAGTGATGAATATACACACATCAAAATGCACATTTTTGCCTTTTTCTCCCCAAAAAGTGTAAAAGACATCCCATTTACAGCATAAACGTTTACAAATGTACAACTGTACAGACGAAATAAAAGCATCACTACAAATTTAGAGCAAGGCCTGTCAAACACCACGACTAGACATTTTTTTCAATTAAACTAATAATCTTACACTTATTAACTGCACATATACTACATGTATTCTACAATTATTCATATGAAGCAAAGAAGCCATCACTACGAGCATTACAGGTGAATTGTATAGCTTTCGATGGCCCCACCGGCCTCCACCAATGCACTTGCATACCCAACCAAACGAAAAGAAGAAACTTTAAAAAACAAAAACAGAACCATTAAAAAAAAAAAAAGAAAAAAAGAAAAAAGGTTCTTTCTGCATCCCTTTCTTCAACTTATCCCACTAGCTCTAGTTCATTTCACCTCAGATGTACAACGTTGGGATAAGCTCCACTTCACAACATTTTTTTTTTCCCTACTCTGTCCTTCAGGCGGTGGGGGTCCCATCACTGCTGCAAGCCCCCTACCCAAAAGCAACAAGTTACTTATACATAAAGATGCTATACATTGCTAAACTACTACGCGAGAGATGATTATTCAGTACATAAAGATACCGTATTCTAGGGCAGTGTTCATCTCAAACTACAAGACAGATGTTACACAAAACATAATAAAGAAAAAAAGAATCATTCCAAGGATTAAAACCTGTCACAGCATGCCAACACATAGCCCACTCCCACCCTGCTATCCCCACGAAAAGCCCCCCACTACTGTCATTTCATGTTAATATTATACCAGGTCACACACCCGCTGTACAACCAAACCTCATGCTCTGCATCTATAAGTTAATGGTAGCTTTTATCTTGCATAAACCCCGGGTGATCACCTGGAGGAGGGAAAGACGGCTCAAATGGGGCTCAGTGGATGCAGCAGCTCAGGTTGGTCAGTCTGTAATATTTAGTACCAAAACATCAAGTACAAGCTGCTGGGGTAACACCCTCCCCCTCCCTCCCACTTATCCTGGAAAACGAGGCAAGAAAAAGCCACCACCGGAAAACACTACCCTAGACTGAAGCACCAATCCCCAAAGCCAAGCTCGCAAACCGGTCCTGAAGACCTCTGGGTGAATGTGGCACGTGACACATAGTACTCACCTGTGGACGGAGGGGTTTATATCCATCCATACTATGCAGTGCTATTTGAAAACTAATCCATCAGCTGCTTTGGCATGGGAAAACACTTTTACTGTGCATGGGATAATATACAAATATAATATTCAATTGCCGAGACTTATTTAGAACAGCTGACGTAATAAGTCTGGTTACAAAAACAAATGGAATTGTTTATTTTTAAAAGGATCACTCAGTTTAGCCTTATAAAATCACTTGCTGGTGTTAATTGTAGGAATTGTAAATTTCAGCAAATGTGTATAAGTTTTCTTATTTTCTACAGAGAATTTACAAGGTAAAAAACTAAATGTACAAGATAATATGAAAACCAGTCAAATACATCAATTACATCATTAACAATGGGCTTGTGCTTTACCCAGGAAAAAAAAAAAAAAAAAAAAAAAAATCATCAGCCTGCTGACTGTGCGCCCCCTGGGGGCCACGCTGGGGGCCGGCACCAGGGGTGGCAGAGTGGCAGGGGTCAGTTGTCACAGCGTTCTTAGGTGAAGTTGACTTGTCTTTTTGTAATTTTTTTTTTTTTTGGTAATTCCCCAAAAATGGGACGACAGAAGGTGTCAAAGGCTAAAGCCTATGGCTAAGGAGCGTCTCTCACAGAACAGGGGGTTTGGGGCTCCTACTCCTCCGCTTCTTCAGGGGACCCAGCATGTCAACGCGACTACATGAGGCCATTCGTGGGGCCACCGATGGGACCCAGTTCAGATCCGCTCTTCATGTAGTACTTTTCTAGCTTGGCCAGAATGTGCTTCCCATAGGTGTACTTGCGTAAAGTGGCAATGTGAGGCCGGATCTGAAAGGGGAGGGAAAATCAATTAGAGTCCTTTTTTAAGCAGAACTCACTGGTTCCAGCTCCTGAAATGTGATCATTTACTTTCCATAGT